>NC_079476.1:1280374-1596763 GCF_026230105.1 Diorhabda sublineata
TGAATTTAAATTTATTTCTCAAATCCTCATCAACTTAGTTTACCTACATGCATTCCCATTTCATCAAGTGATGCCTACGGAAAGATAATAACCATTATAAGTATAAAAACTACACCAGCTGGTTGGGTATTTTGGGTCTAAAACCACAACCCCTCACTATTTTTTAAGTAGAGTTGCTAGCAATAAATATTTGAGAATGTTGGGATAGAAGCCTGTCTAAAAAGCACGTATATATTCTAAGTGTCCTTCAAAGCCTCAACTTCAAGCTAACGTTGGAGTAGAAAATTTTCAAAAACACTAATCAACAGTTATGTGATTACCAGGCAATGAGGAAGCAAACACCTCGCCAAAAAAATAAAGGATAACTACCCCATATTTAGATCACATTTAAGATCATAACCAGATCAGATAAGAAGTGGTGATCGGTCTTTTGACAGGTCACTGCCCGTCAAGTATCACCATCAAATGGTAGACATGGCAAAAATTGACAACTGCAGTTTCTACGAGAAAGCCATGACAAAAGCAGACTATCTACCATCAGAAGGCTTACATATCTCTAATAAGTAGTATTAACACGTATATAGCTGTGTTTGGGAGGAGTCTGCGTATTTTGGAAGCAAAAACTAGATTCTAGATGTAGATGCAGAGTAGTTGAGCTAAAACGACTTCCTAAACAATGTACAATCTACAAATTAATCCAAAAATTGAATCAGGAGCGCATCCATTAGTGAACAAGCATTTAATTTCATGAATTGATTGGAAGAAGTCAAAAACATTTGCAAACATACGAAAGGCACAAATAAATGTGTAATAATGGTGAACAAATATTCCTAGAATAAAAAATCACATTCAAATATCCGAATCTCTTGATGGGGACTGTATATCACTATTTTCAACAAACTTTGATATTCCGATTTCAATGAATTTCTCTTTGCACTGTCGGTGGATGTAGGATGAAATTTTGTGGACACGTGTTGGTTGGATAGAAGTTTGGATGAATTGAAAACAGAGTCAACGTAACGATAACACAAATAATTTACTAAATTATATATACGTGTTTAATATAAAACACAATGAAGTCGGGAATATCACCCTGTCGAACACATCGCTTAAAAGTTTGGTAGAGAATATGAATATGGTTCAATTGATTGATTTTTAATAAGTAATTGAAGGAAATATTACAATATTTGAATAATAAGCATGGATGTATTCAAAACTTATAAACTCGAAACTCAAAAGTTGAGTTGCTCCAATATTTCAGGATTTGGATTGGTTAGGTTAGGTTAGACTAGATTAGGTTAGGTTAGGTTGAGTTAAAATAGGTTATGTGAGGTTAGGTTAGGTTAGGTTAGGTTGGGTTAGGTTAAGTTACTTTAGAGAACTATGACTATAATAGCATTGACGATAAAGTATCAACTCTTCGTTATTCTGTTATTAACTATTATAATTTTTTTTCTTTTATTATCGAGTTAAATACAGGGATTGAAGATATCGTCTTTATACCTGCAAATGTGCGCTCGATGCACCCTCTCATATAATCTGTTCGCTCGTTGCACGCATTCATTTTTATGTTTATTTTTACCTTAGAATTATCTTTTGTTAGATATAATAAATACGTTTTATAAGATGAAACATGTTTCCAGTACATCCTGTTCGTTGTGATCAGTTAGAATAAAATATAAGGTATAATAATGATCATACAATATTGGATACTCAAAAATGAATTATTTTATTAACAACAAACTGAAATTTCTTTATTATTTTTATACCCCATGGGCGGATGTAATTTGGGCGCTAAAGGATTAATGTACTTTTTAAAACATGTAAACTAGGCGCCAAGACCGAAGGGTCATTTCAATCCTATGTGTATTTTGGGCGCTAACCGACTGAAGTACAGTGATTTATGAAATACAGTTATTCATTAAATCACCGACATTTATAATAAGATATATTTCTGTATTTTTAGATTTTCCTATAAGAAAAATGACTTAAGGTCTGAAAAAATTTATCGTTAGAGGGGGCTACTTTGCACTTTTTTTAAATGAGAAATTTGCCCTTAATAATAACATTTTTGTAACACTCTACAGAATAGAGTAAAGTTTATATTTCTTTATATTTTTATTTAGTACTCAAGTACATATTACATATGAAATAAGAGATTTACATAACCTAACCTACTTAAAAATCTATCAACTTTTCCTCTATTGGGTTATTTTATGACTCGACCTACCTGCACTTCTTAGCGCCGAAAATACATGTCGGATTATCTACCCTTCTTGGTCAGACAGGTAAAGAAGGATGGTTAGCGCCCAAATTACACCCGCCGTACCCCATTATAAACTATGATATAAAGAAATATTTCTTTCGAAATTGCCATCTACTGCTTTTCTTATCCTTATATTATATACTATGAACTTAGATAACAAAATCAATATTATTAGTTTAATAAATTTCTTAACCACCTACTGAGTTCAATTGGCTACGATCTTAGCGGTCAAGTTATAAATCAGGTAACTTAAGTCCCAACCGCCCACAGCTTATAAACAAAGTATTTAATGTTTCCTTCCTCGATGTGTTATAATTATATATAAAACTAACTGTTTATGTTTAAAGCTATATAATTTCAATCGACAACGTTTGAAACCTTTTTTGTCTAGTAATTCCGATAATTACTTCAATTTATTCAAATTTTATTCTCCTTTCCGTTCGAAAGACTGTTTAAAAAAACTTTTTATATAAAAAAATCTTTTCATAGAACATACAAAGCAACTGCTTATATTTTTTGGAAAATCAATAAGCTCCAGACAATCCAAAACTAACAGGATTATACTTGGAGCTTTCGGAACTACAGCAGTGGAAAGTCTACAGTGAGAATTAATAGAGTCACCCTTTAGTCTAAGGAAAAAATTTTTTGGTGTTGATTGTGCCTATAAATCAAATTCAACATTTCAGTATACACATTCTAATAAATTCCAAGGATTTTTCACTGGTAAACCGAGGACACCAAAACTATTTCTGTCAACAAATTGACTTGTGTCCACCAACAGTTTACGCAATTGCCATCATAAATCAAAAACCTCAATAAATACATTAAATGTCTGAGATTGCATTTATGTTTAGTTGTTTCACATCCTCTTTCGTCTTTCCGGTCCTCCTTAATGACTCATACATAAACAAAATCTATATCTTTTATTGTTTCGTCGCACAATCGTGGGACCGTTCGTTTTTTCACACTGTGAGCACGAGAGTGTAACGGCTGCTCGGCTCACGGGTCTAAGACATAACCTCTGCACCTTTTGGGTCGGTGGGAGGAGTACAGCTGGTGTAGAGGAGACCAGGGGGGGAGACACTGAACGGAAGCTCAGGTACAATAGACCAAGACAGGTGAATGGTTGGGTTTAGGTTAATATGATGGAACTATAAAAATACCAGTGGTGGATTAAGTAGAGAAATATGTAGATTACAGAACGTATTTTAATATTGAAAAATCATTAGCATTTCGAAAAGAGCTGCGTTTAATTTATTGTAGATAGATATTTGCTGATATTATGAATTAATCAAATTACTCAGACTAGAAAATCGAAACACTATACAAGAAATAAACAGAAATTCTATTAATTGGTATACGAATGGATTAAAAACAGCAGACGGAACTGGAATAGGAGTGTTAGAGCCCAAGCACTCTTAATTCGGGGGTAAATCTTCAGTTCAATCTAAGGAGGAACTATCCTAAAGAGGAAATCATCATATTGTCCGATAGCAATATATCCATTGGAGCTGTAAACTCTAATATCGTAAAATACAAACTCGTTTGGAATTGACTAGAAAAATTAAACGAGCAAAGCAAGAAAAATTGACTTACCCTACAATAGATTCCAGGATACACCGGAATGAATGAAAACGAAATAGTTGACATACTTGCTAAAGAAGAACAAGAACCCTTCTATGGTGCTTCTATAAAGCTACAGAACAATGGAAGAGAAGGTGAATAGGAGCAAAACCAATTATCGGGACAACCTGCAGGGGCGGAAACAGGCAAAAACTCTTCTGGGAAACTATAACCAGAGTAGATCTGCTTAATGTATCAACCAGGAGTTGTATCGATACATTGTCGCCTCAACAAAACATCTGAAGACGCTAGACCTAGCAGATAATTCGGAGTGTGAAACACTAGGAAACTCCAGAGTATTACACCTGTGAACGCTTAAAATAGAAGACGAAGACCTCTGACAATTGAAGACATCCCACATTCTAGACTATTTAAAAGGAATGGGATTGATGAATCAGCTAAGAACTCTGGGTTCTCCAGTATCGCAGCAAGATATAGACACATAAAACAAGAATGTGGTATAAATCACGATTTTCTTCGATAAGAATTATTATAGAAATATCCAGCATTTTTTGGAGAACTCTTGCATTTTAAGATCGAATCATTCATAACATTAGTAAATATGGACTATAGAAACTTTCTTACGCTTCAAAAGTTTTGAGCAGCAATTCTCGTACTGTATAACAATTATTTGTAGAATTTTCTTTTCTACACTCGAACAGATTGCTTTGTGACCATACTAATACTCAATAATCAGAGTTTTTTCCTTTGATTCACAGATCACAATTTACACAACATATATCCACTTTAGAGATGAGCATCCTCTAAAATCAACTGGCGCTGTTGAGTCTCGCATCTGATAATTTTTCTAGTAACACGTGACACTGTTTTTCATCTGATTCACTTGACTGGGTCATAATTTGATTTGCATATTTTCATGCTTCACAGTATCAGAAGAAATAGGAATTGTAAAGGTGAACATTGAAGAGGTGGAATTTGTTACCCTGTGAGATGTCTCATGACAATTTTCTTATTGAAAACATAGAAAAAATAGCCAGAGCAAAATAAGGATTTCTACAGAGCTTGGTATGATGAAACACCTAAGACAAGAAACAAGGGCACGAATTTAGAAAGGACCTATACATCAGACACATAAAAAGCGGAACAACTCTTGGAGACCACAGAAAATTATTGGGCGGTTCTCAGTTTGATGGGATAAGGACGATTTTTGTAAGGAAGATGGTTTGTTTAAGTAGACCCTGATATAGGAATAGCTCCTCTGCAGGGCTGGGGTTGTCGTGGTTTCGTTAGGTTGTGTTTGCCTAACTATTTCTAGGGGAGATTTTGGCCGAAAGTGTAGCTTATAAATGGAAACGGCCCTTCTCAGCCATTTAGCTGGAGATCCAGTTCACCAGGTTGCAGGGAAACCGCAGAAAATCTGTAACACTGACGATCGACGAACTCTGCAGGGTGGGTGTTGAGGGTCGGAATTTATTTTATGGATAAAGGAGTCTGCCGGTAAGGTTGGTTTTAGTGCACTAGCGCACTAGAAGTGGGGATGGCATTCATTATTGTGGAAGCCAGGATTTCAATTAATATTTTGGTGTCTGTAGAGAGGTCGTATGGGATTTGGGGTTTTCCAGGGTGACTGGGACAGTTTTCTGGGAGAATTTTGGGGTTTCCATCCTCTTCGGACAACGAGGGAGGAAGGCGGGATGAGATCAACCGCAATTTTTGATTTGATTTTGGGCATTTCTCTGGTTTGCGATCAGATGCACCGCAAGAGATACAGAGACTTATTAGATGGAGAAAGGAGCGAAAACACCAGACGATCATGTGACGCAGATAACATCAATGATTTCGAAAGGGGTGAAGTGACAACGTGGAAACAGGATGAAGGAAGATATCGAAGAAAAAATTGGTGATCGACTTACTACACAAAGAAGAAGAAAAAATACATTTTTATTTGTTTCAATTTGAGTATTTCGATTAAAATATTGAATAATCGTAATGTAATTCCGTCTCTGTTTTTTCGTTTGCACTACATTCAAGCCGTTAGTTGTTTACAACAAGTGTTTCGATTATTTGCTCATAACAATATGAGGGATGCGGCTAATGAGCGAGGTATACGTTGGATGATAGGCGGAGAGAGGTTACCGAAGCCATAAGTTGAAGGAAACTTATTAATTTAATTTGCGTTGCGTGCTTGAAATATACCTGCGTAGTTAGTATGCAATTAACTTGTTTTTATTATCTTCTCACAATTCTAATAGTATCATTGCTCATTAGACGATTCAGCATAGTTTTATTGATTTATAATTGACGATGATAAATAATTCGATAGTACAGGTTTCGACTTGCGATGAAAAAATTGAGAAGACATCTTGAATATGCATTTTATGTTCGGTCTGCGCTCGATATGAATTAACTTACTAAAAACAAAAATACTAAAAATAGTTATACAACAAACTGTGTTGATAAGGGTAGTTCGCTATTAATGAAATGAAAGTTATATACTTCATGCAAAAAATTCGGGAGTAGTAAGACAACCTGTACAATCTGAATATAGAAAAAATTAATTTTTCAATCGATTTTTAAACAAAAACATGCAATTTGTGGTTTAAAAGACATGTAGATTTCTAGATAGTTTGCCATAAAGAGTCATTGCGAAGAAAATTAGGAAAAATTGTAATTATTTACTACAAATACTTACAGGAGGTATTGAAGCACAATCAAACGTTTCTTATTGAACTGTATACTCTCGAACATTTTGTTACTTATATAAGAAAATAATTAATATGGAGAAAAATTTAGTTGGACAATCTACAACTTGTCAAATAGAATCAAAAAAAATTTAATAAATGTTCGAAGTCATTCAGCTTTCCTTCAAAGTTTGTATCGTTTATTACTTTCCGTATTTGTGGTCCTCAAGCTAGTTTTTGAGGAGTTAAGAACAATCGCCAATGACTTGGATTATATTCAAAATTCAATAAATTCATCACTACAGGAATGTTATTAGAATAGACTAAATCTTTGCTTTAGAAAAGTTAATTTCATTGTCACGATGTAGGGAATAAACTCAACTGGTTTTTTAGACTAACTCAAATCAAGTACTAAGTACGGTTTTTTGGAAGTTGGGGGTTCATATCTATCACTCTCTTTATATACCTTATCGGGATGACTACGAACAAATTCGAAACTAGGAACAGAATCCTGACATTCTGCTTGATTTGGAGGCTTTGGCATAGGCAAGTTTGGGTACTGGACAGTGAGTTTTGATTGTTTGTGATGCCTTTTGTTTGAGTCAAACAAACATGATACAACCAAAAGGCAAATGTCTAAATTCTTGCTTAGCCCAACCTAATAGAATTCTCACAAATTAGTACAGGCAAATTAAGCGATTTTGTGTTAGGACATTAAATTAAATTGGCAGTTTTGATTTTTTAGATTCTGAGAGGTTTTCGGATATCGAATCGAATCGAACACGATTTTCGAAACTCAAAAAAGTTTAACTCGAAAACTTCGCTACAAAAAATTGCTATTTCATCCTAACTCCAAAAAGTTTCAATGTATAGTGGGTTCATGTACTCAAAAATATTTTGAATTGCGGGTAACTAGAAAACTATAAGGATTTCAACACAAACTGCCAGGACAAAAAAACTACAGCACAATATTCTGTATAAGAACGGTTTCAATTTTTTCCTAATTTCAAAATTTTCATTATAAAATGAATACGAAAACTGTAGAGTACAAAATAACTAATCACATTTTATTAAAAAAAAACTATTGAGAAGTCTGTGAATATTAGATTAATAATCAACCGATCGAATCGAAGATAGTGTTCAGGATCGCGTTTTTTGAAAATTAGTTCATTTGAAACCAAGAAGTAGTTCATGTTTGTTATATACATGAAAATATTTCTCGTTGAATTTACTTTTTTATATAGTGAGTGATGAAATATAAGCATTGAAACTTCAATTGCTGCTTCAAGTCGAAAACTATCGTATGTTAGCTTACCCGAGGGAAAATATACATCTTAACCATCATGACGCATTCTGATTTTTTTAAAACGAAGTTATTTTCCAAGAGTTAGAGCAGTTTCTATGTGCTCCTGGAACGTGAATTTGCTTGAATTCGTACCGGCGGGAATTCGCGAGCAGATGCTCCGGCTTTCAGCGTTGAGGGAGATTTACTCAGAAACAGTGGCTCCAACGAAAAAATGACTAGAGACCTTTTTTTGTAGAAAATTTTATGTTCTACATTTTTTTGCGGCAATTGTTTCGAATTTCTCTTAGTTTTCTATTTATTCGCGTTTCAAAATATTTTTAAGATGAAAATTTTGAGGTTAGGAACGAATACTTGAGAAACTTTTTTGTAGAGTTGTTGTTCCAGCAGTTTTTTTCGAAATTCCTCTTATTTGCTGTCCCAAAAACACTGGATGTGAGTGAAACGAAATAATTTTTGAATCAATAAAAATCATCGGATAGTTCGTGTGACATAAATAGTGTTTACCAGTGTTTTCGGAGTAACATTTTAAAAATTAAAACTCAAAAAGATCATATTTTGTGAAAATGTGTCATCATTTATTTTACTAAAAAATAGGATTATTGTAAATAGCTTGCTAATGAATCTAGTTCATTTAATGAATACCTCCATTGAAATTAATGGAAATTAATAGAAGTTTTTTAAAATAAATTCTCGAAAGTCAAATATATAATTTCGGCGCACTTTTTGCAGAACTTCAACCGATTTTTACAAAATGATATATCTAGTGCAATTATATGTATCTTTCTGTCTATTTGTAAGACCACAAGAAAATATTTGAAAAACTATACATAAATATCTGCCGAGGAGGGATTATAAATTTCTATTAACTTCAGACTTGAAATAACTGTTATTTTTGTTAATGCCTATCGATTTGGAATGAGTTCAAAGTACTTCTTGTGAATTTAGAGAAACGATTCAAGATCAATCCGCCTTTCGAAGTATTTCAATCGTCAAATCTTCCACAAATATCTCCGGGTGACGGAATTAACTACCAACGTTATATATTAAGTTTGTTTATTTTTCTTTGTAAGAAAAGCGATTGAAAAATCAAAATCAATCGTTGAAACAATGAAAAGTAAACATAAAAGCAGCATTTTGTCAAATTTATATGTATAAAGCCGAGATCAAAGAATTTAATAATAATAAGAAAATAATCCGAGCACTATAGGAAAGATCGGACGAATGTTACTAAACTTTTTCTACAGAGATTCATCTTTTATAAGAAATATGATATACGTGATAAAAGTCGAGATATATTTTCAAGCTTAAGAAGCAAATAAAAATATTATTGACGACGACAATAACAAACAAAAAGAATGTGAAAATATATTAGTGATAATTGATAATTTTATTCTGTCAGTTAAAAGACATAACTGTTAGTATCTACAGAATAAATGAGGAATTCTAACCTCTTATATAGTAATTATTAGGAACTTATTGACGTTATCACCATATTATTATAGGTAATTATCTGATTGACTGACCTACAGAACATTCCGTAATAAGAAGTTTGGATCAATGTCGATTTTCTTGAGAATTGATATTAAGGTAGTATTTATAACATTCTTCAAAATATACCTTATGCTGAAGGGGGTTTTTGTCCCTTAAATAACTTGAAATTGATGAAATTTTCATAAAAAATTCAAGATATCTTTTTCGAAGCACATAGAAAAACCTTTAAAAGGAGTGATCTAAAAAGTGTTTTGTATAAGAAATGACTGATTTATAATGAAAATGAGGTTTCTCCTTTTTTCTGTTTTGAAAAAATAATAATAATATTATTGATATGATCCATGTGATTTAACCGGTTTTGAATGCTTATTTTAGAAAAAATAATTGATTAAATCCAACACTGCATTTCCGTAATCTTGAAAAAAACATTTTTTTTAAATAAGTCAAAAACTATTCTTGTTATGAGAAAGTCTTTTAGATATTAATTATTGGATTTTTCTTGTGAGAAATTTTGAGTTTTTTTATATCTATATATCATACAAATTGGAGAAGATACATTAGTTCAAAACACTTGAAATCCCATACAAAATGGTATTTTAAAAAAGTTCCTAGCTCAAAAATTGAGGGAGTTATTGTCAAAACAGCAACTGCTTTTTTTCAAAATTGATGAAATATAATTACTTAAAATTGTTCCTTATATTATTTTCTAAATAAAAAATTTGATCGATATTAGTAATATTTTCACTCCAGTTTTGTAATTTTTACGCATGAGGGTTGAAATATTTAAGTAACAACACTTTTTGAACCTTTTCAATTGAATATAAATACACTTAAGAATAATTTTTAATTTTAAAAAAATCGTTCAGATTATTTTTTAACTTATTCATATGATTAGGGGATGATTTGGAGGAGTTGTATGGATCTGATTGATCATAAACGGGTTTGACAATGTCAACAAATTCACTAATAATACATTTGAACTTCATTTTACTCGAAACATGCATAAAATCTGATATTTTAATTTTTTTGCAATAAACCGCCGAAATTGTAATAAGCACGGTTCGGCACAGAGAAGATTTCGTAGAAGAGGGTAAGAAAAGCTTGCAGTTTTCGGAGAAGCTATCAATAATACTACCCTTAGAGAATGGTATTTGGAGGGGTTACAAGAGTCCTATTAATCATAAACTTGTTTAAGAATATCACTAGATCTACGAATAATTCATTCAAACTAAATTTTACATGTTAAAATCAAAGATTTTTACGATAAGGGGTTGTTTTCGGTTACATGATTAGATAATTTCCAGAAGGTTAACTGTATGCTGAAGAAGGATCACGAGAAGATATCACCAACCATAGAAACACTTTCGAGTATTATTCATCGTTTCAATACCGTCAAAAGTTAAATAACTTGTCGTGGATAATGATTTCCAAACAAAGCGGGTGAAAACTCGTTGTCACTGAGACTTGTAAGTTTTAATTTTTGCTCCATTTGTTGATTTTTAAACTCCATTTTGTTTTTTAGAATATTTCTTGTCGATTTTAAATTTTCTACACAATTTTCGCAAACTAACTCCCAGTTTTCCGCTTTAATCAAAGCTTATTTCTTGTTTTTTGACATTTTTTTGTTTTTTCTTTTTTGTCAGAATTACCACCACAAAATAACTGAGATTTTAAGACCCAGAAGTAGACATTCGTAAGCGATCAATAATCACAAGTTAAGTCGTACTAAACCTATTATGAAAGTTGATTAATCGTTCATTTATTCTCCTGAAAAGGAAATGAAAACGTTCTGAATAGGTACCTAGCAATTTTCTATAACTTTCGTGATTTGCCATACTTCCAGAAGTAAGTTTTCATTCCAATTTACCTAAATACTTATATAAAGGTTTATTGGCGCAAAGGGAGCAATAACGTTAACAAGTAAACTAATCTGAACATGAAAGTGTTTTAATTTCACACTCAGTGAATACGAATAAAAGTAAATTCACTTTTTTTCTTATAAAACAATACCAAGACCAGGGTAGTATTCAGAAGAAGAACATTATAACTAGCTTTTACCCGCGGCTTCGCTCGCATCGAATCCATCAAATAAGTATCACAAATCATTATAATAGAAAAGAACGAACTCTGTAGCTATATTAGAACCTGAGATATAGAGCTTTGAATGTAGAAAAATTGCCAAAAACCTACAAAAATCCATAACTCCACATTGAATGTCCGCGCCTAGCTCCTCTCCAACTCAACCGATTTAAGTGTTCAAAAACTCAAAAGAAAGAGTGTGTTTCAGCGAGTGGTATTAAACCAAAATGAGCTCTGTAGCTATATTAGAACCTGAGATATAGATCTTTGAATGTAGAAAAATTGCCAGAAACCTACAAAAATCCATAACTCCACATTGAATGTCCGCTTCTAGCTCCTCTCCAGCTCAACCGATTTAAGTGTTCAAAAACTCAAAAGAAAGAAGGTGTTTCAGCGAGTGTTCTTAAACTAAAACGAAGTCTCTATCTTGAATAGAACCTGAGATATTGAGGATAGAACGTGTATATGTGAAAAAACTCCCATAAGTAATGTACAGGGGGAAATCGCATTTGAGTATAACTTGAAAATGGTGAAAATTAGATGAAATCCGATGGTTGATGGCTGATCTGTGCATCAATACCTTTCATTGAAAAAAAATTAAGCAGATCGGTTGGGTAGAACGCCTGAACGGACTCGGAATAGAAATCATCAATTTTTTTAATATATAAGATGTAAAAAATAGACAGAACTGTATGAAATTTCATACCAAAATTCCAGAAACTCCTGAAATTATTTTTTTTGGATACATTCATTGCCAATTCAATTAAATTTCATTATTCTTCATCCACAGAGAAGAATATTCAGTGGAAATTAGTTATTCTTTGTGACATTTCTCCATCATAAAATTGTTTATAAATTATATAAACGGTACTTTTCATTAAAAAAAACCTTCCAATCTTCCATTTAGACGTAGCTCGATAATTTTATATCTTCGTTTTGGTATCTTACTAACAGTACTCTAGAAAATGTTTTTCGGATATATCACATAAAATAGAGTATACGAGGGTTGCCAGGAGATCTGGCAACATTGAGTGAATATGTCACATGCCATAATAATACTTTTAAATAGTGCACGTACTCATACTTGAAACAATCGTCTTTGTCAAAAAAGGAATATTTTTATGACTTTTGACGTGGATTAAACTAACAGACAAAGCATCATGTTGAACCACCGTGAATAACTCGTTTTTCGAATTCAATCCTGGTCGCACTTTGCTACAGGATCAATTCCGTAAAGTCGTTGTGCCAGAAAACATCGATGCTTTACGTAAACTTATATTGGAAGATCGTCATCGAACAAACTCCACTCGCATACATTCAATATTGTTGTCAAAAAGATTTGTTTTAGTTGGATACCGCCTAATTTGATAATCGATTAAACCAACACTCGTGACGATTTGTGCAAAGGTATGCTGAAATAATATATATGATCATAAATCACCGTTCCACTAGAGCAACGTAGAACGGTCAATTCTGAATGGTACACCAGCATTTATTCGGCAGAAGTCTTAAGTAGCAACAATTAGAAAAAACTTCAAATTCAAATATAGACAAAAATAAGTTTTTGAGATAATTTGGTCATATATTTCAGTATACTTCGAGTTGGTTATCAGGGTGAATCGATAAAATTTGACGTTAGAACTTGACGAGCTCGCCTGCATTTAATAAAAGCTCATTCAGAATTAACGATACCCATATACACCATCACGTTATTTACCAATCAAAACTTCTAAACACATCTTTCATAAGAATTTTTTTACAATTGTACATCAACCACGAGGTTTTCAATCGTCATATGCACGATATTAATTATGTACAATCTAAAAACACACAAGTTATATAAGTCAATCCGGTCCTGAACAATTCATTAAGCTGTAGGATTGATATAATTAACATTCATTCATGGGAAATTTTTTTGTTTTGCTAGTCGTTAATTTATTCAACGTATTTGAATAAGTGGTTGTAATGATGTGTGTAGCTTATTAAACAGAGTTCATTGGGCCATATTTTTTTTAAAACCAATACCCACATCATCTGCTACCGTATGAAACATAATGAAAAATTGAAACGAAAAGAAATTCCTTGGTAATATATCGGTCTATATTATTATCCACGCAATGTGTAATTGTCATTTTTCATCCTTTTATATTTCAAGATGTAGTTGAGAATTTATTGAAATTATGAGTTAGGTTAGGCTAGGTTAGGTTAGGTTAGGTTAGGTTAGGTTAGGTTAGGTTAGGTTAGGTTAGGTTAGGGTTATGTTTTCTGAGCTGTTATTAATAGAAACTGCGATTAACTCGGAGGTTTGCATTGTGAAAAATATGTATGAGTAATTTATTTGACTCAATTGGCATTTGAATTCGGGAATTTAAGACCAAATAAATGTCTTGTTCTCAGTTGAGATAAAAATAATTAGACTTTTGTATAAGAACAATGTTTTCGTATGTTGATCTTCGATCTAGATATCGTTGCTGTAATAAATCCTACTTTATATAAAGTTCAAACTTACTTGTTCTTTTTCGACTGGAGTTGCAGGTGTGGAAATGTCTAAAAAGTCTTCGCTGTCTTGAACTAGAGATGGCAGTGGTGTACCAGTTAGATTCATTTGAGAGTCATCATTTAGTTGTGGTCCAAATGAATCTTTCACTATCGCACTATTTGTTTTAGACTGAAAAAATATATTATCATCATTATAACAGAGGAAAACTCACCAAAACACACGTATCACTAGAATATAACAATATAATAACCTTGTATCTATAATATTCACCTTGTGAATCATAACTTAATATTTTGTATAAACTAAGAACCGGCAAATTGTTGACAGTGACTTGTTATCAATGTACTGTTAAGAACTCGTACACGACATCGACCGTCAAGCGGGCCCTGTTCAGTATTGAGTCTAAAATTTGGCAAACACGCTGGTTTGGGGAATTTGCTTGATCTTTGTTTTAAGATATGTTTTTATCGTAGCGGTGAATTGTTTATATTGTTTTGTACTATTTCCGATCAGGCCTTTATTTATTTCTTTGTTTACTTTCTAGAATTCTAGAAATTCCCTTCTGATGTATAATCGAACTTGTTTGGCATCCAGAGTTATTTAGTTTATGATAGAAAGTCATAGGAAACGGAACGAAATAAAAAAGTAACCGTCGAATTTAAATAAATTAGAAAAGTTAGTTGATTTGAAAATATGGTTTTATTGAGTTGAGAGTAAAGACATGTTGATGTTGATATGTTGAAATTACACAATGTCTCTCAAAACAAGTTTATTTAAAAATAATATCGTCCAAATGTAAACCGCTGCTCGGCAAGTATTCTCCGTGATTACCACCATTTCGTGACGGATACTTTCTTGTAATTGTCCGAAGTAAGTTGGTTTGCTAGCGTTAACTTTGATTTGACATAACTCCACAGGAAAAAGTTCATAGGTGTCAAATGAGGACTACGTGGAGGTCACCTCTCTTCAGAGAACAATTTACCAGGAAAAATTTCACGAACTTATGACAGAAATCTATTGGACGCGTGTGAACTTGCTTCATCCAAATGATCTATGATTGGAAACAATAAAATTTTGCTGTTCAGACAAGAAAAAATCGTCTAACTTCTAAATTCACTACAACTGCGATTCCTTTCATCTTGATAAAAGTAAGGGCCTACATCATAGACCATACATGGTCATTGTAGGCGGATGTAGGGTTTTCTGTGTTTATTAGATGAAAATGAGCTTCAGCCAAAACGAGATGTTGGTAAACGTGTACTCAATCATCTGATTTAGGCAGTCGAGTCTCTGACCAGCATCATGGAGCTTTAATTTTCAGCACCAATTGAATTTTAAAAAGGTGTAGGCCTAAATATTTGTAAAATATGCGAAATAATGATCTATGTCCTAATAGACAAGTCAGACTCGTTGCGAATAGACCGAGAAAAGTTTTCGGCCGTTCTAGAAGATTTTGGACGCCCGAATTTTGGTTAATCTAGTGTTGATCCAGTCCAGTATCTGGAGCAGAGTTTAAACGAAGCTGAACAACCAGCATCGTAGTGGTTGACCAAATGAGGTGACAACTCCAGAAATGTTGAAGAAATTCCACTGGATGATCGTCGACTGAAAATGCATAGAATAACAGACATAGTATTCATTACAAATAGTCTGGTATATCGCATATTAACTGAAAATTTGGATATGAGAAAGCTGTGTGCAAGATGGGTGCCGCGTTTGTTAACAATGGATCAAAAACAGATTAGTTAAGATATTTCCATTGAATATTTGGCAATATTTCACAAAGTTAAAGCCAAATTTGGCAACATGGATGAAACGTGGGTCCATAACATCACACCTGAAACAAAAGAAAAATGAAACAATACAGGCAAGTTCATGTTTTTGGGATGCGCGGCGATAATTTCCAAACAGTATGTTGAAAAAGGAAAACCTACATTGACGAATATCATGCAAAGTTATTGCGAAGAAATCAAGCAGAAGCGACTGCATTTGGTTAAGAAGAAAGTATTTTTTTATCAAAACAATGCAAAACAATCCGTTATTGCAATGCTATTTGTCAGATTTAGCTCCCTCGGATCATTTTCTGTTCCCACACTTGAAAAAATGGTTATTTTGAGCAGCTTGACGATTCTTATTATAAAAAGTTCATCGATCTTATTGAACATCACTGGTAAAAACGTATGGAACGAAAAGGAGATTACGTTGAAAATTTTTTTTGTTTTTTGTTCGGCCAGCTACTTCTCCTCGTATATCTATGAAACTTTCCCTTTATTGGAAGAAACTTGAAAAATATCTATCTCCAATATTCTGAAATTGTATATAATAAATTCTAAAACATGCCAATTTCCTTTGTAGCATATCAATATAATGAGCCTATTATATAATAGAGCGCCAAAACTTGTACGTTTTTTTGCCAGTTTTTATTTTCTCCGACCCAACATTTACAACCATGAATGAGTGGGAGTGACCTTTTGTATATTTATTTTTATCATGTTTATTGGATCTCGGTCCTCTGTTCCACTTTTGATAATTGTTTATTTTCACTCGACGTTTCCATAAATACAGAAAGAGTCTTCGTTTGACAGAAAAATAAATATTCGTATAAACAACGAAGTATCATCTAGTGCCGTCCAATCGTAGAAACGTTGATTTTATGCAAAAAGAAACAATACTATTTCACTTGAACGTGTGTTACACAACTTTACAATATTTAACGAATGGCCTAAGTAAAATAAACAAGATGAATTCAAAAGAAACCTTAGTCTATACCCAAAAATTACTTGTTCGTTATTTATTTAGATATATACATATATTTGAAGCTGTGTTGAAACGAGTCTTACTTTGTTTTAGTTAGAAACGAAGTTGTTTTCCTTTAATAAACAGATATTTATTTTGTACTGGGTTATAAAATTTATATGAGTGTTAATATACATTCTCGAATAATAAAATTGTGATGTAAATATACAACTCCTACTTCAGTGTCATATCTTCAGGACGATCCAATACACAGGCTTGTAAAATTCATATTTTACAAGTTTTTCACCAGTCTCTATATCAAAAACTATGAGAAATTTGATAAGTTATACACTACGAGTAATACGGATAGTTACCAATAAAATCCTTGAGCACAAAAAAACGTTTTTTCAAATCTGAGAACAGAAAACAATCCAAGGGGGCTAAATCTGACACTAGGGTGCATGAGGTAGCATATCATTAATTTTGGCCATTATAATAACAGATGTGTGAGATGGTGCATTGTCTTGATGAAACACCACTTTCTTCTTAACCAAATGCGACCGTTCTTGCTTTCTTTCTTCGCTTAAACGTTGCATATATTTTTCATATTTACAAATTCACTGATAAAGTTTGCTATTCACGGCTGCCGAACAAATACTAAACAACGTGGAGTCTTCAAACTTGAAACACATGCTGTATAGATTGTGTACCTTGCTAGATACTTCTTGGACTATCTTTGTATTACAAATTTCAAGCAAACATCTACTTTGTTATAGCGTCTCATTCAAGATCATTTATTATCATTTCTAGTAAAGTTATTTAGACACACTGTGCACTACTTCCCCGCTCTACAGATCTCTTCTTTCTATTTTTCTTCTTCTTTCGTAGTTCGTGGTTTCCATCCTCCACATAGTATCGTCCTATACTTCTACTTCCTCGTAAATTCCATTCCATTATTAAAATCAGACACCTGCATTATTTGGACTCAACCATATTAATGTATGACTCAACTTTTCTTTTTATTCATAATTCTACTGTCAGTTGTTTTCATATCTCTACAGTACTTAGTTTGTTTTTGTGACATGTGGGCACCTTTTCATATAATCCAATTCTAAGGTTTTTCCGCAGAACTTTTTCCATTCTACGGGCTCTTTTAATAAGTCGGGAGTGACTATTGAGTCCGTTGATTAATGCTTAGTTTAATCTATACTTTTGTACATTTCTCCCTAACTTTGTATCTTCCAATAGCTCTCCATAGTTGTTTGTGAGTTTGTACGTATTTGGGGTCTCGTATACACTGCGACCCAAAGGATCTATTTTGTCCCAACAGCTGTTCAATTAATCTCGCACATTTCAAAGAGTCTAGAATGTGCGATGGCTTTAATTAACAGAGATCTTCGTCATCTATTTCATACTCTCCCAGGTGTAGTTCTCTGGAGTTTGCTCAAACCTGCTAGTTTGGATCGTTCTTGGACAGTTATTAGAAGCGTTTAATTGACATATTATCCGCGCAATCTCCGGCTATTGACGGTTCTGGTAACAGTTTTTGCTATCAATATTGAAAAGACTGTCCCGGAAAAGGATACCTAGGTTGGCTGGTACACCAAACAGAATCGGTTGGACCACGTTTTTGATGGGTCGAAAAAAACCTAATAGTAGCGTAGAATGTTTGTTATTTTTTGAATTGGGAAATTTTCTATCTAAATTTTGTAGCGACTTTTATTGATTCGAGAGAAAGCAGTACATTGATGGATAGTGGATCGTCACGTTCAATTACAATATGTTTTTTGATATATTGTTTCCACCCCCAAGAGTTAATCAAATTTAATTACGAAACTGATTGCTTTTCCTATTATAAAGTTAATTACTACATTTTCCTACTGCTATTCGGTATGAAATTGAATTGCGCGTTTTCAATGAATCTCTGCTCCTGGAAAATTGAGGATATCGAGAAAACAGCGAAAGTTCGAGGTTTAATTAAATTTTAGCTAATTTCCTTTCAGCTGAGACCTTATTAATTGTTTATATACAATACAATATCAAATAATACATCTTATAATGTTAAAAAATGGTAAAGAAGAGAGTAATAAATTGTGCTTTATATCTAGGGAAGTTATCTATGGAAATCCCGCAGAATTCTCAATCTAAGAAGTTCTTATGTATTGCAATCTTTGTTTAGAACTACTGCTTCAAATAACATACTATAGCATAACTCTTTGTCATGAAGCCACATCTTCAGTAGGATTTACAAATTCAATCGTAGTCGCATTTCGCTGCAGGATTAATTTCGTGAAGATCGTCCAAAATCGGCTGTTGTGCCAGTAAACATCGATGCTGTGCGTAAACTGATATTGCAGAATTCTCAATCTAAGAAGTTCTTATGTAATGCAATCTTTGTTTAGAACTACTGCTTCAAATACCATGGAATAGCATAACTCTTTGTGATGAAGCATCATCTTGAGTAGGATTTACAAGTGGTCGCACTTCGCTGCAGGATTAAACATCGATGCTGTGCGTAAACTGATATTGCAGGATTCTCATTTAATATGCCGTCAAATTGAGACATACTTAAGCATCAATTCCACTCACATGTATTCAATATTGCATGAACGTTCGACTGGAGCTCGTGTCGATTGGTACAAACAAAAATTTCATAGCGGTGCTTCAAAATACGTCTATAAGATCAAGGATCTATTCATATGAACCCGCAACTTAATAACAATGGACTCTGCGTCTTTGAAGTCAAGTCAAACCATTAAACAAAGTATTCTGAATAAAACAACAGCATATGTTGGCCAGAAGTGTTCGAAAAAATCAGGTAAACCTCCACCACGACAATGCTAGTTCTCTCACAGATCAATTCGAGCAAAAGCATTTTTGAACAGTCAAAATATAAAATTGATGGATCATCCGTCGTACAGTTCTTGTTTGGCACCCCATAATTTCTTCTTATTTCCGAAGATTAAAATTAAATGGCGAGATTAACGTTTTTCTACAACTGAAGAAGCTCTCAGCTTGATGATGCATTCAAATCACTTGTTTTGGAGTTACCTCAATCGAAATGGGAAAAATGCTTCTAGAATTAGTACAAACACTTGCAAAAGTGCATTGATCTTAATGGGGAGTATTTTTAAGACCAATTGAAGCCATATCCAATTATTAATGTGTTTTTATTTATCTCAAAACTTAAGTAACATCCCTCGTATAAGGGTTAACCTATGTTGACATAAAATTTGATGAGTCATAAAAGAACGTGAACTTTACGAAATACTACTTAATTTTTGATTCTAAAGTCGCTAAGGTCTCGATAAGTAATGCCTTCACTCTAATGGTTCGTATCGCATCAAATTTTGATGCACTTCTCTCCTATTCTCCATTTCTCTCCATTCTTCCTTGAATTATTTCAAAAATTTCCTGAAGAAAAGCTTCAAAATAATTATCGAGATGTAATTATTGTATCTTTCAACATACTTTGAATTTGATTTGAGTCAACGATATAGTTAACATTTTATTTTGTTCTAGAATTTTGATAATTTGTGATATTCACCTAGGGGAGTAGCATAAGCTATTGTTTCTAATACAACCAGCTATTAACTCAGTAATTTATCACAGATTCCTATTTTGAAATTTGTTTTTATCTATAGCGGAGCCAAACATCCCTTTTCTAGATCATATATTATTTGTCTAAAGTGGAATTCCTGCACAAGATCGAATACAGAAATAGGAAGAAACAAATAAGAAGGAAAATGTCTCGACTTCAAAATATCAGACAATAGAGAGGCATATACAGTCGCTAATACAGGCTGTAAAAAAAATAGAAATAGAAAACAGAGAATTAATAAAAAACGTTATCGCAAACATCAATGGATTGCATTAGAAGAAAAAGAAAGCTTGAAAATAATATGCTAGTGACTTTCAAATATTTCAGAAGGTTCTAACATCGAGAAGGAACGCTTTGGAATTAATTTAGAATGTCCATCTTTTCAAAAATTTATTTTCGAAATGTTTACTTTGAATTTCGTATCAAAGGTTCAAAGCCAATTATTTCATAATTATAAGAGTCTGAATCGAAATCTTCTTGAGCCGCCTTTCTTTTCCATCAATTTACGAGTAGAATGATAATGAGGTATATAAATATAAACATTACATAAAAGATAACGGAAATTTGGTAACCCACTCATTTACTTCCTCTTACGATAATGTCAGAATTCATTACGACAAAAACGATAAATAGGAACAAACAAGAGTTTACTTTATACTGCAGTTAAATATTCTTTGGCTTTAAATACGTTATAAAATTTCTTTTGGAGTGCATAAGCTCACGATTTCCTATTTTTAATTATCTATTTTTAAGATCGTTTCCTTCAAGATATGATCTACGGTTTCCTAAATTAGGTAATCACACAATTAAAAACGATGTGTTTATGTATTTAATCAGTTTTATTAGATAATTAATCTGATGCAAATGGATTTTTTCTGTTGGAGGTACCTACGATGATTACTCACAGCATATCTTCGTAGGTACTTTAATAGTATATTTATATCAGATAATTATGAAAATTTTCATTCTATATAATCGCAAAGACACATAAATCATTTCACACCAATACGAGGTTTAGTCGTAAAGTTCCTGAATTTTTGAATGAAACACAGGTTTTTTAGGGTAATGACATGACACATTTATGACATATTTAGAACGTTCTTTCAATCAATTGACTTCTGTGCATCAAATTACCGCAATTAATATAAAGCCCTGGTTGTTGAACACTCCAAATTACGAGAAAAGTCCAACAATGTACGATGAACAAACTACAAAAGCAGCTTCAATGAAGTCCAAATTTATTGAAACTTGAAACCAAAAATATCGTTCCCCCCATTCTTGATTTCCAGATTCATTAACTTTATTAGGTTATTCTTAAAGATATTTTTGTCCAATATTCGAAGATCCTCTTCGACCTTCTTCGATTGGAACATGGCTTCGGCTCCTTATGCTCAACTTTGCGTTCGTGCTTTACTTTTTATTTCACCAGTACACTCTATTTGCCGCTCCGATTCTCTCCACCATTTCTATACTTCTATTATTTGTCTCGCTTCTTGTCACATACAAATATTTGGCCTTTCTCTCTTCATTTGTCCTTCTGTTGATAACCAACATTCACGTCGTATTTTATTCCACCGGACTTTTCCATCAACTGCACTATAAGTTTTTGCCAGGTCATATGCAAAGACCCTGTTAACGCTGTCTTTAATTCTATCTATGGTAATAAAGGATGAAGTGTGGTTAAAACTCCTTACGTGTCATGATCTGAATCCCTTTTGATATGTTTATGCTTCTAAATGTTATTGATTTTAGGTCTTTTCTGTAAAATTAGTTTCTCTCATTATTTTTTAAAGACAGATGAAAATTTTACGTTTAAACAGTCATCAATTGAACTATTTTTAGTTGTATTAGAATTTACAAAATCTAGCTATAAATTTTACTTAAACTATTTAGGTCATTTTTATCATTTTTTCGTTTTTAAGGATGTAAACCAATTTTAAAAATTCTCTTTTTCCTCTATTAGATTCCATTTGAAGAATATTTGAGACTTTAAAATTGATATTTCATAGTTCGTTAAGGCAGTTGCATATTTTTTTATGATGTATATAGGACAGACATCGCTGTTTTTAGAAAAAAACTAAAAGATCATCGATATAATCAATATATCTTGTTTGGACAAATTTCTATTTTGATATTGATGATGTAGGTGATCTATTGATTAATTGTCAGTGTCAATATCATATTTTGAAGAAGACTGAAGAAGAAAAAATGGTTTTATGGACGGTTGGTGGAACTGCAATCAACAAGTCTTCTTTATTATGTATACAAAATTTGGCAGTTGTCAAACCATTCAAAGGAATGTGTTTTGATGATTGATCCTCTTTTACTTTTAGGTTGTAATGTTAACGAGCAATATTTCAAAAAATATCTGATATCTGTTCAGTGACTCGAGCGAGGTATGAAACTGTTGTCATCAAAGTAAAAATAGTATAGTTTGAGATTACACAAGAAAAGACAAAGAAACGAGAAAAATTCGTATCCGAAAGTTTTTGTATAATCATTACGTACAATTTCTAGATATATATCGAAATTTTACACTTTAATTATTTATTTTTATCAGTGTAAGATGGAATCTCACGTTTTTCGAGTGACTAGAGTGAAAACTTTTAATAAATAATTAAAAAACGTACATAATGATGTAAAAAATTGGATGCGAGTTTTTTTTGTATTTTTTGGAGATAATTCACTGTAGTGATGGTAATATTTTTCTAAAGATTTCCATGAACAAGAATGGATAAAATGATATAAAAGGATATTTAAAATAAAATGAATAACAGTGTTCATGGGACATGGAAAGGTAAGTTTTCACAAAATTTGGTGGAAAATATTACCACAGAAGCTATAGATTTTTCTATGACTTATCACTTTTTTCCATAGAACTGCTAGTTTTGCCGAAAATCGAGATTATAAACCGTTTTTTACCCTTCCAAACCCACCCTCTTTCACTTTAAATTTTTGGTTTGAAAAATTATCCACCCTACTAATCTATTCGGTATCAGCAGGTGTTACAGTATAGGTAGCATCAATATCAAATTTACTGAAATATAGTAAATCTGTAGACTATTAAGTTAATTATTAGTTTTTTTTTATTTTAATATAACGTTATACCTCCTGAAACAAATGCATAAATTACAAACCGTTAAGTTCACAATACGTAATCTTATTTCAGTGAATCATAACAATTAGTCACGGCAGAATATAGAAATATTCCTATTTCAATCAACCGGACAAAGTGATTAAATCTGTTTGTTTCTTTTGAAAAAGATAACGGAGCTCTCTGCGTACTCGTATAGTTTCAAGAAGTTAAGCAAACAAAGAGAAGGCGATATTGTCATAGGCGCAACCCAAGATTTCTAATTCTCATTAAATGGAAAAGCAGAGAAACTCTTCAACTCGAACAGTTATTTCTTAATAGAAGCGTTCACTGTTCTTCAAATCCTCCAAACCAGCGAACGTCTTCACCATTTACCAATAAATATAACTTTTGAAATTTATCTCCCTCTCCCAAAATATAACCCAGTGTAAATAACTACGATAATTTTTAGCGTAATCTCTTTGTAGTTCCATACACTTTTTCCAGCGATGTTCAATAAGTTCGATACCCTTTTTATATTAAGAATCGTTTAACTTCTCAGAATAGCTGGAAAATCTTTGAATATCGAGCTTAGGCACAGAAAATAATACGAGGAAAATAAATCTGGCGATGGCACGAGGTAACAGTTCAAGCTTTAATTGATTAATTTTGGCCATTGCAATAACGGTTATGTGAGCTGATGCATTGTGTGGATGAAACAAGACTTTCTTCTTAGCCCAATGCGGCCATTTTTGCTTGAGTCTCAAGAGAAGCTAGTATCGTCTGCAACTATAAATATTTTAATACTGATAGGCGGCGATGTCGTTTACAGACAAAATAGGGCCTAGCACTGAGCCTTGGGGCACTCCACACTCTATTGCAGGAAGACATCTTTGTATCAACCCTTACTAGCTGACTTTTTTTGGTAAGGTACGACTCAAACCTTCGGGGAGGTTTTCACCTGAAGTCATAGTACTGTAATTTTGTCAATTAAAATATTTAACACAATCGAAAGCCTTAAAGAAATCACAAAAATTTATTGGAGTGGAAACTGTTTAGGCTAGAGTAGACATTATTTTTGAGGAAGAATAAAGCATCATTTGTACATTTGTTACTTAAAAACTCTAATTGTCGGGTGTATTTTGAAGTATTTTATATTTGAACAGAAATAATGAAAGCTTAAACTTATTTATCAGATTCAAATTTCAATGAAAATTTATTTTGTTTTTAGTTTTTTACTGTTTTAGCTAATTTAAGATAGAACTATTTTAGAAACAAAAAGTGTAATATTTATTTACTTATTGTGAGTTGGGGCTTTTTTGCATTAAGGTTTATGATTTCTCTGATATCAATTTATGAGGTTATGCCATACCAAAACAATAAATCATTTTGGTCATCCAAGTTATCAATGAAAATCTCATCAATAGATATTTTCAAATTGCTGTAGAAATTATGATGAATTGGGGGTATGTAAGACAATAACCCTATTAAATCTTTTTTTTTCACTGATTGGGTGAGTAGTAAGATACAAAAGTTCAATATTTTCAATGATAACAAAATCAACTACACGAAAAATAACATCATTATCATTAGAATATTCAAAATATTAGCCATTGCATCTTTAACCATTTAACTTTGACTTTATCTCCACATAGTTTACGATTCATAATATTTTTATCTAGAGATTTACAAAATAAAAATTTTTTTGTCATAGAAATTATTTTGAAAGGTTTACTCTTTATAGCCGCTAAAATAACTTTCTTGCCGTCTTCAGGCACATAGATGTTTTTGAAGAACCGTTTCTGTTTTGCCACTAAACCAAAATCCTGTTCGCCTGATATGTATGGATGTCTGCTCTTAAAACAATTATGGTCAAGATGTTTGCATTTCATAATATTTTTTAGGAAATACAATAGACAGGAAGCTATTTCGTGGAAACCTCTGGATGTTATAGTTTAATCCTTCTTCTATTTTCATATTCTGAACACCTAAGCAGTATGTCCAGAGTTGACACTTGTAATAACATATTCCTGTGCTAATAACAGGGGCTAAAAGTGTTTTCATAAGATCGAAGCAAATTACACATACATTTTCTTTATTTTTCTATATCTTTTTTTGAGCCTTCTCTTGCAGCATTTGCCTTGAGCAAATGCAAGTTTCTTTCTTGTTCAAGTCTCGGTTTTTCATCATTATCAGCCGCTCTAATTTTAATATTAAATGCGTCACTTTTTGTATGAATCTGTTACAAAGGGATGAAAACTCAAGTTGAATTGTTCATTAAATACTTTGATAAAAATAAACCTCGATGCTGGATTTTCTACTCTTTCAGCGTAAAGAGAATACAAAATACTTAAATTCAAACTAGGCGATAACTAATTGCTGTTTATTGTATTATGAATGGAGTAATGTCAATGCTTATCCCGCCAAATTACAGAGTTGTTAGTGTGCAAAAATTGCTAAACCGGGTTAGGCTTAGTTGCGTTTTTGTCACAATATGTTACTGCTATGAAAAAAGGTAATTAGTTGTGCCCATGAGAAACTGAGATTAGGCCAATTTTGCATAGAAATATTGACACTACGGAATTCGTTTACGTACTGAACTCCAATACAGGGAAATCGTTAGTTAGGCCACTTTTGCGCTGAAGGCATCAATTATAGTCGTCTTAAAGCAAGTGGGAAAAGTGCTATAATGTGTAGTCGGAAAGACTCATAAATATTTTTAATATGAATCCATCCAATTCCAGCTGAATTTTTATTTTTGATGTCATTAATTGTACTGCGAAGCTGTGCTAAAATCACGGCCATAAAAAAGAAACTGCTTAAGTTAGCATTAGTATCAGGAAGATATAAAAGCCGATCATGAGCTATAGAGTTTTATAAATTTTTGTCTACATTCACAAAGTAATTATTGAGATTATCAGGTGAAGTAGAGATTGTGCTCAAAATATAAGAAATTTTAAATTCCTCAAATAGTTTTCGATGCGTTGCAAGACACTGAGAGATCGAGAAGCTTCAACAAATCCGGAAATACATTTTGGAATAGTAAACCTTTCCGATTTGATAATTGACGTTTTTCTTTGATTGCTTCAACCAGTTTGATCAATTGTTCACAGTAAATATCAGAATTGATCGTTTGGTGCCTTGGAAGCAGCTCAAAAAACAAAAAACCTTTGTAATCCCGCCAAACTGACAGCATGAGTTGTTTTTGTTGTTTTTCAGGTTTCGATGTGGTTTGTTCTGGTTCTTGTTTACTCCCTGACCGTTTTCGAACTATGTTACTGTACAGGATCCATTTTCCATCACTAGTAATGACTCTTTTTAAGAAAGGTTTCTTTCAACTCGTGAGCTACCCAAATATCGAGAAAAAAATTGAAAAATTATCCATAATGGTTTTTTCGATGTCACATTGGATTAAACAGAAACCTATGATGAAGTCATGTAAACAGAAGTTGAACATATTTCATGATAATAATTAAAATAAAATACTACCCATTAAAATCAATTATTTTGGACTTCAATGGCTATGAATAACAGTTTTCTTTATTACGACTAATTTATTTGTTGCATTTATATTAAATTTTTATGAATACCCTCGTAAATATTACGGAAACCAACAACATAGTCGCCAGTGGCGTAGCGTGCTTTGGAGGGGCCCTGTATCAAAATTAGTTGGGGGGTCCAAATGAAGGTTAATATGTAAAAAAATAAAGAAGACAATTTCACTTTTTCTAACAAGTCTGTTAGCCGTTCCTCTCCCATTGAAGAAGGTAATTTTTTATCAGATTTAATTTTGAAAAACTTCTTTCAGCTGTTGCTGTTCCTACCTTTGGAAAACTTGATGCAAGGTTATTGAGTTTTATTAACAATAATTCCATGAGTTCCTTATTGTTCTAAGTATGTTTTCAGGGCAATTAATTGTTCATATAGATTAACTGAGATGCCTTTAATATATTTAGCGCCGACAGTTTTCCGGAAACATTTTTTACCACTTCGTTTGAAGAATATAGGAGTTTCTTCGGTTGTAATACTTCGAATATATTACTCAGGTCACAAAGGCTCTCAAATCTTTGTTTAGTTTGAGAAATTAATATATCTAAACAGCAATAGTATATATTGACCTTGAAATATAAAATAACGCTTCGTTATCTATGTCTTTTATTTTTAAAAACAGTTGTTACTTTTCACTCTTTTGCTAAATTTCTAGTCCTTTTTAGCAAACCATTGAATAAATTTTGATTTCTTATTTCGCTCAATCTATTCAAAAGATTACTTAATACAATACTAGCTTTCTGTAACTTATTATTTTCATGCTGTAGAGCTTCAGAAACAGGATTAATGATTTCAAATAGTAAAGAAAAAAATGTGACAAGCAGTAAGAAAAATATATAGTTTGTGTACGGTATTTAACATTGAAGAGGCTTAGCGTGTTAAAAGTATTTATAAGAATAACACACTTGGATTCGCAGTGCTTAACCCGGGAAAAAAGAGATTGCTAAGTAAAAATTCTATAGTATGACAGTTTCTTCCCGGGAAACACGAGATTAAGTGACATTGGAGATAACATTTTACTAATTTTTGCCTACATACGTGAGGGGCCTCTGTAGCTCGGGGGCCCCGTATCATTGATACGGCTGATACGGCGGTAGCTACGCCCCTGATAGTCGCCATAAGGAAAGAATAATTGTCAACATCTTTAAATCGATATATCGATATACCTTATTGGTATAAAATATATTTGGTATCAATTATAAAGTGCTTTTCAGATAAAAGTATCCACCATTAATAACTTTTGTAATACTGGTATTTAGAAAAAATCCAGAAACACGTCAATTTATGTTGGAAGGGGCAAGCTATATGGCTTATTTAAACTTACTGGAAAAGCCACCCCCTCACCCCTAGCAGCATCCCTTTTATTTATTTAAATTACTTGTCATATTTTTTATGTAAAATTTGGATACTCCTCTTTGAGCTGATTTCAAAAATGTATAATACTTGTAGGTTAAAGTGGTTAGTTTATGAGATAAACAATTTTTCTTTTAAGAGCACAAATTTTACTTATTATTTACTTTCACCTTATTTGCCTGTACTAAAATGGGTTGTACAACAGTTTAAACTCTTTAATCTTTTTAACTGTGCTATTTATTATGAAGTTACAATAAGTGTTCAAAATGAGTACCATTCACTTCCATACAATGGTATAATCTATTTTGAAATACCTCTCTGACATTGCTTAATACGGCTGGATTTAATTGTCGACATTCATTTTCAATCCTCTCTCGTAAATCATCCAGAGATTCTGGTTGGGTAGCATAAACTTTTGTTTTTAAATACCCACATAAAAAGAACTCTAGGGGTGTTAAATCCGGTGACCTAGGTGGCCACTCCATCATCTGCCCCCTTCTACCTATCCAAAGAGCGGGGAATGTTTCGTTTAAAAATTGTCGGACAGGCATAGCATAGTGTGGGGGAGCTCCGTCTTGTTGAAATACCAGTAAATCTTCGGAAAGGTTTTCATCATTTTCTATTATTGTTGTAATACGTGGGTCAACCCCTTCCCTGAGTAACTCAAGATATGATTCACCATTTAAATTTTCGTTGATGAAGAAAGGTCCGACAATGTGGTCACCTAGGATACCACACCAAACGTTTAACTTTTGGGGATGTTGTGTATGGAGTTCACGCATAATATGTGGATCACTTTCAGCCCAATATCTACAATTATGCCTACTCACTAAGCCATTTAATGACCATGAGCATTCATCAGAAAAGCAAATATTGTTTAACAATTGTGGATTGTTATTGATAATTTGCGTCATTGATTCGCAGAACTCTAGACGACGATCAAAATCATCTTCATTCAACTCGTGCACCAACTTAACTTTGTATGGGTGGTACTTGAATTTATGTAGAACTCGGAAAACTGTAGAAGATGAAACACCGATCGCTCTACTTATTGTTGACAACGACTGGGGTTGTTGAGCCTCTAAGCTGACTTGCCCTAAAATTGCCACTTGGATTGCTTCGTTATTTACGAGTCCCTCTCGCTTATGCACTTTATTGCAAACAGACCCTGTTGTGGTAAATTTCTCCATCAGTTGAATTACATACTTATGAGTTGCATGTCTTCCGTCATGTAATTCGTTAAATATTCTAGCAGCAGCTCTTGCACAATCATTATTTTGGTAGTATAAACCTACAATTTCAATTCTTTCTTGAAAAGAGTAAACCATTTCAGAGAAACAAAATAAATAATGTATCAAATTACACTATCAATAGTGACTACAAATTCTAGTTGACAATGTCAAATTTTAATAAAAAGTAGAGTTTTTTGTTGTTTGGATTTTTTAAGTAGAATAAATAGCACAGTTAAAAAAATTAAAGAGTTTGAACTGTACAATACAACCCATTTTAGTACAGGCAAATAAGGTGAAAGTAAATAATAAGTAAAATTTGTGCTCTTAAAAGAAAAATTGTTTATCTCATAAACTAACCACTTTAACCTACAAGTATTATACATTTTTGAAATCAGCTCAAAGAGGAGTATTCAAATTTTACATAAAAAATATGACAAGTAATTTAAATAAATAAAGGGGATGCTGCTAGGGGTGAGGGGTTGGCTTTTCCAGTAAGTATAAATAAGCCATAATGCTTGCCCCTTCCAACATAAATTGACGTGTTTTTGGATTTTTTCTAAATACCAGTATTACAAAAGTTATTAAAGGTGGATACTTTTATCTGAAAAGCACTGTATATAAAAGTTCCTTTCAATAAAATAATATGAACCGTGTATTTATACCTTTGTTTCTTTTGGGTTAGCAGTACCACTTTTTGTAAGTGTGTGGGTTCTAAATTATGAGACGGAAAAGGACAATCTTACATTTAACTGTGACTCATAAGAAAGAGCACTTTCCAATTTGTTTAATATCAAATTCAGTGGCGTTACTCTCATTATAATCACGGTAATACAATAAATTCTGCGATTGAAATTCATTGGTTGACGTTGTAGGAATTGATGAGGTAAGACAGAGTATAATCACAAAATCGATATAGTAGATGAAGTTAGTTAACGCGATTCGCTCTATTGTCGGGGCTTTTTAGAGTCGTGTTGAAATAAAGGCTTACTGATAGAATATAACTTTACCGATAGGTCGATGTACTTCGTTACAAATGAAACTACATATTTTATAACTTTCCACACTAGCAGAGATTGCTGACAAGACAATAGACGGATGGATCTATGGAAGGAGCTGAATACGCGGTATACACTGCGGAGCTGTATGCTATCTTATAGAGTCTTTCCTGGTCGAATTTTATCGTACTCATCTCCAAAGAATGTGGTATCAAAATTATATTATTATATTTAAATATGACATTCATTTGTGTTAAAGGATATATTAGAATGTGTTGTAATAAGATCGTTTAGTGAAAGAATCAGAATGTATTGATATCTAGTTAGCCTAGATCAGTTCCATGCATAAACAAAAAATTGCGTTACCATAGCAACGAACAATAACTTACTAGAAGTGTAAGTGTAAAGATGGACGTTAAAAAAGTTACCCGGAGTTACGCAATAAATTAAAAGAAAAAATGATGTCCACGTATATTGTGAAAATCGAAAAATTGAAATATCGAGCCATCATCAAATATCTGTATTTGAAAGGGTTAAGCGGTAAGTAGATTTACGAAGATATGCTTAATACCTTTGGTGATCAATGTCCTTCGTATGCGACCGTGAAAAATTGGACTGCAAACTTCAGAAGAGGTAAATTCAATCATGACATGATTTTATCAGACCGTCGAATTGGGCTAAAACGTATATCTGAAGCACTGAATATTTCATACGAACGCGTAAATCATAAAGTTCACGTCAATTTGCACATGAGAAAAATTGCTGCAAAAGGGAATGTTTGAATGTTGACCAAAAACGTGCAAGGGTAGAAGCATCGCGTTCTGTTCTCGATTTGAAAACGATGTAGACTTCTTAAGCCGAATTGTTACTATGAATGAGACTTGGGTATATTTCTACGATCCAGAAACAAAGCAACAATCGATGGAATGGCGACACTCTGGTTCTCCAAAACCTAAGAAGTTTCGTGTTCAAAAATCTGCTGGAAAAGTTCTTGCTTCAGTTTTTTGAGATTGCCATGAAGTAATAGTTTTGGACAAGGGTAGAACAATAAATGGAGATTACTACTAGACATTACTTACCACTCTACGAGAAAAATTAAAGAGAAAAGACGCGGGAAGCTATCCAAAGGTGTTTTGTTTTTGGAGAACAACGCCCCTGCACACAAATCTCATATTGCCAAGCAAAAAATTCGTGATTTAGGGTTTGAATTACTAGAACACCCCCCTTATTCACCAGTTACCGCTCCGTCCGTCTATCATCTCTTTCCTCAACTGAAAAAAAGTTTGGAAGGTCTTCCAACGAGGAGGTAATATAAGCTGTGGAGGTCTGGTTTGCAGAGCAAGAAGAAACATTTTTTTGGAAGATCTAGAGACGTTGCAGGTTCGCTGTAATAGATGTATCCAATTAAAAGGACAATATGTTGAGTAATAAAATATGTTGACATTGAAATTTTGTTTGGTTCTATAGCAAGCCAAGAATTTTTCAATATATCCTCGTACACGAAGAGATGCGATTAATTTAATGTAAAATAAAATGTATATATCCTTGCAAAAACACTTTGACAATGTCTCACGATCCTAAAATATCACCAATTTTTGAATTTAACCTACCTTACCCGAACTATATTTTCAAATACTGAAATTCGAAATTCTAATCTGCAAGTATACTTAGAATGAAGACTGGTCATGGGGGATAACCCTCTCATCGGGGTATCGGACACACACACACACACACACACACACACACACACACACACACACACACACACTCTGGATCAAGTAAAGCTAAAGATTTTGTTAAAAAAAATGTATTTCCATCAAATCACCCTAATTTTGAGGAGAACTTACATATTTAAAACAAGTTTTGCAATTAAATAGCCCAGATCCATCACTTTGATTATCAATCGTTTTAACAAGTTCAAATGACACCCAACTAGAGATAATAAATTTCATTAATCCTAATGTTCACCCTGCGGCACTATTATGAGCCATTAGTTGTGTAATCGATCGTCTAATTATCAATTAATCCTTTCGTGGTATTTGAGGTAGTTGAACAGGGTGGATACAGGATGTATTTGGGAGATTGTGGCTTTGAATCATTAACTAACAAAGTGTTTTAAGTAACTTCGTATTTTCTAAAATCATGCAGTAAAAACTGCAGTTTTATATCACTGATATTATCATAAAAAAATTATTTGTAGATTTTATCATATGTATGAACAACTATAGTTAGTTGCACAAGAATGAATTGTAAATTATTTTATGGTTTTCGATTGGATAAACAATTCGATCCGGTGGGCGTCGCCATCAATTCGATATAAAAACCTGAAATCCGATAAATCCACGTGTTTACAAAGGGCAAATTGATACTTCTCAATCAATTCAATCAAAATGGATTATTTGTTAATTGAATCAATAATATGTTTTTCATTTTAAGTTAATTGTATTATTATAATACATAAAAAGAAATCTGTTACAATAATATGGATATTGAAGTGGTTCATGTGATGATGTTCATTGATTTTAAGAAATTTCGATTAGATTAATAGACAAAATATGAAGAAAAATGATAAAAACTACCATGAAATAAAAACATTTATCATTGGACATGACTTTATTTTCAAAATATTCTCTATTTACATAAAAACAGTTTTGAGTGCTTTTGAACCAATTCCATTCCATTTGATGTACCTCGAAATCGTGATCAACCGCTTCTTCAGGTGTAGAATAACGTAAACCTCGCAATTTATTCATGATCTGCGAAAATAAGAAGAAATCATTGGGTGTCAAATAAAGACAAGTACTTTGGAACGAGTCATCCATCAACTCGATGTTTTGACTCTTCAAAAATTGGTTTCCACTAAATCTTCTGTAGAGTCTGTACTTTTCGGATTCACTTCCACTTTGTGTTTTCCATTTTTACAAAAATTTCTGCAAACGCACAAATTGAAACTGGTGCTTACACATAAGTACGAACAACTGTCAAATAAAATTGCTGATTGATAAGTATTGAAACGTCAAACAAAACGTGAAAAGTCTGAGAGCTGTCTTTTAAGAGAGATCTTACTCAGAATGTTCAATAATCTATACAACCGAACGCGAACCGAGCAGTGAGTTCGAAATAAAGTGCATTGCCGAACGATACCGAACAGTCACAGACATAAGATGTACATTGTCGAACGCATTAAATATTATACATAATTGACATAACGTAGGAGCTGTCATTATTTGTCAATATTATCTTAGGAATTAATAGATTGTGTGATTGTTCTTGATGAATTTAGTTTATACGTTGAATTTTACACATTAGTTTATTATACTCACTGCGTTGACTATATTTCATTAACAAATTCAGATGAATTCCATAAAATTCATCTTTAATTAATGTTTCATTTCATTTATGCCCTTATTGAGTCGAAAATCCGATATGCCCTTCCCTTCCGGGGCACGTATGGTGCGACTCAATTTGAGCAATTCTTCAAACTACAGAAGAGAGCTGTTAGATATTTATTAGGACTAAACAGCAGGGCTCACTGCAAGGACTCTGACTTTTCCTTCCTTATTTATCTTTAAATCCGTTTGCCTAATTCATGAGCACGCTTCTTCAATTTCAGAAGCGCGACCTTTACCTCCACGTTCAGAATTAGTTGGAGGCTAAATATTTTACAATGCAAAAAAATGCATAATCACTTGCCCATTGAAATCAATTCGATATCATCTTTTCATGCATTCCGCAACAATTTGAGGACGTATTTACTGGAAAATGTCTTCTTTTCTGCATCTGTATCTTTATTTGGTTATTTTCATGTTTGATTTTTAGTTTTTACAAGGTTTTGTTTACAAATTATAACAATTTTTTGACAATAATATATTTTTCTCTCAAAACAGGATAAATAAATATTTCGGTTTGTCTTGTTGTTTGTCATGTTATTTCATCTTGCTTGATATAATATTTATATCAACTTTATGAAAAAGTTTCCATAATTGTTGGCTCCTACGTTTTATGAACTTCTTGTAAATATTTATATAACAGTAGTATAACTATGGCTTCATAAATATTATTACTGTTAGAGCTTTTGTACACGTCTATAAAATGATTATATGAATGTATTCGCAACTTCTATAGAGCGAAAATGTTGTATATTCTGCTCTGAGAACGCTGTAAACACGTTTGTTGGACTTCAGAGGTTATATATTATATATTGCTGTGCTCTATAAACGTTCTTAGAGCTTTTATAAAAGAGAAAATTGCTCGTCGCAAAGGAAAGTACAATTCCACTATTATCAGTCAAAAGACGTTTAATATTTCATTAATACGCACGACATACAAAATTGAGAAATTAAAAATAATTTTTACTCCCCGTATAAAATTCGGTAAATATCTATCAAACCGTCAGTCCACGTGGACTCTTCATCTCCACTGTTTACCAATGAAAACATCGAATCGTAATCATAAATGCATATTGGTCGAAGCTGTCGGAAGGCGTATTCACAAAATTTCTTCGAAATATTCCTGTCAGACAGCCAGCGATAAGCAGTGGGATCGGATTATTATTTATAAAGATACTTTGGAATTGAAATGTTTTTTCTTGTTTTATTTGCAAAGAATTTATTTTCCTTTATGGTTTTTGCTTTGAAATTTCGTTTTCCAGAGAAAAAAAACGAATGGGGTACAAAAAGAGCTCAGTTCATGTCTGGTACCGTGTTTAAACCAAACTCCCTGACAGGCATGGACATTTTATTCATTTTATAATTTAATATTGAGTTAACGAGGTATAATACTCATTTTTTTTAAATCCAAGTATGTCTACAATACAGTGCAATCTGTCTAAATAACGGCATTTAATGCCGTCCAATTTATAATGATTTGATTGCCTTTTAACGAATATTTCCTCGCATACGATATACAAATTATTAAAAATATTTATAAAAATAATAAATTTATAAAATGAGCCTTCTACACCTAAGGTAGATCAAACAAAATTGTCGGCAAGGGTTTTTATAATCTGCAATGGAGATTGGAAAGAGTTTACCTTGATATCCAGGCTTACTGGTCTTTATATTACATAATCCGGATTTAAACTACCATTCTTGCTACATAAAGTCCAATTATGTGAAAAATTTATCACAACTGAAACAATTAAATGGACTTCGTTTTAAACTCCCGATTATTAAGTTAATACCCGTCTGTATTTATTATATTATAAACATTATAAATTATTTTTTTCTCACTCATTTTCCAGAATTTCTTTGATATCAGTGATATTGGATCAACACACCACAATTTTTTAAGTATAATGAATCAGCCACAGGGACCTGATGCGAAAATTCTGGATGAATTTATGATAATTTTCTTCAGAATGTTTCTTTATGCCGAACGGTTCCCTTGAAATATAAAATGATCTAAAAATCCACATATCTCTTAATCGACAAATTTTATCGAGTTAAACAAAGAGTATTTTTTTGCTATCTTTGGATTGTACAGGTTATATTAAAGTTACGAATTTTAACAATTGGGCATGACCCGCCCCTGGCCTTCAGATAGTAGTGTAGAATTATTTATTCCGTCAAAGACACTACATGGACCTGCAGTAAAAATTCGTAATGATCATATGTATAATTTAGAAAATATATTTAAATATAAATACTCAAAAACGAGGGATCGTATGAGAAAATTTTTTCCATGTCACAGCATTATTTCATCTACTCACTCCCGAATTTTTTGCATCAAGTCCTGGAACGCCTCGTATAAGAATTGACGTGAACATGAAGTAAAAATTGACTTTAATAGGCTTGAATGGACTGTTAATCGATAATATCTGACAAAAGTAGAGGCCAATTCATCTGAATATATAAGAATTGATGTTATTCTGTTATTCATAGTCTAGATGTAGTTAGATGTAGTACTACAACTATTACATATCACATAAAAGGACTTTTCACCACGTTTTCTGTATCGATATGATACGTGATTTGGTTATAAGAAAAAAAATATAACATAAGTTCGTAGATTCGTAGATAAATTCTATGTCGCCGGTAGTAGCAACAAATTTTAATATTTGTTCCAGTGACACACATTTATATTGTACATACTTCTTGCAATTCTTGTACTAATTAGTTCCTATTACGGAAAATGGTAATAATTGGAATATATCGCAACGGAAATATTTCTGCTGATTCACATGACCATTATTTACAAATTAGAAAGTACCTAGTCTAATATGGGTTTACCTTGAAATGGGAATGTCACTACACTTTCCGTATACTTGAAATATTATAATGAAAAATTATACACGTGATTAAATAGTGATAAAAAATAAAGAAGTTTGCTCATTTTCGAGAAAACTCAAGCAGAAATTCATAATAATTCAGAAAAAAATAATTTGAGTTTGTACTTTATTATCTAGATATAACTTCAAATTTCCCAATTCCCAAATCCCAAAGGAGACAAGAAAATTGCAATATTCAACAGTGAAGACCTAAGCTGCTTTCCAATATAGTTTCAGTGCCTTTTGAGTCAAGAAAAACCACGCAATTCCAAACTAATATAACCAATACCAAGCAGAAATCAATATTTCTCACACAAAGAATGAAAATTGATTATTTGATGCCCACACTATTCAAGCTCTACTTTAGATAGTGTCAGAATATATTTGGTTTCTTAGAAGCCTTTAGTTTTGTTTTCTCTCATTATCAAATAAACTGATTGATGTCATGTTTTGGCGATTGAAATAATAATTATACCACAACTTATTGACATCGAGGGAAAATTATCAATAATTACTGACGGATAAATCCAGAAAACAATAAATAATTTTCCACGGATTACCCTTTTGATCAGATCACTTGTTTCTTAACTTTTCCATCGGCTTTTTAGTCTTCCTTTGTGCTTCCAAAATGATAAGTGAGTTGAAAAAAATAAGAGAATGGAAACTTTTAGGAAACCTGCCCAAAGAAAGACCAAAAAGGCAATGGGAAAGTAACTGGTGACCTGAACAAAACGGTCCCTGGATGGTGGAGTAATACCCAGGACAGAAAAAAGTGGAGAAAAATAGTAGAAACAACCAAGACATACAATGAACTTTGGTACATACTGTACATATTTTTCTAAGTTAACCTTGAATGTATGTACGTGGCATACTCATGCATGTTATGACGATTACAACTTTTACAATTTTTGAATCGTCATATCTCAGAAATGGTGGCTTGTTGGAAAAAAATCTTGAAGCATTTTTTGTAGAGAATTTCAATATCTACAATTTTTGTCTAAGATTATGACAAAACTCACCGTTTTGCTGGAAATCACGAAAATCCCTTTTATTTGACCTTTGAACTTCCGAATTTCATTTTTAATTTAGTTTGGTTAGAATTTTTGTAGCATTTCTCTCATTTTTTGGTCTAATTTGACCGGACTAATACTTTCAAAAAAACCTCGTGAATGTACAAAAATTTTGATACTTTCATACTACATGGTGTTCAAATTTTTCTATAAGACAAAAAGACTTGTCAAATGAAACTATGAGTGACCTAAGAATAAATTGACCGATAAAGTTACAACTATGAAAACCAGCGATTAATAAATACGTTCAATAACCGACATGTCTTAGAAATATTTGACTGGAATACCATCTTCGAAGTAAAAGATCAACGTAGTTTGTAGATATATTATAAATTTGTTCCAATAAATTGAATCTTCTCCGAGAAGACAAAGTGATTTTTTTCTATCAGAAACTCCAGTTATTTCTTTTACCTTTAACTCACTTTTCATGGCCGTTCGTTCTTGAAAGTTTTGCAACTACTCACACAAGGGAGTCGTAACTGTGAATATAGCAAAAACGAATTGATTTTACACCAAGTTGACATAGCCGTTGATTTTGCTCTCATCACGAAAATAAATGGAAGAATACGCTAGGAAGAATTATTGATATTCCAATAACTCCGATAATCAATTTTCTTTTATTGTTATAATAAATTGACAATCATTATAACAAATATTATGTCTCTAATATCCGAATTGGTTAGCGAATTCAACATAAAATGATAAGCACTAGTAGCAGTAGACGTAACATCAAACATTTATAAATACCTGGTCAACTTACTATCTAGTCACTTCGAGTCAAGAAAAATAGTCCTGGAAAATAAAGAAACACTTGGAGTGGACTCAAGAGTTCCTCAGGGCTCAGTACTAGGCCCAATTTTTTGGAACATCATTTAAGACGAAGTCCTCAACATTGAACAGACATCAAATTTTACAACAAGAGTTTCAAGAGCCTACAATGAATGTCAACGAGAACTTGAAGCGTATCAATACATGGATAAATGGATTCAAACTAGTTCCCTATAAAACTGAGGCATTGCAGGAAAGAGGGAGCCAAAATAAATCCAATAGTGAGTACACTCTTGAAAGAGTACCGACTAATATAATTAAATACACAGGAATCCTAGGAGATAAGCGACTAAGCTTCTGGAAACATATTGAGTGTATATAAGACAGAGGAGGAGACAATTCTCCTAAACGTGGTTGGACCGAACAATTGCAAAAAAAAACAGTCATTCCACAACATAAATTTGGATAGACTACCATTGTGGAAAAGGATTGTCGTCACTAAAATTAAACCAAGACAATATTGCATCGATTCCAAAGAAACATACTTCTCGGGTAGCCTCAGCCTTCAGAACAACGTCGAGAGTTTCACAGCAATAGACCTAATGATTACCGAAAGAAACTACGTACTTGAGAACACCGAGAACGAACAACAGATAAGAAGAAGCAGAACCAGAGAAAGAGAAGGTAAAACGAGATACTTCGTAAACCAAGTTTTGTCAGAAGATGGGGTGTTCCGCGTTTAAGCGACAGATTTGGAAAAAAATCGAAAAAATTGCAAGTATTGCCAATTAATAGAGTGGGAAGGAGAATAGGAACGAAGCTTGCTGATAGCTGAATCGCCAGATAACACCCTATAACCTTTTAGAGCCAATGATTGAAAGAAAGAAAACTAGGAAATATTGCAATCGATGATAAGGTACATTATGTCGTCGAATAATAAGAAATCACTCAAGGTTCCGAGCCCCTAATGATCATTGATGGAAGAAGGCCTGAAAAACTACCAATTATGCAATTGAAGATATACCTAGACGGCAGTATCGTAGCATCTACCAGGGCGGTTCCAAAAAGGTCATTTGAATAGTGTGCACACTAACTATGGCTTTTTATATAAAAAAATATCCTTGATTGTATGTGGAGTTTGGGAGGAGTATATGGAATTCATAAACCTATTGTTTTGAAATTTCCGGATTCCTCCTTTTTGAAAGATTATTCCAGGAATCGTAAGTATCTATTTTCTTTACTCTTTCAGTACTCCAAGATGCAGGAAATAAAAAATCCCGATTTAAAAATGACGAATGACATACTATTGAACAAAAGTTGTTTTAAAAATCATCCATCATTGTCCATTGGGGTGGTAATACCACTTCTACTAATTAATTAATTAATTAATACTGTCGATGATTGGGGAATCTGCATATCAATCAGTCCTCATAATTTGATAAATATTTCACAGTATACTTTCTCCTATTCAAATTATTGATACATTAAAGTCTCTTCCTTGAAAAAGTTGTTTTACTGATGATTTTCTGAGAAAAAGGAAGCAATTTTTGCATCAATCAATTTGTGAAGTTATTTCTACGAATATAATTAAATTCAGAGCTTCACAATAATTGTTTGAAAGATAAAATTTCAAAGAAGCGTTTCACTGTTTGAATTTATTTCTCGATATTAAACATTTTCCTCTCGAGGAAACCTTTGACTCGGCATCAAAATGAACATCGACTTAATTAATTCGTACGCGCTGCAAAAATGAAAACAAACAACTTAACAAAAAAAATTGGAAATGATAAAAACCATCAGCTTGATATTAATAACGCAATATCATCAAATTCGGGAGAAATCTCGATACGCTTTTTCGCCGTTACTCTTGTAATGATTCACTCTTGGAAAACCGGAGAGCTCTTTGACTACATAGTTATCCGGTAATGGAAGCACATGGAAAGCATTCTAAAACACTACTTTGTAGTAATTAGCTTTTAGGGGTGGAAATTAACCAGCACAAATGCACTGGGAAAACCACATTGCATCAACAACTTTAAAGATTAACAAATCATCAGTAATTAATAGATTGCTGAGTCGATTGCTATATCAGGTAACTTCGTTGCTGGAAATTTTCACAGCAATGATAAATTCTATATTGAATACATCCAACTATGAATAATCAAATTGATTTGACTCAAAATACAACATTCAAAATCACTCTTAACATTCATGTTTAAGGCCAATTAATTTTAGGTCATCTCTGTTTTAAAATTAGTTTTTATATAGTTCTTGGAAAATAAAATTTGATGCTTCGACTTTTTTTCCATAAATTATTAGGAAAAACTATTTTTAGAACAGAATAGATCTAAAATCACGAACATTTAGCTGCATTAATATATCAAAAGGTCTAAGAAATCAGAAATTAAAAATATCTCGACGTACCGTGGAATACAAAGTGGAAAATTACGTATCCACCAGGAGCTTTGGCTTTAGAAAACATTAAGGGCGGCATAAAAAAACCACAACGTATTTTCCTGATTAATAAACGTGATCGACGACAAACGAAAAACTGAATCTAGGTATCTGTCTTTGGGTACTTCTATAGTGGAAAGGAGATTGGGAGAAGCTGTTTTTTTTTTGGAAAGGAGATACTCAAATAAAATTGAGAGGTTGAATTGGGCTAAAGAACATAAAAATTAGACGCTTGAAGGGTGAGTAAGAATTTTATGGAGTGATCAGTCAAAGTTTGACGTTTTGGATTTAAGAGAAGATTATTTGTAGGTAGGTTATTGGATGAACGGATGTGCGTGTGAGAAATGAAGGAAAAATATGATACGTTCTGGTCTGATAAGTAGAAAATTCATCTTCCAACATGACAATGATCCCAAGCATTCCTCGAAACTGTGCAAAGAGTATTTGAAAAAATAAGTTACTAAAAGTGATGATTTGGCCGTCACAGTCGCCCGAACTCAACCCGATTGAATTGGGCAGGAAAGTCAGAAAGCAGTCTCTCACTTCTTCTACTTCATATCGTTGTAATATCCTGAAAACGAATGTAACCAAATAAAGGACGATTATTAGTCAAAATTGTTACGAGGTATGTCAAAGAGATCAGAACTTAGCTAACATAATAAGAACCGAGATGAAAAACCATTGATGAATGTAAGTTCATTTTGAATACGTAAAAGAATTGAAAAGAAATTTTAGTGAATGAAAGTATTCATGTCAAATGATATTGATTCCTGTGTGTCTTACTTAAATAGATCATGTTGTATAAAAAATATGATTTTTAGAGATAATAAGAGAATTTGCTGTGGATATAAAACAGGTAAATCATGAAACCGAATAATCCCACGAGAACCAGAATTGAAAAATGTCAAAATGGAAATTAAAAACTAATTGATGTCTGTATTAAACCCTTATACAGGGTGCAGTAGTCAATCCTGCTTTTTCTAAACGACCGAGGACACGAGGACAAGGCGAGATGTCAAGGTTATCGTTATGTTCCCCACTTCAAATCATTCAAGTCGCCATGGAAAAATGGTCAAAGCAACACCGAACGTTCACTGTCGTTTTCGTACTCAAAATTTGAGAAATGAGTTTTTGAAACAACGAGCCAACAAGTACTACGAGATCTGATAGTTAAATGACTTAATTCACAGCTTTGTAAAAACTATTTATCAACAAAAAATATGAAAATTAAAGTGGTTTCAATAATCTGACTACTGCTTTCTTTCGATGTCAAAACTATTAAGAACACACTCTCTTAAATACTAATCCTATTGTATATAAAAGCTTTAATTAATTATATTCATAGTCGTTAAAGTCAATCAATACGAAAATAAGGGTGAGTGATAAGTTGATGGAACTTCATGTATCTAAGGGACATATGGAACCTCTTAAGTAAGACGTTGAGGATGGTCAGTTTACATTAAATCGAACGAATTTATGATTCTTCATAGTCACATTAATAAAAGACAAAAATTGAGTAATCCGAGACGACACGTCAATGGAGCATAAGAGAGGGACCATTTGTATACTTAATATATGGTTAACAGATCCTAATGGTTCTCATAAGGAGTGGTGTTATGATTATTGCAAACTCCTTAGAATGTTGAATGCTTGGGAGTTGCTGTAGTCCGCTTTGGAATTTCCAATACGTTTGCCCAAAGGATGATCAAATATCAAATTATAAAATTTAAGTGGTTCAGGGATCGAACGAAAATTATTTTACTGCTTGAAGACAAATCTACGGAACGTTTTTTGAGATTTCCACAGCCTCTGGATAAGTAACGAGACAAATTTCCATCTTTCGGGATTTGTGAACAAAAAAATTCAGTTACATAATTCCTCGGGACGCCATCCATTTTTAAACGTTGATTCCCATTTACGTTTCGTCTATGTTTTCTAATACACAATAAGATTATAACTATAAAATTTTGAAACCTACATCCGTTTATTTGTCACAGTTAATTCGAAAATGTAGAATTGACTGGCGCACCCTATATTTAATATTTTTAGAATGTTTTATTAAACAATAAAGAATGATGGTTCTTTTAGTAACGCGAAAATTGTCACGTACAATATCCAACAAAAAAATTATAGTTTGTTATTCCGCTACATCAACGCAAGATGTATTAAGTAATTATCCAATTCGTTCAACAATTTTGAAAAGCTAACATACTGTATAGTCCAGTCATTTAAGGTAGTTCATCTAGAAAAATCGAGATACCCAACTATAAAGTCGTTTAAACTTGTTCATTTGACATCCTAAAACTCCTCTCAAAACTCACATCCAATTCGATGTGAGCAACTTGAAAAATCAGAGGTCAAAAGTCAAAAAAATCGATTTTTTGGATGTTTTTTGCAAATAACTCGTTTCCTATAGGTTTTACGAAATTTGTATTCATTATCAATATTGTAGAGCATTAAATTCTCTACAACTTTTGATTTGAAAATTTTTTCATACGGTGAATCATTTCTGAGATAAAGGGCGGTTAGAATCTCGTTTGAAATCAACTGATAGTCCCGATCAAAATAATTTTTTATAAATTATTGCTAAATATATAATTATAAACAATTTTCATTTTTTATTAACAATTACATTATATTTATATATTTTCCCAGTAATGAACTTATCTATGAATTCAAAAATAACTTCAAATAAATTCATTTCTGGCATTGAACAATCGGAACAATTGAATTTAATTTTATTTGTTTACGATTCACCGTATGAAAAAATTTCCGAAACAAAAGTTGTAGAGAATTTAATGCTCTACAAAATTGATAACAAATACAATTAGCGTAAAACCCATAGGAAACGAGTTATTTGCAAAAAATGTGCTAGGAATCGACTTTTTTTTAAATTTTGACCCCCGATTTTCAAAGTTGCCCAAATCTAATTATATGTGAGTTTTGAGGGGATTTTTAGGATGTCAAATCAACAAGTTTTAACGACTTTATAGCTGGGTATCTCGATGTTGCGAGATACTTGCCTAAATCTACCTAAAATGACTGGGCTATACAAAGTATCCAAATAACAAAAGGATGATTTAAAATTTCATATTCGACGATAAGAGTGATTTAAACCAACGAACGGTGGTATCACAAATAATCGTTATGTTGGATGATGGAAACATAAAAGATAAATGCGCAAAACAATAAACAAAACGGTTATTTATCTTCATCCCAACCATTCTCAAATTTCGATACACGCCAACTGTGACCATATGGTCTAGCGTTCCCAGATACCGCTTCAGCTTTGCTACGCCCTTTTCAATCCATGTTAATTTTAAATACATACTCGGCATACCGATGCTTGAGTGCTTCAAATTTATTTATGATGTTACAGAAATATAACTCATATGACTGCATTGCATTGGTCTGATTTATCAGTTGTTTCCATTTCGTTCGAAATAATAAAAAAATCTAGGTGAGCGTTATATAATTTGTGTTGTTTATACAGGGTGTTTCTATATTTGACCGACAACGCACTACCGCACAGAGATCTTAATAAATATCAGCTAGTTGCTGAGATGTTTCAAAATTTTAAATCACAATCAAAACTTTGCCATAAATCAAGAACTTCTTCAAGTTTTTTTTTCAAATTTGGTAACCAATATACTCCTTAATAAAGTAATATTTTGACATAAACAAACTAGTAGATTGGTCAGTCAAAAAGGTCACTAATCAGTCGGATAACTTCCCACAAGAGTGACAGCAGATTATATCCTGATAGATGTTTAGTACCGACTCATTGTTATCATGAAGGACACAATATGAATAATGAATCTGCCTAAGTTTTGACAACTGAAAAAAACTACAAAAAACTTTTATTTTCAGAAACAATATATATTGCCCAAAACGATCAATTCATAAGAAAACTGATTTAAATAACCTTAGAGTAATTTATGCATATATTTTAGATTTTTAAAAAACAAATTTTATAAAATCTCAACGCCATTAACAACCATTTAACCTCACTTAACCTATAAATTTCAACTTCACCTAACCTAACCTATAAAATTTATTTTCATTTATATTCTAACCAATGTTATCCATAAATTTACCAATGAATATTGAACATCATTCACTACAACTTTTCCTTCTCTAATCTTTAAAAATTCGACGTTATTCATAATCTAACCAATTAAAAATTAATAAAAATTTTTATACATATTTTGTATATTTTCTTTGACCATAATTTCAGTACCAGACGATAAATTCGAAAGCTCGGAAAATATATTGAAGTTAGTCAACTTTGGTGTTTCATTGCCACGTTCCCAATAAGAAACCGCGATTTTTTTCGAAAAGTCAATACTTTTTGACTTTTGAACTTTTGTTACGAAAAAAGCATATTTCTAAACGATTGTTTATCAATAACTTTAGATTTTCCGAAAAAACTGAAAGCAGGTTAAATGAAGGTTTCAAATGAAGTGCCGAGAATTTGGAGTGAACCCAGTGATCATTACACTGATTGTTATTTTTTGATTGTACAATCACTCAGAGAAAACAATTCATAGAATACAATTTATCCTGATCTACCATCCACATCTGCGCCAATGCCACATACAGAAGAAAATTTTGTATCTACTCCGCAATTTTTGAACAAACAACTATTCTCCCAAGGCTGCCCGCAATCACGAAATTCATCTGTATCCTTACATTCTGAATTCGTTTTTGGATCTGAACTAAAAATACCACACGTCTCATAAACTCAATGACTTAATAAGAGATTTAAATCTTCCAAAGAGTGATGCGGAGTTACTAGAATCGTATGGAATTCAATTAAATCTGATGTTCGAATATCCCGTCAAAGAAACGTCATGAAGGATGCTCTTGTTTCTTCAGCAAGGACTCTGTTTTTGCCAAGACGTGAAAGGTCTATTTAAAGAAATGGGTATTCCATGTCATACATCTGACTGGCATCTTTTTATCGAAAGTTCAACTAAACGTCTGAAAGATCTTCTACTTCATTATGGAAACAAATTTCCATCGATTCCACTAGCACATCAAATATATGGAATACAAGTGGGAAGTTATTGGTGATTTTAAGATGGTGTGTTTCTTGACAGGAATACCAGGTGGTTATACTAAAAAAACACTCCTGATATTTATGGATGTGGGATAGAAGAAATGATGCCGCTCACTACCGATAAAAGCATTGGCCTACACGTACTCAGCACGTAGGAAAATACAGTGTTAAACGGGATGAAATTGTCGATCTCAAATGAGACATTAATGTCACCATTGTAATAATTATTTGTATGCCGAGGACTGAAAGTGGTACTTTGTTGGACGAGTCTGAAAATTGCGATACGAGCGAGGCGAGGCGAGCAACAGACGAGTCAACATTTTTTAGACGACACATAAGATCCAAAACTCTTTCAATTACACTTCATAAAGAGCTCGTACAATTTTTCGTAACTGGCACGAGATTTATCCGGCAACAAATTAAGAACGTTACTTTCTTCGGTTAGATTAGGTGGCGCGAATTCTAGTAACTCTTCATCGCTGATATTTTCTTTTTCACCATCATTCATTGTTATTTATTAATTCAGACAAAACAAATAATTTCAGAAAATTAAAAATTTAAGGTTATGCGAAGTGAAACTGTCAACTGTCAACATTGAAGTGGCTAGAGTTACTGCAGAACGTCCCGAAAGCGTTTTGCAGTACGGAACTGTCACTTTCACTATATAGAACACTCAAAACGCAAATTTCGGTATGTAAATGAATACAGAACGAACAACTTTCAGATGGCGTCGTCTAAAAATTGAATTGGAATATCTTTCGAATATTTTAAAATTACTCATAGGCGAAAATTAAAGCTGGAATCTTTGTTGGCACTAAAATAAAAAAAATTATGAATTCAGTTACTGATCAATAAAGCATAGATCAGTATAAAGTCGTGGTTCTCTTGGAAACCATAGATCTGAAAAGTATGAAGAGCTGTTTACTGACATGAATTTTTCTATCACGGGATGTAGAATGTCTCTAAAATTCCATGTAACATTCTCATCTCTTTAGATTCAAAGATAATATAGGGAACGCTTCCATCAAGACATTGTGGAATTTGAGAGACGTTACCAAGGCCAGTACTCGTATACTGAAAAGGGAACTTTTGGGAACTTTATTTGGCGGTTATTAGAAGGAAAAGTGAAAAAAATCATTTTTAAATTTCTTAACTGATTTTTAATATGTTTTAAACCATATCTTCGTGGATTTTCTATACACTTTCATTTGATTTTATACTCATGAAACAAAATTCAGAAGTATTTTCTGTATAATTCTTATTTTTAGATATGAAATCGTCAAAAAAACAGACATAATCAAAATTCGAAAGTAGCCTCATGGATTTCGTTTCAAAATTGGCATTTCAATTCGTGTGCTAATTCAATAGCGATCAGTTCATCGCCTAAAATAAAATAAATGAGTGGAATGTAAATTGAATTACTTTTTTTTCCAAAAGGAAAATCTACAGCACACTCAACTCCGTGTAGAAATTTAGATTCGTTCGAATACATTTGTTGGAATTAATTATACCTCACAGTAAGATCCGTAGGATAATGTATTCACGGAAAAATGGTCTTTGATATATGGATAATGAAATTAATTTGCCCGGACTGTGGTTTCTAATTGCATAAAAAAAACATGATACGAAACTTCTGCTAATAATGTGGATATAAACTTTTTAATATTTTATATTTTGCGGTTCCGAGTTAATCATCCTTTTCACATTGTTTTTATAATATGCATCGTTGTTCGTTTATTTATGAGTGAATCTGCAATATCTCAACACAATTTTGAAGTGAACTAACTAACTTAACCTAACATAACCTTAAATTCAAATCCATATCAAACTTAAAAAACTCACTTATAGTGGATGTTTCTTCATTCCTAATATCCTATTTCCATAGTCTTTTTCACAAAAATTTAGTATTGAGGTTTGATATTAAGCCTTTTAGATTCAACACTCAATATCAATGCCGGATTTAGGGTATACGAGGCCAATCCAAATTAAACCGAGCATTCCTTATTTCAATCTCACTTTAAAACAAGTGAAAAGCTGGGATACGAAGGTTATGAGATATGGCAACACCGATATGAATATGTCAAAGCTGACATTTCCATTATAAACTTTGACATTTTTAATGGCGAAAATTTTAGTGATATAATTTCCTGAGACATTCGACGTTGATTAAATCGACAGCATCCAATATTTTGACATTTGTTGAAGAAGCACCATCTCGAACCAACGTATTTCGCTGGTTAGGTTGAATGAATTTCGTGAAAATCGTCCAAAATCGTCTGTTGTGCCAGAAAACATCGATGTTGTGCGTAAACTGATATTGCAAGATTTTCATGTGACATACCGTGAGATTTAGTCATACTTAGGCATTAGTTCCATTCGCATTAATTCGATTTTGCTTGAATATTTAAGGGTCAAAAAGATCTGTTCGACAATCGCTCGTGTTGATTGGTGCAAAGTAAAAAAATCAATCGCGGATCCATGCATATGAACCCGACACTAAACAACAATCGACTGTATAGGTCTTTCAAGAAGAGCCGAGTCCAAAAAAAGAATTGGATCAACTTGGAACGGTCAATTCGAGTGGTAAACCAGCATTTTTTTGCCAGAAAAAATCAGGGAAACCAATCACAGAAGACACTTCGACAATTGGTTCAAACGTATGCAATAGGTGTATTGATTTCAATGGAGAATATTTTGAGAATCAATGAAGCCATTATGCATTTATAAATATTTGTTTTTATTAACCTATCTCAGAGTAGCAACCCTCGTATGCTGAAAATAAATACGTCAACACCAACTGGAAAACATTGATGGATGATAACAATTATATGTTGTATACTTTAACAAATTTATTCTAATATTACATTTCACAAAAAGTTGCAGCCTCTTTTTGTTTGTGGCCCTAGTCGGCCTAGTGGTAAGTCCGGCACTGCTTAATATACAGGGTATAGCGCGAAAATTTTTGATTAAGTGTAAGGAAAGTTATAAACAACTATGTTGAAGATTTGAAATTACAAAGCTTTAGAATTTATATAGAGCTGAGTTCAACCATAATAACCTGAATTTGGCTTCCGGTTATATTCGACATAGTCAATTGCTTTAAACAGATTCTAATATTTCTCATTACATTTTTGAATTCTACCAAGATTTGTCCACAATATCTCATACCAAAAAGTATTTTTTTTCAAAAAATAATGGAGCTACATATATGTTCATCATTGATATTTTGTATAAGATGTTGAAATCAAGTTTTCTAATGAAGAAGTAGACAAAAATATTTCCGCCAGAGAACACGCAGCACTAAAATAGCTAGTCATAACCAACAACTTTACTGCTAAATTAGTATCAAGATGATACTATTAATATCTTGAATCGACTATAAATGAAATCTCTTTTTTCTTCTTATATATTCTGTGGTGTCATTAATTATGACATGGCTGTCTTTTCAAATAAATCGAGCATTTAATATTTCACGATATAACGAAGATTCAAGTAGGATTTCTTCTGCGTTATTGTTCCCAATTATCTTTATTTGCAAAGTTTCATAAATGTTCTCAAAGAATCGTCATTTACATAATAACCGAAGCGGCTTTGCTTTCCGGTTAACACACAAAAATCATTTAATTATAAACGAATCCGAAGAATTTTAGAAGAAAAATAAAAACTTTTCAACTTGTTTTCCTTTAATTTATATATTCTTTATTTATATAGATTGTCTGAGAAATTAAATCAAGAAATATACCTTTTATTATAAGAAGAAGGAATTACAATGAAAAAAATATTTTTTCAACGGTGTAAATATAAAGGGTTTTCCAATACGATGTGTTATTTTGAACAGTCCGCTATTTCGGTAAATGTCACTTTTGAAGCTGTCATTTTTTGACATTTGACAAGTAGAAACTACGCCATTAATGAAAATGGAACGATACACGCTTCAACAACGCATTGAAATTATTAAAATTCACTATAAAAATTGTGAAAGTTTGGCAGAGACGGTTCGTGAAACTAAAACAATTTGGGTCGACGTGAAGCAACTTCTCGGTCCGCAATACAGAAATTGGTGGAAAAATTTGAACTAGTGGGACAAGTTAGTGATGTGAAGAATAAAACCTGTGCACGTCGCTCAAGAACAACTGAGAATATTGCTGCTGTAACCCAAAGTCTTGAAGAAAACTCAGGTTAGTCCATTACTTGTCGTTCTTTGGAATTAGCCATTCCACAAACGTCATTACACCGTATTTTGCATAGACTTGGGTCTTAAGGACTATAAAGTTCAGTTAACACAAGACCTCAAGCCGGCCGATCATCAACAACGTCGTGTCTTTGCTAATTGGGTCCTTGAAATGCATGAAAATGATCCGGAATTTCATCGAAAAATCATCTTAACTGATGAGGACCATTTCCACCTTTGTGGGTACGTCAATAAACAAAACTGTCGAATCTGGGGCTCAGAAAAACCCAAGAGTAATTGTTGAAAATCCTCTCCATCCTCAACGCGTGACTGTTTGGTGCGGTTTATGGTCTGGCGGTGTCATTGGACCTAACTTTTTCGAAAATGAGGCTGGAGCAACAGTTACGGTGAATGGATTGCGCTAGCGAGAGATGATTAATGATTTTTTATGGCCGGAATTAGATGGTATTCATTTGGACAACGTTTACTTTCAACAAGACGGTGCTACGTGCCACACAAGCGACGAAACCATCGATCTTTTACGGGAAAAATTTCCGGACCGTGCTATCACAATTGGCGACGGAGATCTTGTGATTTAACACCTTGCGACTTTTTCCTTTGGGGCCACGTGAAAGATAAGGTCTACGCCAACAGTCCAGCATAGATTCAAGACCTCAAAAATGGAATTCGTGAGGCTATCGAGGACATAGGGCAGCCGCTTTGTAATTTGGTTACGGAAAATTCCATGAAAAGGATATGGTCCTGTAAGCGCAGTCGTGGCGGCCATTTGGCTGATATTGTGTTCCATTATTAACGGCATACCTTCCTCTTTATAATGAAATAAACATCCGATAATTTATCTCAAAAAAGGGCATTTTTAATAAATTTTACAGTGGATAAACAAGATATTTATTAACTAGATATCACTGATATGAAGATTGAGAATGGATACTCATCGTTTTAAATGATTGTATGAACACACACACACATGTAAAACTTATTATTAATCAACTCATTTAGAAACCCCGGTTTCAATGGTAAAATATTTAGAGGAAAGCTACTGAGAATGCGCTTGAAAATGTTATGATAAATGGATTATTCATTCGGTAACTGTACCCGGAAGGGTCCCAATTTGCATGCGACGAATATGATACAATAAATTTGAATGATTAATAGGTGTTTTATTGACCAATTTTCGGTACTATGAAATAAGTATTACTTCTCATCCGATATTTTACAACAGTCACTACCATTTCGTAGTTTCAATTATAATATTCTTACAAAATAAAAAATATAATAAAATATTTCTAAAACCTATGACTATAACCAATTATAGGTTTTCAATGGAAAATAGTATAGAAGAGAAGTATGGAAGCTGAAGGGGTCGTTGAAAAATACCAAGATTTGGATATTGTAGTCCCACAAGGAACAAGAGTTTAACCACTGCTGTTTACATAATATAATAACTCAATAGTAAATATCCACCTGCTACTATAACAATATGGTTAGATTCGAAAAAATTAAGCGCAATATGTCAATCGACCTGTTTTTCATTAATATTTCATTAAATAATAGTTAAGCTCAAAAATAAATTATTTGAAGAGTACAAAATATAATTTCCGAGCTGTAGCCGTGCTCTTTTCCTAGATCGTCTACCAGAACAACAACTTGAGTAAATTTTAATAAATCCGTGAGGATATTTGTCATAATTCTTGCTCTAAATCCACCAGGTTTGAGTGATTAAGAAGAACATACTCATAATAACAGCAGCAACATCAATGGCAGCAATTCTATCAAATTAAACCATAGCTGGGGGCAGCACCTATCCTGGTAGTCCTCAAATTAGTTTCATTTCTTATTCGTAGCAGATATAAATCTAGTTTTTCATTTATATTCCTTCTACCTCATAATTTACTAAATATTGATAACAGTTTGACGTTTTTTATTTATTGTATTGCTCTAGAGTTATTACATTTTTGTTCAATTAGAGATCCTTCCTGAAATCTACCTCAACTTCCTAGACAATTCTCCCATATCCATCAAATGAAACCTTACCACAAACACTTCGTCGATCGTCAGTGCAGATTTTCTTCGTTTTCCCCCTAACCTGGTGAATTGCAACTGAACCCGCCCGCCCCTAATTTAAAATTTTCGAAAAATTAAAAGAAAAACTGCCGTTTTACTTGCTAGATCTTTCTTTTTGCTCTTCTCCGACCAATGGTCGTAGCTTTCCTCCTTTTAGCGAGGGAAGCACAACCCCACGCAACCTCTACAACCCGAGCTCTACAGAGTAGCAGCTCCTATATCAGGACCTACTCCAGCAGTCCTTCCTTCTATTAAAAATTTCCCTTATCCTACCTAAAGATTTTGCAACGAATACCTCTCTCTTTCTCACTTAGAGATCTTGTGATTTTCTTGGATTCTGGATAATCTACAAGAATATATTCAACAATAAATCTTATTAAACACTTCCTACATTTGGTAGGGTTTTATTTTGTACATTCCATAACCAGGAGGAGGATAATTGAATTTGTTTTAATCATCTGGACTTTATTTTGTCAACTATTTGATTCCATCTGGATTTTCTACCAAACTAACCTTTTGAAGAAAATGTTAATATCACATTGGATATATATTTGAGATATTTCGATATCTAGCGATGTTGCTCATCGTGTTAATTTTTTTCTGTCACTTTCTACATGAGTTTACTCCTCACGTAGATAGTTGATGAAGAAATTGTTGTTTGAGTAGTACCTGGCGTATGAAGATACCTGTAGATGTTGGTCGTGAACTTCGATATGTTGTAGTTTCCGGGAAAGACATGTCTTGGTATCTGATTCCAAAGGCTGCAAAGAAAGGAGTTCCGATTGACGTTATGAACGTCTGCAGGCGAACTCGATATTCATGAACTACGTCTTTCTATCGAGTAGGTCTTGCAGATACTACTCTTGTGGAGATGATTACGGACAGCTATGAAGATTATAAACCGTGGTGGTATGGCTTTCCAGGTTTCTGGATAGCCTATAAGCTGAATTGTTCTATTTTATATCGAGTAGAACAATCTCAGGGTATGCTTGGGGGACGTGCTCCAAATGTGCGAGCAATACTCAAAAGATTGACGAATCTGAGTCTTGCAGTTGTTGGGGAGTTTGATTTAAGATTGCTCATTACATTAACTAAAGCCTGATAAGCTCTAGTATTTGTTTTACCCTATAACTACTCGGTATAACATATTATGCTTTCATTTGTCAGAATGAACACAGCAAACTGCAATATTTTGATTGGTGATAGCTCACAAAATTTAAACACGGTTAGAATGTAGAAATTGGAAATTTTTTCCCAATGTTTCATGAACTTTTCAACATTGGATGGATTCACGAAATTTTTTGAGGATCTGGATCCTCTAAAACTATTAAAACTCGTTACTTAGCAGGTCCACAATTTGTAGTGCCTACAAACCGATTATTGTGAATATAAGAGTAATAAGAAGAATTGAACTTTTGGTATAATCTATAACAGGTTTATTATTCCAGCTGGAGTCACTACCAATTTCGTATTTCTTCACTTCAATGTATTTGATTCAAAGTCCAACTCTGCTCGAATGTTTACTACGGTTAATTTTCTGTAATCTAGTTGTAGGAACGAAACAGGTTACTAGAAGTGGGATATGATAGCAACGGAGTGAAAAAGACAGATAATAAACTGGCTACCGGATGCTGACCGGTAAATGTTTTCTATCTACTCGTAAAAAGGTGAGGTTCAAGCTATTTTTTCATAAAAGAGTAAAAGGAAGTCGAGCCGAAGGAATAAGTACAATTTAATTGCTGTTTTTGTATTAAAAAATGGTTCAATTATATATTGATCACGAATATTGGATTGAAAACAATAAATAAAATATTAAATTACAATAGGAAAATGGATATAAAATTTGGAATATCTTGTAATTCCATCTGTAAAAAGGGACACACTAACCACGTGACAAATATTTGAGAAAGATGATAAAGTGCCCTTATCACCATTATCAATTACTGTGAACTCTAGCCTCATTAAGTTTGTCATCACTATAAATTGTTTGTATTTCATATTTATTCATATTAAATAATCATCTTATAATTATTAATGTGACTGAAATCAATCATAAATATCTTTATCTAGTTATTATTGCATAAGATAATAATTAACATTTAAAGGAGTTTTTAAACTAATATTGCGTTCTTAATAGTTTGATATTCGTCGAGTACGCCAGTCAGATGTTAACTGAGATTAGACGCGATTTTTATACAATTTCAACCAGAGTAATCTTAAGAAAGACTTAAAAATCCATTAATATTAGAGTCTCATAGTTCGAAAGTTAATTGGTAGGAAATGAAGCACGAAACTGCCTTCGCCGAAATTCAGCGCATGGTTTTTATTAGTGGGATTGAGCCTCCTTACATCAGGAGATCTACTACCTGGACGAAACAGCAAGAAAACTCAACACACGGCCAGCATTCAACCCTTACTAAGCTTGTCGTTTCCATAAAGCTTCATATGGTACGTTGAGCTCATTTCCCTGTTAGTGACTGTGGATCCTGTTCATTTTTTCGTGTACCAAAGATTATTTGCACCTCACACAGCAGAAGATATAGAATCTAGCTGAACGACAGGGCTGTCCATTCCAGACATTATTGAACCTTCAAATAAGCGTACACTCGACTACAAATATTTTTTATTGCTTAATTATTGTGGCTCAGCTGTTTTATTACCAAGGTAAATTTTTTGTTAAAAATTAATTTGTTGTCTGATCAACAGAAACTGATGCGTAGAGGCTGAATCTGGTGAATAGGAGACATGAGTTAGCAGCTTTTCTAAGCCAAATGGGATCGTTTTTGCTTGATATCGCGCTTGAAACTCATCCCAAAACCCAACGACATGATCTTATCTGCAGATGGAACGGACTTTATTTTCTTTGGAGCCGGTTTTCCCTTTTCAGACCATTGTTCAGATTAGAGGTGATGAGATATTGGTTAGCAAATGTTCAAGTCGTTCGCATCTCAGATTGAGAGTTAAACTGATTTGTCAGCTACCTGTCTTCCAGTTCCTTTGGATGCAACACCGAATTCAGCTAGGTAATTTTGTGAAACTTCTCATCGAAATTCCAGTTTATGCCGATCCATTAGATCAGTTCCACCCATACATCGATTAGATGTATGGGTGGAACTGAAATTAAGAAGAAATTAATCTATGCTGTGGTACTTGAATGATTTTTTTCTCATACTAAGTTATTGTACATCCATTTTACCATAATAAGTCCATCCTTCTTATTGATCTTGGAAAATATGAAAATATATCACCCGGGTTATTGGTTTTAGCAATCTAACTGTTCCGTGGCACTGTGCAGCTTTTAGGAATTCTGTTTTTCCTCATCGTTCTCGTACTGTCGTAGCCATTTTGTTTTAGGTTGTGGAATAAGTTAAAATTAGTGAATAGGTTGTCCGTGTAGAATTTAAATGGAAGCTTTGAACTCTCAATTCCAAAGTTAAGCTTAATAAAACACGTTTCTAAGCTTTTTCTTAGATATTCAACCATAGATTGACCGCTGCTGATAACATTCCTCATAGTTATATCGAGCTGCTGGGTTGATACCACAAACACTTGATGATTTGCCCGTGGGATTTGTTTGTAGACATAGAGAAAGCAAAACGTAGTGGAAACTGCAGTCGTTTAAACTTAAATAGTACGTCGAAATCATTGGGATGTTTCTTCTCCTCTACATCTCTCCATTAACACTTTATTATATTACAAAATAAAGAAAAGTGTTGTTGTAAGACTTTTCTAAGCAATTTTTTGAATTTTCATTTGAATATGAACTATCTTCGTACTTCAAGGATTATTATAAAAAAATAATGAGCGAAATCAGTTCAGCTGTTCTCGAGATTTACGCTTTGAAAAACATTCAGCGATTCATTTTAATATAATAGATTCTTTTATATATTTAGTTTGATCTTCTATACTGTGAATTCGAATAAAATGAGTTATAAATCAGCTCGTAATAGCTACTAATGAATATAACGAGAGCATCGAAAAACACTGTAAATCCGACCAGAAGAGCGCTGTTTTAGATTCCTTGTCACACTAAATAATCTCCCTTAACCCTTAAAATAGGTTTCTGTTTAATTAAGTTCGGGATTAGGTTGACCCAGTTTTTGTTCTACTCAAGTGTTGGATTATTCTTGATATTTTTCAATGGAGTTACTTTGTATACGAGGGCAATTCGAAGAGAGAGAACTTTTTCATTTTTAAGAAAAGGAGATTCGTTCTTTCTGAAAGTTAAAGTCGCTAAGAGTATGATAATCCACTCCACGATTATCATCATGAAACTCTATACATAGACTATTGGAGGAATCGATTTACATATCTATTTTATACGGAAACATTTACTTCCGGAGGTATCGGGTGGTATCTCAGGAAGGCCAACAGATATCGAACCATGGATAACCCTGGTCGATAGATCTCATCAAGATTTATTGACGCACACGCCGAAGAATTTCTGTGGAGACCTCTGAGAGCATTATTCAGCGATAGGCATGTTCCTTTAAAAGATTGGAAGGGCATAATCATAGAATATACATGGAGACGAGGATGTCGTAAATCTGAACCAAAAATAGACCCATTTGTTTCATAATTTAGAAGAAATCAAAAAGTATCTCAAATGTAAAAGTTATAGATTCAAGTCCAATTAAAATATTTGATTGAAGGAAATTATTTTTGTTGTTTTACGTTTATTTCAGTCTCTACCACAACTTAACCTATCTTAACCTAACCTAACCTTACAAAAATTACAAAATTTTCATTTTATCTATTGATTTTCCGTGAAAATGAGGCACTTGCACACATTTCCACGGAAACTCTTCTGTACATGCGTCAATCATCATGACTTTTCACACACAGATAGATCTTGATGAGATCTATCGAATGATTCAATATCTGTTAGCCTTCCTGAGATAATGACCATAATAGACTATTGGTAATTGAGTATGAAGTAATTTTGTGGAGGGTTGTTTTGTATTTTTGTAGCATTGGATAATGTGGATAGGAAATAGTCAAAAAATGCCCCAATTGTAGAGACTCATACTCTCAACAGACATTAGTCTGATTGAGAGATATTGATTGAGGATCTAATTGAAAATAATCACCAGTATCTAGAAGAAATAACACTTTACATGACTACGGAAGAAAGTAGGGGAAAGTAGGACAAAGATGCGCAACTTTTTTTTTCTGTGGAACTTATACTATTTTTTTCCGCCTGAATGAAATGATCATCCCTCAAATATCCTAACGAACCGGGCTATAGGGCTGGAGAGCAATACTGAACATGAATATTATTTTTCTCATCAGTTTTTTTTGTTATTGTTCTTATAAATATTTATCATGATTAAACATCTGGAATATATAATGACTTTTTTTGTTTGAACTGTATATCCTTGAAGTGGATAATAATTCAATTTAGTTTTCGGTTTTTTCCTGTTTATTTGGAATTCAATATTGTGGAGGTTCTGATAATTCTGTTTTTGATATCAATCTTCATCGAATACTTCACGATCAATGAGACAACTTGTTTGCCACATGTTTAACTCTACATATTTGTTTATAATAAAGTCAAATTAGTCTTTTTCTCACTTTAGTGCCTTGGTTAAGATATACCTAAAGCCAATTATCTGGCCCCTTCTCACCCTAAGCTGAATTATTTCGCGTTCTCTATTTATATTGTCTGGGGAGGTATTTAGCGATGTCTTTTTGGATTTGGTGGATAGAAACAATAAGTGAAACAACTTTTTGGCAATTATTTTGGAAGAGTCGTAGGCGTCATCTCAGCTTGGTGTACTTGGTACTTTCTCTTTGGGGATTATAAGAAGCTTCTATTCAGTTTTTCTGGTAACTGGTAACAGTTTTTGTGTGAGGGCAGCTGTAGCTGTGGTTTGAATTTTGGGACCGGTACCATTACCTTTTAAGGGATCAAACACCATCGAAAGTCTGTTTTCATAAGTTTCCCAGACTCCATTTTGACTTACCTCAACATATATATTTGGAAATAACTATAGAACAAATCCTAGTAGAAATTCGGACAAGAGTTTTGAGTCCGTGATGAAAAATTGGATGATGTTAAGGACTGGGTGATCAAATGTTTAAGAGATGGTGGTTGCTATGTCGCCCTACTGCAGATAATTTATCATTTTTCATATCATAGTTGTATGCAATATTAAATTGATGGGCCTATAACTTTCTTTAGGATTTTGTTATTATAGTAGTATTTATACTTCAATGTTTAATTAAGGCACAAAAGTTAAGTCAAATAAGCATATGAATGTTCACACTTGCCATCCAATTTCGCTATGAGTAAAATGTAGTTATTTGAATTAAACATAGCACGTAACGTATAAATATTTAGAATATAAATAAATGTTAACACGATTTATTAGATTCAACGTTGTATCAAAATATATAAACGGTTATTATGAAGTAATGCCCTAAATTAAAAAAACGTATAAGGTCAATTATTGAGAAAAAATATTGAAACACCTGAAACAGTTCATTTACTGCCGCCAAAAAAAATAAATCGTCAAATTTATCTAAGTTATAACATCAACAATTTTATATATTAAAAAAATTGATGATTTCTATTCCGAGTCCGTTCAGGCGTTCTACCCAACCGATTTGCCTAATTTTTTTTTTTTCAATGAAAGGTATTGATGCACAGATCAGCCATCAACCATCGGATTTCATCTAATTTTCATCATTCTCAAGTTATATTCAAATGCGATTTCCCCCTGTACATTACTTATGGGAGCTTTTCACATACACGCGTTCTATCTTCAATATCTCAGGTTCTATTCAGGATAGAGACTTCGTTTTAGTTTAAGAACACTCACTGAAACACCTTCTTTCTTTTGAGTTTTTGAACACTTAAATCGGTTGAGTTGGAGAGAAGCTAGGCGCGGATATTCAATGTGGAGTTATGGATTTTTATAGGTTTTTGGAAATTTTTCTACATTCAAAGATCTATATCTCAGGTTCTAATATAGCTACAGAGCTTATTTTGGTTTAAGAACACTCGCTGAAACACCTTCTTTCTTTCGAGTTTTTGAACACTTAAATCGGTTGAGTTGGAGAGGAGCTAGGCGGGGACATTCAATGTGGAGTTATGGATTTTTTTGGTAATTTTCCTACATTCAAAGATCTATATCTCAGGTTCTAATATAGCTACAGATTATAATGATTTCTGATACTTAATTAATGGATTCGATGCGAGCGAAGCCCGAAACCTAGTATATATTTAAATAGGAAGCTAGGTTTTTTCATTTCATTTCATAAAACTCGTTTTCTATATGATGAAAATATAATTTAACTGAAAAAAAGAACAGAGTATATAAAAATCGAATACATTGAACAGTCAGTTGAACCAAAACTGTTCTTAAAATAATTGTTTAAGCGTTCACTATCTGACTATGGTAGACCTAAGAGTTACAGATCATCTGCAAAGTTACTAGGAGTCTCAATCGTTACATTGAGTCTTCTATATTGACTGGTCGATTAAGTTAGATCAGATTTTTCAATTGTTCCCCAGCAAACAAACCAAGGGGGTAAAATCAGCTGTTTTCTGTTATTATTTGAATCCGGAAACGCCGCAAGCACTGCCATACGAAGATTTTCCAAATACTATTTTACTGTTAAATTCTGATCACTGATTTAATTCTGATAACATCCTTTGCTCTTCTTCTACATTCATCTTGTTTCGCTCCAAAAATCTCTCCTCTCCCCCATGCAATTAGTCTGTTTTCCTCTCTCTTATTCATGACGCAGCATTCACCACCATATAACGCCGTAGGTTGTATAACTATCCAGTAATTTCTTAGCTTCGCTACTCTTCAGATATCTTAGAACCTCAATAGGTTTCCTGAAGCTACAAACCTTTTATTACCTCTCGCTAATTTCTTGTCGAATTCTACAATTTCGTCTTAATCTAATTATTACTGTCACTCCCAACTATTCAAACTCTTGTACTCTATCGACTAGGAATTCTTTGCTTAGTTCTGTTGGGATTTTTAATTGGTTGCCATATCTTTTTGCTGTCATCTGCATATACCAGGACTTGATATTATAAATTATTCCTTCAGCTCGTTATCAAATCACCTCTAGTAGGAAATTAGACAACACTGTTGATAACGGATCGCCCGAATAAAAAAGTATAAAACAAAAAAGTTTTTTGTAGTTTTTTACTTCCACGCCATCAACTTTTGCAATTAAAATTGTAGATAATTCAATTTTGTAAATAAACACGAAACAATTTTTTTGAATTTGGTGATTCGTGTTTTGATCCGTTAAATTTCGATTTAGACTCCTCTATGCTTTCCTTTATTATAGAAAGACACAAATTCTGTCTCATAATTTTCAGATATGAAGAAAAAACGTAACATTTCAATGGAGTTAATACCGAAAAAGACAAATAGAATCGCGTGTCAACTTAAAGTCCAAGGACGATCCGACACTCGAGAAAGGACCAAAGAGAATTTCAATTTTATTTGATACAAATGCGTGGAATCATTCTTCTATTCTTATTCTCTACATGCGGAAAAACTTTGTCAGCTTGATATACGACCCTCATATCTTCTCCCTATATTAAGATACTAACTATTTAGTTATAGATCAATTTATCACGAGAGAAAAAAGAAAAATTGTGACAGTTGGGAAGGTCAGAGCTTTATTATTATTACTTCTCCAGGAAAGTTCAAAGGGCATAACTTTTCGTAGAAAGTAGCCAGCGGTATTGAGCTTGAATGAGTTTCAAATAATACAAATAACTTTTTATCTCAATATATTTTCTAGTACCTATATTTAATAAAAAACTTTTTCAATACTATATTTTTCTATCGATATAATCATCATAGAATTTCTTGTTATGGTATGTGACATGATCATCTTGCAATATCAGTTTACGCACAGCATCGATGTTTTCTGACACGTCGAAAGTCATAGAAAATCACTACACGAAATTCAATGATCTGTTCACCGTTAAAATATCAAAAATTATGATGGCAAAATTTAAGTAGCCACCCTTGTAAACAAGGAACTTTCAATTCTCTTCATAATTTTCTATAATTTATTATTAAAATAATTGTCTCATATCTAGTCTTGTCCTTGGTATCGGTCTTGCATAATCCGGTCCTGGTTTTGCTCTTGCTGCAAGAGTCTTGCAGGTGTTGCATTTTATAATTGATCCTATAGACCATAAGTATACAAAATCATTACTTATAAAAGCAGTTATTAAAAATATTGGGTAAATTTGAAATAAAGGGCTTTCCAATAAGAGGTGTTAGTCTTCAACAACGCATTGAAATTATTAAAATTCACTATAAAAATGGTGAATGTTTGGCAGAGACGGTTCGTAAAACTAAAACATTTTTGGGACGACGTGAAGCACCTTCTCGGACCGCAATACAGAAATTGGTGGAAACATTTGAGCTGTTGGGACAAGTTAGTGATGTGAAGAATAAAATCCGTGCACGTCGCTCAAGAACAACTGAGAATATTGCTGCTGTAGTCCAAAGTGTTGAAGAAAACCCTGGTTTGTCCATTCCTCGTCGTTCTTTGGAATTGGCCATTCCACAAACGTCATCACACCGTATTTTGCATAGACTTGGGTCTTAAGGACTATAAAGTTCAGTTAACACAAGAACTCAAGCTGGCCGATCATCAACAACGTCGTGTCTTTGCTAATTGGGTCCTTGAAATGCATGAAAATGATCCGGAATTTCATCGAAAAATCATCTTAACTGATGAGGACCATTTCCACCTTGGTGGTTACGTCAATAAACAAAATTGTCGAATCTGGGGCTCTGAAAACCCAAGAGTTATTGTTGAAAATTCTCTCCATCCTCAACGCGTGACTGTTTGGTGCAGTTTATGGTCTGGCGGTGTCATTGGACCTTACTTTTTCGAAAATGAGGCTGGAGCAACAGTTACGGTGAATGGATTGCGCTATCGAAAGATGATTAATGATTTTTTATGGCCGGAATTAGATGGTATTGATTTGGACAACGTTTACTTTCAACAAGACGGCGCTACGTGACACACAAGCAACGAAACCATCTCGATCTTTTATGGGAAAAATTTCCGAACCATGTTATCTCTCGAAGAGGTGATCACAATTGGCGACCGAGATCTTGTGATTTAACACCTTGCGGCTTTTTCCTTTGGGGCCAAGTGACAGATAAGATCTACGCCAACAGTCCAGCATATATTCAAGACCTCAAAAATGGAATTCGTGAGGCTATCGAGGACATAGGGCAGCCGCTTTGCAATTTGGTTACGGAAAATTTCATGAAAAGGATATGGTCCTGTAAGCGCAGTCGCGGCGGCCATTTGGTTGATGTTGTGTTCCATTATTAACGGCATACCTTCCTCTTTATAATGAAATAAACATCCGATCATTTTTCTCAAAAAATGGCATTTTTCTTTGAATATCAAAATAACACCTCTTATTCGAAAACCCCTTATTGATGTATTTCAATGTTCTTGATTTTAGGTGTCTTCTGATGTAAAATTAGTTTTTCAACTAATTTTTAAAAGAAGTACTACTAGTTAGCTATTTTGTTATAAGTTTCGCTTAAGAGTTTAGACACTTGTGAAATAATGACATTTGTTTATTTACCATATTTTGATACCTATTCAAATCATTTTTGTGACACATCAGAACTCCCTTTTATAGACATACCTAGGTACAAATTAAAAAAACGCAACGCAACAATTATTAATTTTTCTTATTAATTAATGACCACGTCGCAATATAATATAAAAAATAAATATATTTTTCAAAAATCAAATTGCTCTCATCATATTTTGTAAGAATTAATTTGGGACAGACTACAAGAGTCTAGCAGGTCTTGCATAAGTCTTGCACAACTTGATCTTGGTCTTGGTTTTACACACTCGGTCTTTGTCTTGGTTTCACAAGTCTTTAGCTGGGCCTGGTCTTGTTTTTGGTCTTGCATTGTTTGAAAAACCAAGACCATAAGACCAAGACCAATCTCGTCCATTACTTGACACTGTTTCTATAAAAAGAATAGAAAAAAGTTTAGCAAATTTCGTACAAAAATGATTTCTAGTCCTTTTTACGTACAATTATGTGTTTTTTTAATAAAACGCGATGCGAATTATGATAAAATTAAGTATCAAACTAAATTTCATTTCACAATACCTCCAGTTGATTTTACATTTCCAAATTTTTTTGGAAACGCTGCGGTAGTAGTAGCTTAAACCAACCTTTTCATAGATTTCCGGGTGACTTATTGAATCTATCAAATTCCTAATCAACTGAATCATTCTTCGAAATATTCTTGACAAATTAAGCTCAGGTGCGTGGTTTTTACTTGCCAGGATAAAAATGAGTTTTACAAATCCTTGTTTTCTTGAATCTAGGATTTCAAAAATCCTGGACGTTTCAAAAAATTTTGTTTCTTCAAAATTCCAAAGATATTCTCCGAAAGTAGAGATTAGTAAAGATGCATACAATCATTTTAGACCTCTTTGTCTGTCCCCTCACCTTCCTCATTGAGAACTAATTAAAAACCAGATCTACGGTAGTTTTTCTAGGTTGTAGTTCGTTTTAAGTACTTCATTCAGATCATATAGACTTTTGTTGATGATTTCATTTCATATTCATGTATTTGGAACCTAGTTTCATTAAGAAAAAGGTCTACCGACCAATGTTTAACATGATGAGATCTGTTGACTGCTCATACGACATGGAAGAAGCCCCAAAAGCAGTAATTTTGAAAAATGTTCTCTATTATGTTTCAAAATAAAATTATCAATAGTCAAGACGTTTAAGAATTATTCATTCACATAAATATTTAATGTTTTTATTCCATAAGTTATTTCCCAAATATTTTTATTTCAATTTTTTATGTCTTCTTAAGCTGACTCATATTTTTTGTGGAAAACTGTCTTCACTCTCCAATACCCTCAAGCAGGTTTTGTAAGTTAATCGTGTGTTATGACAAAAACTAACGCTTGAAGAAATCCGGAGGCGGAACAAGAAATTATTATTTGTATGATGGCGTCTCTAAAATATTTCTTGGAACATTTCAGAGTTTTGCTGATGAATTTTTATACAGAAACTTTTGTTAAACCGAATACAAATTATATAAGATATTCAATCCACAATTCTCTTATATTAATCAAGGACATTTTACAATTTTTAATAATTTGGACAAGTGTTTAGCAGCTGAGAATACACAGGTGAGAAGGTGAAGAAGGCACTTACTAAACCAACTACTGATCAAATTCTGTGAAGTTAATTGATAGTCTAATGATTGAAATACAAACCGAAGAGGTCATTATCAATAGCTAACAAAACGATTTAATTCTATATGTTTCTTATTTAATCACCTCAACCTAATTTTACCGGCTTAATCTCGTGTACTACATATGAAAATATATCCAGGTGTCGTTCTTAATGAGCTTCTATCTTCTGGATTTATCAATCATTTCTTACAGTTTCTATTACAATATGACCAATGCTGAAACACGGCATGCGGCTGTGTACCAGTCACATTATAAAAGATGAGGAAAATTCATTACTAATTTATAATACTTTATTGTTAGTTTTTTTTGTTTTTCTTTTTCCTGTTATCACTACTTTCTTGTGTATAATCAGATATTCTACGTTTTTCACTTTTTATTATAATCGCAATCACCTTTTTCGCCATTGTCTTCGACTTCTTGTATAATCGAATTGTTTCGATTTTCTTTTCATGCTCGTTTAGCTTTTATTCCATATTCTTTTTTCTTTTCTTGAATTTTCTAATTCGATAACACTCTCTTTTCACTCATTTTGTATTTTTTATGTAAAAAGCAATCACAAGAGGGTCAAGCTTACCACACTCGAGAAATTCAGGTAGTTTCTGCCGTGTGGAGACTGAAGATGTCTGTGGATATTGATCTTGGAACTTATGGTTGTAGTTGTAGTGTTATGGAAAGACGTGCTTTGGTAGCTGATTCCACAGACTTGCACTTATCCAAAGGCAGGAGTCGTTGTCAAGTAAGTCTTGCAAATATTGCTCTAAGAGGGATTATGCTGAACAGATTGGAGGAGGATCTACCGTGGTGGTATCGGTAAAACAGAATATTCTATGCTCTAAGATCTCCACGTTTCTGGTTATTGATGTTATTTGTTCTTTAACAAATTGGATAATTTTTTCAATTTCTTTTTTGTGGTTATCTCAAATCCTCATAGATTTTGGAAAAGTTAAAGATCTTAACGATTTAAGATAAATGATCCAATTCTATAGTGAAATTACGACTGAGGTTTTTTCAATATTGTATTTGGAATGAATATTGTTGACACTGGAACTGAAAACAGATTTGCAGATAAGGTACAATTTCTTGTCAAACACGATAGAAAATTATTTATAATGTAGAACGTGTCTCCGCATTTTTATTAGATTTTACTCACATTTATAGAATATAGATCCATAATTCACAGTAAAATAGTATATTACGTATTTCAGCAATTTTTATCATTCCAAGCATTTGTCGAGAATCACATTAATGGGATTTATTTGTTTGCACATAAAAATCCAATTTAACAAGATGAATTGATGGTTTATAATTTTTTTCTCTACTACCTACAGAAAACACATTATCCGTAAATTTTATGAAGCTTTCAATTGCTTTGGAATTTAATTTGATTTTGAATAGTATTCAGAAAGAGAAAGTTAATTTTACATTATCTTAATTTTATATCCCGTTCGTTGTTACAAAATTAGAAACATTGGAATGCATAAGACCATTGATAGTTACGTTGTAGTTGATGTTAGAGCGTGATGCTGAGGTTATTTCTCTTTTTGTAATATCGCATCTTTAACTACACCCTGAATCGATTTTCATTGAAATCTTTGAGAATATTTCCTGTGATGTATGTATGACAAGGTGTACAGGTCGTATCTTTACCATATCTGATAGAAATCATCTTTTTTTTGGACAACCCGTACCAATATACAAGCATCGTTAAAAGCCTTAACGAAATCTCGTATTTAAAATGCGAATTCTGGACGAAATTATTTGTACCCTTGCTGATCATCTACCTCGGAAGTTGGAGCAAAAACAACGGTTATAAAATATTTCTATTTCCTGGGCCCACAGGCTATGAGCTTTCACTAAAAAGAATTTTCTCAATTTATCATAATACTTTTTCTATTTTGTTGCTTTATAGATCGAAAACGAAAACATTAAACTCTACTCACTTCACCGGTACATAATTTGTTCTCACTAGCTCTCATTTTATGAAGCACTAATTAATTAACTTTAGGTTTTTACGTTCATTATGAATAGGAGCTAAAAATGGTTAAACAATTAATTTGTGAATTTACAAGACCAACGTTTTCTATTAAACTGACATCTCATTAACCTTAATTCGATAATAATAACGAGAGCAGCTATATTTCAATGGCTTATTAGCATGCTATATCGATTTAAATAACAATTTAGTAAAATAAACGACGAAGGGACAGTTATTTGATAAATATGATAGATCAATAGTTTTTTATTTATTCGCATCGACCATGTTGGTTATTAGCGATGGATTTGGTAATTTAGTCACAACTAAAGACTTATTCAACTTATTTTTGCTAAATATTTATTTATGTAATAGCTCTAGAAAATGGAGATTTGCAGTAGTTCTCGGTAGATATATCTCGAAGCCTTTCCTTTTTAGTACAATCGGCTGATTTCACTTTTACAATCCCTAGCCACCCTGAACCCGTCCGACCGCCGGAATTGTACCTGCTAGATACAGCGCGACCAGAAGCGTCAGTTTATCTTCAGATTTAGTTGGGATAAGTTCTCGTTCATTTCGACGTTTTGTAATTATTCAAACGTAAATTTTATTGTTTTTAAGTGTTTATTTGTATTCTAGCAGTGCTTGTGCGAGTGTCAAATTAAAACAAGAGTACAAAAATTTACGACTTTTCAAAACCAGAAGATATTGAAGAACTTACTAGTCTCGCTTTTTCCGAGGACGAAAATTTACAAGAAGATGTGGATGACTCTGATGAATCTAAAACAGAAGACCACGTCGAGACAAGATCAGTTGATTCCGAGACTGATCATGAATTTGAAGTAAGCGATGACGATGAAAACGATGCCGATGGAAACGATGACGATGGAAACGATGACAGTGGAAACCAAGAAAACGGTAATTTTTTTTGGGTATGCACTTGTATTGTGTTACATTGAAATGGTTATTGTAGGCAAAGACGGAACACAATGGAGTAAAATTGTACCAAGAGTAACTCGAGCCCATACTCATAATATTATGAAGAAGTTACCTGGTGTTATTGGTCAAACCGCCATAAACGCCGAAACTGAATTAGATTGCTGGAATCTATTTTTTAGTAATATGCTAAACATGATAGTTGATTCCACAAATCTATATAGAAAAAGTATAAAAGCCAAATTCAACCGTGAAAGAAATTGTCGTCCTACAGACTTGATTGAAATAAGAGCATTGTTTGGCCTGTTATACCTAGCAGGTGTATTTCGAGGAGGTCACCGCAATTTGAAAGATTTTTGGGCATCTGACGGGCTAGGAATTGATCTTTTCAAAATGGCAATGTCTGAAAAGCGCTTCATATTTCTACTCAGATGTCTAAGATTTGATGATCGGTCTACAAGAGAAGAAAGACGTGAATTTGACAAGTTAGCAATTGTTAGGAATCTCTTCAGTAATTTCATTGAAAACTGCAAAAAACATTATCATCTTGGGCAAAACGTGACCATATATGAAATGCTACCCGCATATCGTGGTCGATGTGCATTTCGACGGTACATACCGTCGAAACCAAACAAATATTGTATAAAAATTTTCTGTTTGTGTGACGTCAAACTTTACTATACTTCGAATATGGAAATCTATTGTGGGTAACAGCCAGAGGGACCCTTTCGGCAAAGTAATTCATCCTCTGACGTAATAATGAAATTGTCTGAACCAATTTTTCAGTCGGGTAGAAATATTACCGCAGACAATTGGTTCACAAGTGTAGAGCTGGTGAGAAAGCTAGAAGAAAAGAAGCTATCGTACGTGGGGTGAGTTCGGAAGAATAAAAAAGAACTTCCAGCTAACTTCGTCTTACCAAAAGGGCGTCAAGTATTTGACAGTATATTTGCATATACAAAAAATGGAACATTAGTTTCACATGTCCCGAAAAAAGGAAAAACCGTAGTCCTTATTTCCAGTTTGCATGTGGCGTCGAACGAAGTGAAAGAAGATGCTTCAAAAAAGCCAGAAATAATATCATTTTATAACAACACAAAATCCGGCGTTGATGTGGTCGACAAGCTTTGCGCTACTTATAATGTTGCTAGATCAACTAAGAGGTGGCCTATGGTAATTTTTCACAACAAAAATACATTTGTCACAAGAAGAGAATATTTGAAAAAATTAGGACTAGCCTTGCTAGACGAACAACTAAAAGTGATGGCCCAAATAAAAAGTCTTCCACGACAAACCAAAGATTTGCTCAAAAATTACAAAACCTTGGAAGCACAACAAGAAGTTCAAGAGGCAACACCTAGACCTGGAAGTAAAAGAAAGCGATGCGAACCATGCTATGTAGAAAATAAGAAAACGTCAGTGTCTGCATATTGTTGTAAAAAATGTGGAATTCATTTATGTATAAAACTTCATACAAGTATGATTTGTAATGAATGTTATAATAAAGAAATTGAAGAGGGTCATTACTCCGATTAATTTTATAAGTTTGTAAAATATTTTGAACAAATAATGTAACTTTAAACCTAGTTCTGTCGATAACCTAATTAAAATTTTATACATTTTACATATAACATAATTATTTTTTTTACTTGAAAAAATGTTAAATTAAAAGCGGAGAAAAGAAGTATTCATACAAAATTACTTAGATACTTAGTCACGTCATTGTTAGTTATTGTCATCTTTTATCTAGAAACGCCTCTTCTAGTTCTTGTAAACTTTCGACGAGAAATGTTCTGTAAGCTCCAGTAATTATGGGTAATGCTTTATGTTATATAAACATTTTAGTATCTGTTTTCTATCCGATAAACCCAATAATCGATCCTAAACCTTATGCCTTCAGATTGAGAGTGAAGTCTCCTTGTCAGATCACCAGTATCTACGAATATTTGAAAGTCCAATCTGACATCTGACGACAAGGTCCTTAATGGGTTCGTTTCAATTTAATTGCAAGTCGAAGATCATTTCCAGACATGTGATTTTTGATATATAACCATTTGGTTCGCTTCGAAGAAGTTCATTCGGGAGTATTTCAAGTGAAAAAATGAATTGACAAAGAAATTTGTCAACGGAGGAGGCAGTACAAGCATCGACTCTCCTGAATGAAGGATAATCAATACGATATGTTGTTGGTTTTTTAGGAAGACATCATTGCAGCATCATTCGCATATTTAAGCGTCATAATGAAACGGGCTCGTACCATCGTACCATCGAAGACCAGGACAAGGGCGAAAGCGTTGCACTTATCAAATTGATGTTCGTTTTTGAGACAACGTGTTCTCAGAAACAGCAATCTTCTAAAAAACCAATTATCAGATATTCGAAATATCGATACATCGTCTAGAACGGCTAGAAGCATGTAGCAGGACTAAGCAACAGAAGACCAGCCAAAGAACCTTTGCTTACCAGAGAATACAAAGTTCAGATATTAAATTTTGTAATACTACATCAGAATTGGATCATCGATGGTTGGAAAAGGGTTGTGTTCTGAAACTAGAGTTAGCCTTAAAGCTCCAGATTGACGTGAGCGTGTCTGGTGAAGGCCATGAGAAAGGTTTGCCAGCTGTAATATCTCTCCTGAAGTGCCTTTTGGTTGTGGCTCCAAAATGTTTTGTGGAGTAATTTGCTTAGAAGCTCGCACGGAGTTGGTACCTATACATACGAGGTGTCCGAGTGCCGAATATTATTTAGACAACATGATTATCGAACATGTCATGCATTTTGCTCCGTTTCTTGTGCCTTATTTCTTATTTAGCAGGACAACGCTCGTCTCCACGTGGCTAGACTGGTTATTGGCTACTTACATGATATGATGTCTTATAAGAAGATTCGAATCCTAGTACTTATCCTAGTGAGTGGAGAAGGGCTTACGCGGTATTAAGGTTGATCAATATGCTTTTTTTTACCATTTTCTTATTTGTGCATTTCTAACGAAGAAAAACTTTTATGGAAACAATAAGATAAATTGAGGTTATGTTAAGGTCATATTCGACTAATTTGTGAGTGTTAATCATTATTTCAATGTAACTTAGTTTCATTTTGTTTTTATATTGTAAATATTCAGATTAATTAAAGTGGTGGGTTAATTGTGAGCTTATATCAAATAAGACCTGTTCATAATTATGAAGAAATTGAGGCTACGACTCTCATTTATAATGCATTTTAGATGAAAATAATCATTTTAATGGAAGCTGTAGCCTAAATACGTTGATTTATCATTATTATTTCAGTGTAGTGTATCTTGAAACTATTTGCGGTTTTTAAGTACCGTTTAATCAAATATTGAATAGAGTATATCGCTTCCATAGACAAAGACAGTGCCTTTTAGCTTCAAAAGGATTCTTGATTGAAAAGTTTTCGTTTACCGTATTTAGAAAAGCGCCTTGTTCGTTTTTCGATTAACGATTATTTATTTGCTCAGACGATTCTCAAGATTTTATCGACTGTTTTGATCTCAACTTCATTTCATTGAGAGTCTAACAGAATTTCTTTTGTTGGATGATAGGCGATGGTTTTAAGTAGGAGGAAGTTTTGTTTGAGGTTAAAAACTTAGATAGATTAGAAGAATAGATTAGTACATCAATGTGTGCATCCAATCAAGTAATGTTGCTCTAGAGAAAAATGTGCAACTGCTGTGATCAATTTAAGTAAAAAAAATTATTTATACAAATTTTCTTCATCAATAAGCTGCATAAGGTAGCAATTCAAAATTTCATTTATTAATTTTGGCCATTTCCATAATGGATGTGTGAGCTGGTGTATTAACATGATAAAACAACACTCCCTTCCTCGTTGATATCTTCGCTCAAACGCTGCAATAAGTTCGCATAATACATGCCATTGATAGTTATTCAATTTTTCAAGATAGTAAATGAAAATTATCTCCACGCATCCCAAAAGACCGACACTATAACCTTGCCTGAAGATGCAACGGTCTTTTGCTTCTTTAGAGCTGGTTCTACTTTTCCAGTTCATTGTTTCGATTGTTGTTTTATTTCGGGTGTGAAGTGATGCACCCACGTTTCAGCCATGGTTATGAAACAGCGGAGAAATTCGACTTTATTAATACAAAACTTTGCCAAACACTTGATGGAAACATCTCACAACGTGGCGTCGTCAAACTTGAAACATATGCTGTATAGATTCTAATACTGTGTCTACCGCCATCTTTAGGTCAGGTCAGCCACTTCTGGGACCATCCCCGTACATCTACATGGTAGGTATCCATAGGACGAACAACATTCTAACAACCCCTTACGCAAACTATACTGCCATAGCTACTAGGAGCACCCTATGGGAGTGGAGTCTTCAGGACGCCATGGAACGAATCGACGATGATGACAGATCAGCATCAACGCAGAAAGGACGCAAGCTCTATCCTTCAGAAAGTTGAGGAATATGTCATAAGACAATAGAAATCATCTGGACTAGTGATGCCAAATACCTGGACGTCATTCTGGACATATGAATGACATGCAAAAGCCACGTCCATTACCTAATGGACAAGACGAAACAGGCAAGAGGATAAATAGTAGGATCCATCGCAACTCGATCCCATCTGGGAACTAAAGACATCATCAGAAATATATAGGAGATACTCGGCAAGAAGTTTAAAGCCCTGTTAATTATCAATATGAGGCTAGCAGTGAAATTAAATTGTGGTATTTTTTAATCACGCCTCTTTAGAACAGATATTTTAATGAGACAGCGAAACATGTGAATTTCGTATTTATTTTTAATCAGTTCTCATGTCAATTAACAAATAACAATACGATTTTATAACATAAATTCTAAAAAGCATATCTAATTCGATTCAGTAACAAATCGTGCATGTAAAATCAACACTGTACACATAAACCAATTAATAGTCGTGCTGGGAAATGGTGACTCACAAAATTCATTGCAATATTAAAAGATTTAGACGTTTTTTTACACAATACAAGTACATTATGTTGGATGGAATGGATTGATTGAGTATTGTTTAGTATTGAACGGTCGATTTGAAGAAATTGGCAAATAACACTTTATACGAAAAGTCGATTTCAATGGAAAATATAACTTATTGCCCGAAAGGGTCGACAAATGATTAAAAAAACTAATCTTAAAACAGAAGAGACCTAAAACCGAGAACTTTTAGATGTATTTGTAAAACAATTTATAGATGGAATCGATCTATTATAAATTTTCCTTTCCATTAAAACTCTTGCATAAATTTCAAATGATTAAAACATCAAGATAAATAAAACTAAAACGTGATCATAAATCGAAACGCAAACAAAAATATCAGCATTGAACTCCATTCAATGCCATTATTTTTAGATTTAGAATCAACAATTTTGAGATTAATCTTATTGCATCCGTTGCGAGATAAGAAAGAAAAAGCGCGGATTGTAATCGAAATCTTCATAGTGGAAAATGATAAAACCCATCCTTGTTGAATTAACTGCGGATGTAAGAAAACATAACATTAATGAGCAAAGCTGTATAAGTTAAATAAAAAAGTAAATAACTCGTTTCTATACTTAATACCACTATGTTAGGTAGTATTTCGTTAACTTCTATTTTATATTTTATCCCACGCAGCGTATGGCTGGTCATTATTTCTTGGATTCAAAGTTTTTATGTTATACAAGGTGAGTGCCATTCATCTTATATAATACTTTTGATTGAGTGTGCCTGTTGGAAATTGTGTTGTGTTGGATGTAGCTCATGATTGTGATCTACTCGAATCATAATCTAGCATACTAAAACAGGTCAGGGTAGTACTAGGAAAACTAGCGACAAAAATCAAAGATGAAAGAATCAAAAATATATACATTGAAAGATTAAACCAGAAACGACGCAGCTTCACTGGGGAGAAACCTTTTCAAGTTTCCGACGGAAGTTAAAGGTTTCTCTCCAGCGAAGCTGCGTCGTTTCCAGAGACTTTGCTGGCGCGACCGACGTATCTTAAACATCTTCGACACATGCTGGAAGCTCGAACGTTTACGATCTATATGGATCACAAGCCTTCAACTTTCGCCTTCCAATAGAAACTTGAAAAGGCTTCCCCCCAGCGAAGCTGCGTCGTTCCCAAATAAGTAGTTTGATCTTTCGATAAATTTAGGTTTGTTGATGTATTTTAGTAAGTTCCAGTTATAGAAAAAAACCATCCACGCGATAGAACACAAAGACATAATCGTTTAGTATTTTTAAATGCGCAAGGTTACATGATTTAGTACCCACATCGAGGTAACTTGCTAGCAATTCCCTCAATAGGATACCCATGAGGCCATTATCAGAATAACTAGAGAAGTACAGGCAAAGAGAACAATGAAAATCAGAGAAGTACTAAATACATAATATCAGTGACGAAATGAGCAAGAAATTAAGCATAAAATAGAACTTTGTCACAACAAAAAAATAGTATAAGGGATAAATTACACGAACGTCCAAGATGGTTTGATAAAATATTCCTATAGAACATTATTTCTGAATGAAACGGGTAAATATCAACGGATAAATCCATAAAGTGAAGCTACACCTCCTCACTAGCTTGATTGACAAGAAACATTTGAGAGATCGGATCGAGATGTATAAATGCTATAAATTGTTGCAAGAGGCCTATGGGGACAATTCTCTATCTTGTGCGTGTGTTTTTGAGTGGTGTAAGCGCTTTAATGAGGGCCGAGAGAGCATTGAAGATGACCAGCGCCCAGGTCCGGAAACAGTCTCCAAAATCAACCAAATTGTGCTTGCACATCGTCGAATGAGCATCCGGATGATTACCGATGCTGTAAACGCCGATAAAGAAACGGTTAGAAAAATTTTACACAAGGAATTACACATGACAAAAGTTTGTACGAAGTTGGTGCCAAAAAATTTGAATCCACATCAAAACCTCTTGCGTCAACTGGTCTACTTAGATTTCTTTGAAAGGTTAGAAAGGCTAGGAATATATCTGCTTTGAAAGGGACCCGATTTGAGTCGATGGAATCGGTGAAGCAAAAAACGGCAAAGCTCTTAAAGGCCCTCGCCAAAGAAGACTTCCAGCATTGCTTCAATAAATGGAAAAAACGTATGGAAAGGTGTGTGGTGAGGGGAGGGGAGTATACTGAAAAGGAGCATTCGAATGTATAATAATTCTTCATCAATAAGCTGCATAAGGTAGCAATTCAAAATTTCATTTATTAATTTTGGACATTTCCATAATGGATGTGTGAGCTGGTGCATTAACATGATTAAACATCACTCCCTTCCTCGTTTTTGCTCGATATCTTCGCTCAAACGCTGTAATAAGTTCGCATAATACATGTCATTGGTAGTTTTTAATTTTTCAAGATAGTCAATGAAAATTATCTCCACGCATCCCAAAAGACCGAGCCATGACCTTGCCTGAAGATGGAACGGTCTTTTGCTTCTTTGGAGCTGGTTCTACTTTTCCAGTTCATTGTTTCGATTGTTGTTTTATTTCGGGTGTGAAGTGATGCACCCACGTTTCAGCCATGGTTATGAAACAGCGGAGAAATTCGACCAGCGCCCAGGTCCGGAAACAGTCACCAAAATCAACCAAATTGTGCGTGCAGATCGTCGAATGAGTATCCGGATGCTGTAAACGCCTATAAAGAAACGGTTAGAAAAATTTTACACAAGGAATTACACATGTACGAAGCTGGTGCCAAAAAATTTGACTCCACACCAAAAGCTCTTGCGTCAACTGGTCTGCTTAGATTTCTTTGAAAGGTTAGAAAGGCTAGGAATAGATCTGCTTTGAAAGGGACCCGATTTGAGTCGATGGAATCGGTGAAGCAAAAAACGGTAAAGCTCTTAAAGGCCCTCGCCAAAGAAGACTTCTAGCACTGCTTCAATAAATGGAAAAAACGTATGGAAAGGTGTGTGGTAAGAGGAGGGGAGTATACTGAAAAGGAGCATTCGAATGTATAATAATTTTTATAATAAAACCATTTCTCGTATACAGTCTCATTATTTAATAGCAAGACCTCGACTACAACGTCATTTATACTTTTATATGTTTATATATAGTTTGAGGAAATGTAGGAAAAAATGTTAACAATGCAATTGAAAACGTTTCGAAAACAATTAAAAAATAAAACTCATCAATATCACAAGTTTCGTACGCCAGCTTTGAGAATGGCAATAGAAAACTGATATTATCCGGTTTCGATAGTGGTACAGATGAAAAATTTATGGTTTTCAAATGGTACAAATTAATTGGAAGCCATTCGCTTGATTTTTTCTTTAAAAATCAAATATTTTCGTGTTATTTTCCACCGCATATACACAGAAGGTACGGACGTATAAACGACTGAGTTGATATGTGAAAAAAGGTACAAATAGAATTATTTTTTTGTCGAGAAAATCGAATTTTTCCTGCTAGAAGCATAGATTTTTCCTCATCCTGTTATTTTTGTTTTCTCGAGGTGTACAAATTATTTAAATTTTATTTTCGGATGGTAGAAACCAAATCAAAGCCAATCAAGCTGTTTATTTAGAAAATAATTTATTCTTGTACCAGGATTTAATTGAATCCGGGTTATTTTCATCAAAGGTATGAGAAATCATACAGTTTACTAGAATAAGAGTGTACTAATGAAACCAAATAAAATTATGGAATATTGGCTTATTCGTTGCTATGATCATTTCATCGCCTTGTATAGGAATGCTGTGGTCATAATATCATGGTCCAAATACATAAAATTAAAAAGTCTTAACGTTCAAATTAGGTTTATATATTTGTATAAAATCAACTTCTATCCATGTTATTTTAGATCCCAATATTACTTTAAATCTCATACCTCAGTAAACAAGGAGGATATAAGGACTTCAGAATAATTATGTAAATGAGGTTTTATGTCATTCATTGCTGATTATGCGAACATTAGAATATCTAAAAAATATTCTACTTAGAGGTTCATTTATGATTATAATTTTCCCTAAATAAATGAACGATTTCGGAACTTTTCATTGTCAGTTTTCTTTTTACCTGTCTACATGAATTTAATTTGCTTAGTACATCTTTTTCCTAACCAAAATAATTAGTCTACGTTCACCATAATGTCGCAGGAAACGGTTCAATATCAACTATCAAAAAAATAAGAGATCAATAAAAATTAACTACTAGATAACTACTTTTTTTTTATTAATTAAAGACCGATTTCATGCAAGCAGGTTTGACACCTACTGATTAAGCATCCGGTTCATGGATTAATTAATTAAATTCGAAAATTTGTGTTTAATGGTTTATCTTTTGAATAACATGCATAAGTTTGATAAATACGCATCAATTCCTTAAATTATTGAATCCAGTATTTATTGAATTAAATTGAGTATAGTTTGTATAGTCTGTAGTACTTTTCGAAATTTTATATATTTCTACCAGTATTTTCAAAGAAAATTCTTAACAAAACTTTTGTCCAGTAATGATTTCACAAAGATTTACTAGAACTAGTTTCATAGAAACAGTGAAAGGTTTCAATAATACTCTTCGGATCTTATAATCAAACCATCAATACCAATTTTTTCTTGGTGCGAAATAACTTGCATGAATTAGAAACTAAGGTTGAAAAGATCAAATGTGGGTCCATCGAAGTTGGTAAATTTTGATAACAATAACTGTTTTGAAAGAAAACGGTCAGGAGTTTTTGATCTTCCGCACCAGAGACTTGATCTTGGTTCCAGCATGTTTTCTTGTTCTCAAAATTTCTATTCTCCGGTGAGCGTTTAGACAAAGTTTGTCATACATTGGTTCGATCCACGGGCGGTACTATGACAAAATAATACAAAAGTTGATCCAACATTACAAGAAGTAACTCAATTCTAGTGATGGCTATGCTGAATCATCGTTGCCAATGAAGATAGTCTTGAAATTTTGAGCGCTTTTTTTAAAAGGTGAAATTACTTTTCGGATGCTCCCTGTAGCATTAAAATTAAATAAATTATGCGACAAAATTCAAATGATGGTGACTATAATTGATTTTTCTGTTTTTTCAATATCAATAATGCTAGGTAATGCCTCCGTCGGCTATATGGATGTTGAAGCGGTTCACCAGGTTACAGAGAGACCGCAGAAAACCTGAAACACCTACAATCGACGAAATGTGCGTGATGTCTTTTAACTGATGCATACGGGAGATGTCTAGGAAGTCATGGTAGATTTCAGGGAGGTCTTCGTATGTTTGATATAAAAAATTTCACCCCCTTTGGTCCTTTGCGATTTCACGAAAATTACAAAATTTCAAGTTTCTAGCTGTAATTTTAGAAAAAAAGAAATAGAAATATTAGAGCGATTTCTCAGAACTGTAAATTCCTTTTAAATGAAATATTTTCTACATATTTCATTATTTGCCAATGAAAGATCTCACCATTCCATTTGATTATTCAACATTTCCTCATAATAATAAGACCCCATTTTTCCAAAATAGCTTAGGTCAGTTACAATAGTTTGAAAATTGTGACAAAATCAGTCACTCAATGTAATAATTCCCAACATTTTATTATCTTTCTCGGAATTCTTAGTGTACACTGAATTTTTCACGAAGTCCATTAAGGTTGAAATTTATATCCTACCAGTTGCTTTTGAAAACAACATTGTAACAAACGATTTTTAAAATGAAAAATGGAGCTTTGATGGCCGTTCCATTTACCACAACTCGATCGTATTCTTTGCGTTTTATTGGCCATTTCCATGATCTAATACTTAAGTTTAGAATCTCGTATGTGAGGAATATGTTTAGTCTGTAAAAATACTCAAATGGTAGTGTCAATGTTTTGAAGATGTGATAAAAGAAATGGAGCAAAGATTCATTGTAAATGTTAGTATGAATTTTTCAAAACTTATTTAGATTGTGTCAAGTGATTCTGCAACATTATATTATACCATAACTATAAAACTAATTTTTTTACCAAGCTAGGTTCATTCGAAAGTGATATACCATTTTTATTGCGTAATTTTTCTTTAGACTCAAAAAAAATTATTTTTTGTTTTCACTGTAATACTGTAAATTCAATACAGAATGAAGAATAGGGACTATGGACGAGTGCTGGCAGCATCATCTCGAACAATATTTTTCAGGTGATGCTAGACAAAACGGATTACTAACAACTGGCAACAAAGACAAATATTAGATCTAGGAAGTTACGAAACGTAGTTGTTTCCCACTGTACAGAGGATTTAAGATCAAGACTGAATCTCTAATTACTGCCTTCTAAAATCTAGTCATGAATTATTTCAAAGCAAAAATAATGAAACCTGACAGAGATCTAAAACGCAGTCATACTTTTAATCAAACTATCCACTATATTATTGCGAGCTATCTCATATTATTCAATAGGAATATCTGTAAACACTACAAGATAGATGTGAAAGACCAATTTTGGGCATATAGACTGAAAAATAACTGCAAATAAGCAAAAAGTTATTGTTAAAGGCGGCTATCAACTGCAACATCATAAAGAAGAAAGTGGAAAGTGTGCTTATCAGTTACTTTGAAGAATTACGAAGGAAGAAAAATGCGTAATAAGTCACATATAGTACGGAAAGTACTAACTATTCGTTTTCGTGTGTTAGTTCCTTAAAGACGCGCGCGCTGTTTCTCTTTCACAGCTTCAACAGACTCAAATCCTGTTTGTTTTAATGGAGATTCGATTCGTCTCTTGCTATTTTCGTTTCTAGTGCATTCGAGTAATTTCCAAAAGCATTCAAAGGGTCAATACAAGTAATTTTGCGAGCTCCTTGTTGTTCTAACAAGAGTATTGACTTTTCGACATTTTCAATCGTTTTTAACCCAAACGTGAATCATATTCAACATATAGTGAAAACGTTCAAACCCCTTCATTGCCATTTTGATAATTCATGAGCTTCAGTTCTTTCAAATTTCATGTGAAACTTTACAACAATCAAAATCAATCAGCAAAAAAAAGGCCTCTACACAGATAAAGGCCATGGCTACAATGTTTTGTCTACTAACACGTTTCAATAGCCACAAATCCCAATAGATGTCAACCGTTTTCAAAGTAAACTACTGTACACCAAGGTGTAAATCTCAATATACTTATACTATAGAGGCTTAGAAACTTAGTTAAATCTACCGTAACGTATCCGAAAGACCTCCAAGAAATCGCTCTTGGTATGTCATTGTCAATGCTGGTATACATTTTCTACTAGCAATACACGGTGCTCCAAATTCAGAATTCTTCTTATTCTCATACCGTCTTCTCATTGAAGGTTGGCGACTACGTTTTTAAATGCGTTTTAAACAGCTTTCTTTTGCGACCAAAGCGTCTCAGTACTTCGTCGTTGGTAATTCAGTCAGTCCAGGGTATCTTCAAGATGCATCTCAAATGCTTCAAGTTTTTTATTCATTTGAGCTTTCAAGGTTCAAGTTTCCACTTCGCACAGCAGTACTGACCACACGTAACTTTCCTTGAATCCTTTAAGATAAACTTTCACGTCAGAAATTCAGAATAATCGATACATATTTACAGATACTGTAACTTTGATAAACTAACAAGACAAAGTACAGCTGTGAAATTTCCTTTATTAGCACCTACTTCTTCAGCGGCTCAAAAGCGTACTTGAGGAGTATATTAGCATATACAAACCTAGCTAGGGAGAGAAATTGATCCAGAACAGTGAGGTTGGGAACTTAAAAATAATATACTACAGCGGATAACGCCACAATCTTTTGTAATTTTAAGAAATGTTGTAGCGGCAAATTTAAATGTAAAAAAATGGATTGAGGTGTTCAAAAGTTTGTGGACATTGCCGTGGCCAAACACGCAAAAAAGCGGGGTCAATAAATAATGGAAATGATGAAGATGTAAGTTTAGAAATGACTCCACTCGACGTTTTGTCAGCAACTATTACTGATAGAGAAACTGAAGATATCGACAATGAATTATGTACTAAAGTTTATTTATTTTTTTGTTTTATACTAAATTTCAATAAAAAATTATTTATTTTTGATTAAGAAAACTTTTAATTGAATATCATAGATTATGCCTACGAAGAAAACCATGTAAAAAACGCCCCTCGCATTCTACCTCATAGGTGGTGAGGAAACGTGTACATCGACATGAAATAGTCGCTTTCTCAGCGCTCTACTCCTAAGACGGTTGGTTAAAAAAAAGGTTCATTTTTTGTTGATAATTTCACTAGAAACAATTTTTAGAATAACCGCTTTTGGCTTCTGAGAAATAGATCGCGAGATAATTGAGAAAAAATTATTATCGTGAGCTTTTGAGCTTTATAACAGTCATGCTTAAATGCAAGGTCAATAAATGATGGAAATGATGAAGATGTAAGTTTAGAAATGACTCCACTCGACGTTTCGTCAGCAACTATTACTGATAGAGAAACTGAAGATATCGACAATGAATTATGTACTAAAGTTTATTTATTTTTTTGTTTTATACTAAATTTCAAAAAAAAATTATTTATTTTTGATTAAGAAAACTTTTAATTGAATATCATAGATTATGCCTACGAAGAAAACCATGTGAAAAAAGCCCCTTGCATTCTACCTCATAGGTGGTGAGGAAACGTGTACATCGACATGAAATAGTCGCTTTCTCAGCGCTCTACTCCTAAGACGGTTGGTTAAAAAAAAGGTTCATTTTTTGTTGATAATTTCACTAGAAACAATTTTTAGAATAACCGCTTTTGGCTTCTGAGAAATAGATCGCGAGATAATTGAGAAAAAATTATTATCGTGAGCTTTTGAGCTTTATAACAGTCATGCTTAAATGCAAGGTCAATAAATGATGGAAATGATGAAGATGTAAGTTTAGAAATGACTCCACTCGACGTTTCGTCAGCAACTATTACTGATAGAGAAACTGAAGATATCGACAATGAATTATGTACTAAAGTTTATTTATTTTTTTGTTTTATACTAAATTTCAAAAAAAAATTATTTATTTTTGATTAAGAAAACTTTTAATTGAATATCATAGATTATGCCTACGAAGAAAACCATGTAAAAAACGCCCCTCGCATTCTACCTCATAGGTGGTGAGGAAACGTGTACATCGACATGAAATAGTCGCTTTCTCAGCGCTCTACTCCTAAGACGGTTGGTTAAAAAAAAGGTTCATTTTTTGTTGATAATTTCACTAGAAACAATTTTTAGAATAACCGCTTTTGGCTTCTGAGAAATAGATCGCGAGATAATTGAGAAAAAATTATTATCGTGAGCTTTTGAGCTTTATAACAGTCATGCTTAAATGCAAGGTCAATAAATGATGGAAATGATGAAGATGTAAGTTTAGAAATGACTCCACTCGACGTTTCGTCAGCAACTATTACTGATAGAGAAACTGAAGATATCGACAATGAATTATGTACTAAAGTTTATTTATTTTTTTGTTTTATACTAAATTTCAAAAAAAAATTATTTATTTTTGATTAAGAAAACTTTTAATTGAATATCATAGATTATGCCTACGAAGAAAACCATGTGAAAAAAGCCCCTTGCATTCTACCTCATAGGTGATGAGGAAACGTGTACATCGACATGATATAGTCGCTTTCTCAGCGCTCTACTCCTAAGACGGTTGGTTAAAAAAAAGGTTCATTTTTTGTTGATAATTTCACTAGAAACAATTTTTAGAATAACCGCTTTTGGCTTCTGAGAAATAGATCGCGAGATAATTGAGAAAAAATTATTATCGTGAGCTTTTGAGCTTTATAACAGTCATGCTTAAATGCAAGGTCAATAAATGATGGAAATGATGAAGATGTAAGTTTAGAAATGACTCCACTCGACGTTTCGTCAGCAACTATTACCGATAGAGAAACTGAAGATATCGACAACGAATTATGTACTAAAGTATATTTACTTTTTTGTTTTATACTAAATTTCAATAAAAAATTATTCATTTTTGAATAAGAAAACTTTTAATTGAATATCATAGATTATGCCTACGAAGAAAACCATGTAAAAAACGCCCCTAGCATTCTACCTCATAGGTGGTGAGGAAACGTGTACATCGACATGATATAGTCGCTTTCTCAGCACTCTACTCATAAAAAGGTTGATTTTACAAAAAAAAATGCTACATTTTTGTTGATAATTTCATTAGAAACAATTTTTAGAATAACCACTAGTAGAATGACTGGACTAATCATGATATTCAGAGCTGATAGGATTGGTTTGCAATTGCAATTACATTATACTACTTCTACTGTGAAGGTTTCTATTTAATTATGTTTATTATATACCAATTGTTTTGAGGATATGATCTAATTTACTTTTACTATATCATAGAATCTATGATATAACCGGATCAATTGTATCACGTTGAGATAAATTCTTATTAAAACTAGTAACTGAAATTTTGTTAATTATTGTTATATCACATAATATATACACTTTATAATTATATTTGTTATAAATCAATTCAAAATACATTTCTTGTACACAACACACCGTCTAAAGACTCGTATTTCAAAGATAATAATGAATTATTTTCTTATAATGAAACGTCATTATTTTACTGATTGTTCCTGCTAAATTGTGAAATTATTTTTGTACTGTTTTGTAATAAAAGTTTTAAGTATCAGTATCTAGTTAAAAGTTGCGAACAAGCTTCAAGTTTCCGTAGATGTTTTTCACTCCAGAGACTTTACAAATAAATTAATTTCAAGCGAGTCCTTAAACTTTTTCTTGATGGAAATATTAATCGTTTTAATGTCATGAAGCTTATATTTATTAGTTTCACTTTTGCAATATATTCCATAATAATAAGTGATAAATTGATTATATATAATATAATATTTTCAATTCGTAATAACCTACAAACGATTTCGTGAGAAAACTCAATCGTTTTTTGAACTTAACCTCCATTAGTAACTAATAGATAGTTTTCTATGTTTATCCAAAATTACCGCGGAGAACTGTTCACCAGCTTCTTTTCTATTTTCAATTTTCTATTCACTTTTTCATCATTTTGATGAATATAGTCTTCCGTATGCTATATTTCATACTAATCTTTAGTTTTTCTTGAGTATTTCTTAACATAATCAATCAATCCAACGCTATAACTTGGAATGCTTCGTTGGAAACTGATTTATTACACGATTTGGTATGAGCCTCAAAATAAGTGCTTATCATATTAGATATTGATCTTCCATACAAGGCATAAACTCGAGCATTATAAGCTCTCATATGAAAAAGATGAAGTGGTCAAGGTTAGTAATATTTTCTTCAAACTTTTATATCCTAGACTTTTTAAATGTTTTTCTTCATGGTTTGTCTTGGTGTTAGATCTCTTTTCTACGGAAATCAGTTTGAAAAAACATAAAATTCGACGTAATTAGGTCTTATAAAAATACGATTTGACATTGACGATTTCTGTAATTATAGTAATGAATAGATGATCTACAGCATAATAATTAAAATAATTTTCCTTTTATCTTCTTCTTCATCTACTCTTAGTCCTATGTTTACGTCAATGGTTGGCTAGCTGCAGCTGGGATGATGAAGACCAGCTCTCATACCATCTTGTAGGTGGCTGGGATTCTTCCTTTGCAATCTTTGCCAACTTGTCATCTGAGATTCTGTCCACGTAGTCTCTCCATTCCCTTAGCCGAATATTTCTTCTTTTCAGTAAAGTTGTTACATCCCTCAATCGTACCCTATCAAATGCTTCGGTGAGATCGATAAAGCACATATAGATTTATTGAACTCTATAGCCCTTTCCGTGATCATAATCATAAATATATGGCAGCCATAAATCAAATTATTCGTCGTTGCATCAAAATTGATAGAATTATGAATTATTTTAATCTTTTTTATTGACAGTAGCTTTCTCGTGCCAATGTATGTAAAGTCCTTTCTAAAAATTCTTTTTTTTTATTCGTGTAATTGAATGTATGTTTTATTTATACTATACTATAGTTTCAATAATTTTTTATGGAATTTATGACTTTCTAAACTATTTTCTAAATACTGAGATGTTTGGCTTATGTAGACAGCGACACAATCATTACAAGGTATTTGATATGAAATATCACTTTGTTTGTTTTTAGTTACTTCAGATTTTAGTTTAGTAACACTTACTTATATTATATTTATTGGGAAAGTCCTTGGGTACATATAGTAAAGAAAAATGTTTTATTAAATTCTAATGGAATTGCACAAATAAGTCTTATTTATCTGCAGCCACTTCTCAAAGCAAAATAATAGAGAAAACTATCTGAGCAAAATAAAACTTCTTTCCTTGTTAAAAAATAAAAATAATTATTTAATTTTTGATTGGCAGAAACCTGCTTAAGAGATCCGTTTCTTTCAAACGGCATATTGGAAAAATCATTTCACGTCAGATGTTTTGAATCAAATTCCAAAATTTCAGCTACAGTGTCAACATGTAAACTGAGACAATTTTTTCAAACGTATATTAGAAAAATGAAATATTATTAATTTTACTCAAAATTCACGTGATTTAACAATTCTGAAACAGTGAATTAACATATATTTAAATCCCTTATGTGATCGTACGTGTGTGAAGTTATTCCAAGCTATTGAGAAAGGATATTTCTATAATCCGTCATTTTCTGGTAGATACTGAATTGTAGAGAAATCGGAAACTTTTTGTTGGATATACATTTCACAACAATTTCTTTGAAGGTGAATGTGAAAAATCTTTCTGTTGAGATATTTAAGCTGAAAAGTAAACGATCAATTTTCGATCGACAAATAAAAGGACAAGATATATCTGTAGGTACAACTAAATCGGCAGCTCTGAACTGATTGAGAAAATAGTGTTTTTCAGATTCATTTGAGACTGAGAACAATCCAAATTTTAATAAAAGAAATCAATTTTGTTATAGTAAACAATTCCAGTCAACGGTTCCAGAAATCCCACTTAGACATGAAACTAAAAGTTTTCCACAAATTTCTCACACTCAAAATGCCAAATCTATTGAGAATTAAGTATTAATTTTTAAAAACTTTCCTATTTGTTATTATATATCTCTTTTAAATTTCTATGTGGGACGAAATTTAATGGATACGTCTTCAAATTGACACCTTGTACGTTTGCAACATTACGTTCACTAATGTACGTTGAAAATTTTCTTTCCTGGAATAAAATCTTATGATGAATTCATTCTTGAACTGCATACAAATGCAGCAGAGTGCATATACCTGGATTTTATGAAGAGGCGAATCAGCTTAGTGGTTGAACTAATGTTTTACATAAAATGGTAATGCAAAGATGAGAAATTCTCAATAAAATATTGATATTTAGAAGGATGTGGATAACTCCTACCATAGCACATGATAAATGCCCCAAAAGTATTCAAATTATAGTTTAATTCTTATTGAGATGATTCAGTCTGTATCCCAATATTCTTCAGATCATATTAGCTACGGTTACATCTTTATTTACATGGGATTTAGAAATAGTTACGACCATGCTTTATTTATTCATGTCACATTCTTATAATTTGAGTCACCTGTTCTATATTCATCCCCAATTATAAATTCTACCATCCCTTTTCTCGGGATCTAATATATATCTATTGATAATTTTTTTTGTTAAGAAGATATAACTAATCCATACTTAGATCTCTCTATTTTCTGGATTAGTCAGCTCAGATTTAACATATCTACAGGTATATCTGTACTCAATGCTTGTTTTACTAGTGCAGTATTCGTATTCTCATGGTATGTGGAGGAATTTTTGGTGATTATCTTCAACCTTCATCTTCAACCACTGTATTACGCAGTTTCAAAATTGAGTAACGGGAGGGATGCTGTGTGAAGATTATAAAACTATTCAGTGACAACATGATTGCCTTGTCATATTCCATATTCCAAAAATTCGTCCATTTTTTTAGACGGGAGCTGGAGAAATGGCAGAACTATTGATCAGATGATTACGGAGTTAGATAATGATCATCATTCTTACTTTTAACTTGCTCTTGCGGGCTTGAGCCATTGAAGAATCCAACTTTCATCACTAGTAATAATGCCGACGATTCATCTTTTTCGAGCAGCCTCATTCCTCATACCTCGACTTTCACGACCAAATTTGAACACTTTATGTCAAAGATAGCAAGTAAAATCCTTACCAAACACGTTGCTTAATATTCGATAACTGAAAGAAAATTGATGATCGCACATAGTTCAAACAAATATTTATGGATAGAAACTTTGATTGTCTTAAGGTTACTTAATCGCTCAAACCCCAGCAATTAGAAAAAAAGATGGATCCTCTTTCCAAAAAACTAGCCACGAACAACCTTCTTGGAGAAGGAAATCACAAGAGAATTATTTAAAGAACTGGCAAGAAAAGGCATTGTAGAATTAACAAATTTGATCAATGTAGTCTTCAAACTGAAGCATGTTATAAGAGTTTGAAAAATGGTGAAAAAAATGCTTTTGATTATAAAACAAGGAAAAAATGTTAACTTATCCTTCTTTGCTGTCTGTAATATCAAATATCTTTGAAACACTATTTCCGGAAGGTCTCGAAAGTATTATGTATAGAAGTATAGTCATTGAAGCCCAATAGTTTTATTTCCTTGAAAAACGTTTGACAATAGACCAAGTGCACAAGATGACATTTTGTTTTTATATAGCCTGGAGATTTGATGAAGAATGGCATGAGTGATTGAGCTATTGTAAGAAATGGAATATTCCAATCTAATAAAATAAATGATTGATACAAGGGTCCGTGCTTGGCCTAGTTCTATAGCTACTATACATAAACAGATAAAGCAAAAGGCAAAGGGAAGAACAAGATGAAAAATATAGAAAAAATCATTGAATTGAAAGCTCAAACCACCTTAAGAGAAGACTGAAGATGTAGAAACCTTCAGACCTGGTGTAAACACTAAATGAAAGTGCATAAACAGAACATTGTGATGAGAGAACGTTCACAGATAAGAACTGGTTGACACCAATTAGTAATAACATCTCTCTTAGTACATTTTCTTATATTGTGTTCCTTTGTGTCTTCTTCAATATCCATTTCCATTACTACCAGCATTTCATTCTCTTTATCATTCTTTATATTTATAACTGTTTTCACATAATTCTTCTCTGATAAATTATTCGAGTAGATAGGTGGGAATTCATAGTTTCCTATAAAATAACAAATTTTGCGAAATCTTTTCTTTTTGCGAAATCATGGATATATATTTTGAATTGGTTGTTATCATTTGTATTATTTCTACATATTTAGAAAGTCTGGTATAACAATAATTTCCATGAAAGAATTTCAAAATTGTATACTTATTACAAAAAATATCTAGTAGGGGATTGTCGAAATTGATTTTATATCCTTTATGTTTTTTTTGTCGATTCTAAATTCTACAAAGATCTTTTTATCCTCTAGAGTATACTGGACACATATTTGGAACGGTGAGTTGAATCCAGACATTGGAAAAATTTCAATTTAATTCTATCAAATACTTTGGTTTATTCATATATTCTAAAATGTTTGATATAATGAAAAGTTTTGTACATTATAGGAGTAAAATTTTGAACAGATAAATACCTGAACCTGTCCAAAAATAAAAATCAAATTAGAAGTCTTCACATCAAAGATGACAAACCATTTTTCGAAATTTTTAGATTCAATAAATTCCTAGACAGGCTCATAAAAATAATCAGATTCAAATTTAACAACTATAATCAACTTAGCTTGTGGGAGCAAACATTTAAAAGGAAACGAAGGACGTGAACGAAATCCAGATCTGTATAAATCACTTTGTAAGCATAGGAATAGCCAAACAAACAATTCACGAGATCTGTCGACGTGTTAAGATGAAGAAGAGAAACTGGGAATCATTTTGCTGAAATGATCAGAAAATTTAACATCGATTAGAAATATTCAAGCAACATTCTAAAGGAAGAAAATGTAGTTGAAAAATCAAGAAAATCGTCACTCAAATATTCTAAGAAGCAAAAATTGGAATAAAAATATAGAAGTCTCAGTGACGATGTTTTATCGCTTGCTAAAGGTTTGAAAATTATGTCATATGTAACTTTTGACGAGAGTGAAACTGCGACTAATTCTATAGCCGCCAAAAGAGTTAGATCTAGATTAATGCAGTCCATAAAGAAAGAGCATGCTGAAGGATGTGTTTTCGCCAGATCTGGCAATTGCTTATTAAGCAAAGGACGTAGTGAAATCTTTTACAGACTTGAGTTTATTGGAAATTCACGAAATGCGTCCTAGCTGAGGCCTATTGAACGTTTTTGTCAAAATTTGAAACGAAATGTATATCCTGAAGCAATATGAAGAAACAAAAAAGATAATTTTCAGCAAACTCCTGCAGATGCGAGATTCAGTGTTCAATAATTTGAGGAATTGAAAAAAACAATAGGAAAACCAGCTGATTTGGTGCTGATTTAGTTTTATGAAAACTGTGAAATTATAATGTAGTAGCCATTGTTTCATAAAGTGAAATAAACTAACCATTATTATCAAAATACTGAAGAGAAACCAGGTTGGACGGATATAAAGATTTCTGTTGAATTTGAATAAGTGATATCTCAGAAAACTGGACATGTTTAGCCGTAAAAGAGATTAATTATTTGTGAGAATTGAAAAAAGGCTTTTAAACTAAATTACATTGTTCAATAACATGTTTTATTTTGTCTTCTTTGTTCAATTCAGCCTCCTCGTCTTCTTTCGCTGAACATTTCTTTGTTAAATATTATTCACAACATCTAGATCATTCACCAAATGTCCACTCCAAGTAATCAACACCTAGAAATAGCACTTGTTAATACACCTGCTATTTTGAATAAATATCTTGAAAATCCCACGGGGTTATGCCAAAAGACGTAAGCATGAAATTATCTTAATAAAAGCTAAGTGCCCTATGGTAGCTTCAGACACTACACACTCCATATTCCAATTTTAAAAATTCCTCTCCTACAACAAATATATCACTTTGATTTTGGTACCCTCATTTTCAATCAACTTACGAGGTTTTTATTGTAATTATTGTTAATTCTAAACAATATTATAACTGAAATTGCTAGAACTTCTCTACAGAGTATCCTAGATTAAGTAAAATATCGAAAATTACGTTTTTGGAGGTTAGAAATTTTTGTTACTATCAAGAAATTGAAATGGAAAACTTAACTGTCATATGTATGGTTATTAAACGACTAGACTGATGGTACATGGACAAAATCCGTATACATCAAACACCAAGAAGTGCCTCTTTCTATTCTAAACAAATCTGTATAGCCGTTTAATTCACTAGTATTAGATTATGTAATAATAAAAGCAAGGATTTATTGGAAAAGTTCGTGTAAAACTAAAGAGAAACTACAACTATTAATTATAATTTACATATAATTTATAATTATATGGCAGTTTTCAAGATTGTGAAATAGACGTTCTAGATGATTTTCCATATCAAAAATTGATGGAAATATGTTACCTTCAATCAAGTAATCGATTTATCTCTGAAATTATAAGAATTGACGAAAATTGAGATTAAGAATTGTGATACAGAGATTGCTACTTAAGTCTACTGATCAACTCGCTTCGACTTTTGGTGATGAAGCTGATTTTACGAATTCAATGGTGGTCACTTTAGGTAAACATCGTTTCTGTGTCTAAACTGATATTTCTAGATTGTCGTTCGATTAGAGCAACGTAGAACGGTTCAAAGAACAACGTTTTCTAACAGTCAAATCATCGAATTGGTGAGTCATCTACCGTAAAGTCCTTCTTCATCATTTAATGATTTCTTCTTTTTCTTGAAGATCAAAAATAAATTGTGGGGTCAACGGTTTTCTACACTTGAAGAAATGGTTTGTGCGTTAAGATGACAGAGGTACTTCAATCGGAATGGAAAAAATGCTTCGACAATTGATTCAAACGTATGGAAACGTTTATTAACCTTAATAGAGAATATTTTGAGAAACAAGAAAGCCATAGAATGTATATACTGATATTTTGACTGCTAGCGTCAATCACTAAGCAAGCGTTCTGAAAAAGGTGACAGAAAAAATATTTTACAGTATCAGACTCGTCCTTTAATAATCATACCTCGTATTACTATCAATCAATACCTATAATTTCAATCGATAATGAGATATGTTTAATTTTTCCCAGCTAACAAGTTTGAGTTTATTTTTTTGTATATTTGTATCAAACGTAATGATCGTTAGATATCTATTATTGACATAAACGTAATTTGATGGAACTTGTTGGAAGTTTCACCGTTATAATAGATCTATCAGTATATTAAACTTCGAAGGAAGTCGAACAACAGAATTTCGATAATAAATGCCCTTGTTGCAAGAGCACTCGCTTGAAATTATTCTAATACTGGCCACTCCGCTTTAACCTCTATTATCAAACTTTGGAGATGACCGCATGATGCTTCCTCAACTGTAAAATGTTATTTCGAGTCCTTAAATAGTTTCTACCTAGTTTAGAGAACATTTTGGTAGTGAGAAACCGTTTACGTCGACACATTTTCAATTAAACATTTTAACAAATTGTGCTTGCATTCTATTAAATTTGATTTACATGTGAATTACGTTACTGAACTTCGAGAAGGCGAAAGAATTATAAGCTGAGAACCGTCCATTTAATACTTCAAATTTCCGAAATATCCTACTGACTGCGCCAATTTGTTACGTTAAGAATCGTTTATTTAATACTTTGACAAACAGAAAAAACTGTTATTATAAGTTTTACAATGCACCGCATTGGTATTATGCAATATAGCTTTAAGAGAGAACTTTAGGGTTGGACTAGAGTTCGGCATGAAAGGAAAATTTTTCAATGGTCTTCTTCACTTGCAGTTTCCCGTTCGTGTTAATTCTTCTTCCATGTGTAACGAATTTATCTTCTAAGCTGTCATTTTTTCTTCTTGAATAGCACCCATGAATCCAAATCCACAGGTTAACATTATCTAAGGTAAAATTTTTTGTATGAATATTTAATTTCGATAAATCGATGTTGTTATGTTTTGATTATTAGATAAGTCTTTTATAGCTTCATCATATCATACTGCATCTTCTTGATCTAAATTACCAGTTAAAAATTTTATTGCTGAGCCAATTCTGTCAAATTATATACATATATATAAATGAAAGTTTGTTTAAATAGTGAAAGAAAATTAATTGCTAGATGAAACGGTTCATTTTTGTAATTAAAATCTCTTATATATTGACACACATTTTCTCCTACATTTGGAAGTTTAGTGAATTGGTTCGGTTTCCATTTCACTCAAATATACATGGATTAGAGTTGTGTCCATTTTAAGTTCTTATATTCTGTTTGTATTCCAATTAGAATACCAATGCGACTACTAATATTTAATTTAACCATCCCTTCGCATATAGGTATGTCCTAATTTTGGTAAGGTATGTTGACATACTGTAATTACACAGTAGTCTATAGAAATCAATGATAGAGTGCCTTCTCCTCTATTTAGAACCACTTATTGATTTAATAACTTTCCTCTAGTTACGAAATAAGTTAATAGAACTTCCTAACCTTAAAAAAAAATCAAAAGTACACGGGGGAGCAATTCAAACTTTCATTTATTAATTTTGGCAATTGCAATAACGGATGTGTCTGCTGGTGTATTGTCTTGTTGAAACAACACTTTCTTCTTAACCAAATGCGGCCATTTTTGCTTGATTTCTTCATTGAATCGTTACAATAAGTGCGAATAATACTCGCCGATGATAGTTTTTGATTTTACAAGATAATCAATGGAAATAATTCCAAGCAAATCTCAAAAAACCTTCGCCTGGGAACAAAATGTTTTACAACAACAATCAATGGAAACCTCTTCAGTTATTTCTGCTAAAACAACAATTTTTAATTAAATAACTGAACCTATTTCTCTTTTTAGTGGTTGTTTTTCAACATGTCTTTACATATTGAGGAAAATGTAGATGTTATTGAATCTATAGTTGTCAAATACTCTGTATAAATTTATTTAGTTTCTTATTTCTTATATCTCTGATATATTAATGCATCTAAATGTGCTTGATTTTAGGTCTCTTCTGTTTTAAAATTAATTTAGATAAAGACTTTCTTCCAAAAATTATTGCAAAAACTAAATTCAAAACAAAAGAGATCTAAAAACAAGGAGATTTAGAAACATTAACATATCAAAAGGTCTAAGAAATAAGAAAATATTTTGATAACGACTGAAAGAAAAATAGAAACGTCAAATTTTATCTTTCTTCCAAAAATTATTGGAAAAACTAAAATTAAAACAAAAGAGATCTAAAATCAAGTAGATTTCGCAATATAAACATATCAAAAGGTCTAAGAAATAAGAAAATATTTTGATAACGACTGAAAGAAAAATAGAAACGTCAAATTTTATCTTTCTTCCAAAAATTATTGGAAAAAACTAAATTCAAAACAGAAGAAACCTAAAATCAAGAATATTCAGTAACATAAACCTATGAAAAGGTCTAAGAAATAAGAAAATATTTTGATAAAGACTGAAAGAAAAATAGAAACGTCAAATTTTATCTTTCTTCCAAAAATTATTGGAAAAAATAAAATTAAAACAAAAGAGATCTAAAATCAAGTAGATTTCGCAATATAAACATATCAAAAGGTCTATGAAATAAGAAAATATTTTGATAACGACTGAAAGAAAAATAGAAACGTCAAATTTTATCTTTCTTCCAAAAATAATTGAAAAAAACTAAATTTAAAGCAGAAGAAACCTAAAATCAAGAATATTCAGTAACATAAACCTATGAAAAGGTCTAAGAAATAAGAAAATATTTTGATAAAGACTGAAAGAAAAATAGAAACGTCAAATTTTATCTTTCTTCCAAAAATTATTGGAAAAAATAAAATTAAAACAAAAGAGATCTAAAATCAAGTAGATTTCGCAATATAAACATATCAAAAGGTCTAAGAAATAAGAAAATATTTTGATAACGACTGAAAGAAAAATAGAAACGTCAAATTTTACCTTTCTTCCAAAAATTAATAAAAAAAAAACTAAATTCAAAACGGAAGAGACCTAAAATCAAGAACATCTAAAAACATAAACAAAATCAAAAGGTCTAAGAAATAAGAAAATATTTTGATAACGACTGAAAGAAAAATAGAAACGTCAAATTTTATCTTTCTTCCAAAAATTAATAAAAAAAACTAAATTCAAAACGGAAGAGACCTAAAATCAAGAACATCTAAAAACATAAACAAAATCAAAAGGTCTAAGAAATAAGAAAATATTTTGATAAAGACTGAAAGAAAAATAGAAACGTCAAATTTTATCTTTCTTCCAAAAATTATTGGAAAAAATAAAATTAAAACAAAAGAGATCTAAAATCAAGTAGATTTCGCAATATAAACATATCAAAAGGTCTAAGAAATAAGAAAATATTTGGATAAAGACTAAAAGGAAAGTCGAAACGTCAAATTTTATCTTTCTTCCAAAAATAATTGAAAAAAACTAAATTTAAAGCAGAAGAAACCTAAAATCAAGAATATTCAGTAACATAAACCTATGAAAAGGTCTAAGAAATAAGAAAATATTTTGATAAAGACTGAAAGAAAAATAGAAACGTTAAATTTTATCTTTCTTCCAAAAATTATTGGAAAAAATAAAATTAAAACAAAAGAGATCTAAAATCAAGTAGATTTCGCAATATAAACATATCAAAAGGTCTAAGAAATAAGAAAATATTTTGATAACGACTGAAAGAAAAATAGAAACGTCAAATTTTATCTTTCTTCCAAAAATTAATAAAAAAAACTAAATTCAAAACGGAAGGGACCTAAAATCAAGAACATCTAAAAACATAAACAAAATCAAAAGGTCTAAGAAATAAGAAAATATTTTGATAACGACTGAACGAAAAGTCGAAACGTCAAATTTTATCTTTCTTCCAAAAATTATTGGAAAAAACTAAATTTAAAACAGAAGAGACCTAAAATTGAGAACATTTAGATGCATTAATTCTCTGTATTTTGTCTGTCTTTCGAATAGTGGAATCACAAGATTTTTTAGAAAACATAACTTTTCACACGTTTGGGCAAATTTGAACTCAATTTGCTTCCAAATCAAAAAGTAGGATTAATTTGAAATTTTGCCCACCTCTAACGACCGAAGGGAACACTAAAATTTCTTAAAATCATCCTTGCCAGGACACCAGGATAGGATGTAAAGAAATTCATGAACCAGGATGTCGTAGTCAATCTCACGGAGTTTTTAAATTCACTGGAATTCCTGGATTACCACCTCACAACTTGCAGTTAAAAGTATTATCAGTTGTCATTAAGCTGCTTAACATTAATCAACTGTGCAATGTAACAAGATAAGACAAGAAGAAGGTGATGAATAATGTCATTGAGGCAACAAACATAAAACAAAAATAAAAAGAAGAGGATTTCCTATACCGTATGATTCACGGATTTACCGTTGGATTTTAAACGTTTTCAATTTCCGGTACGTCTGGCCATTGCGATGACAATAAATAAATCGCAAGGCCAATCCCTGTTTCGCGCATGGAGAATTATACATCGCGCGTCGGAAAACTACCAAATTTATTTGTTTATTTACGCACTACAAAACAAAACAAAAAATATAGTTCATCAAAAAGCTTCAAATTAACAGATTGTGTCATGACTGCGTGTGTCTGTAAATTTTTTTATTTGTGTTTCAATAAAAATATGATTGCTTTGGATTGTTTTAATTTTATTTCGTACTAAAGTTTACGTCTTTTATTTATCGATTGAGGCAGTCTTCCGGGTCAGTTATTTCCGTATAATAATTTCCCCGACATTATACCATCTAACTAATAACGAATGTTATGTGAGCAATTAAATTTTCATCATTCATTTCCAGTTTGATACAAACAATAAAATAAATATCTCTCTCTACACCATGTACTCACATTCATGTCGGAACCGTCAGATATTACACACAATCTCTACACACAAGTGGATCATAATTATTATTCTACAAAATTAGTTTCGTCTCCAGTAAGTATTCATTCAAAAGTTTTCTCATTTAATATTAGTTTAGGTACAACAAAAACGAATTTGAACTAAGAGCAAATTGAATTATTTTAGCGTTTTAAATTTAATTAAAAACCTCCTTCGAGCTCAGCCACTGTTACCTTTCCCATGAATGGAATTAGTTGTGCCAATTGCACCCGATGAGAAGGTTTTAATCCACACCAGAAATACTAACGGAAACTACAACTTAGTACCATCTAACAGCTATTGTTTCAATTTCTACTTCAAACAAACGTCAAGTATAAATTAAATAAACTTTGAGCAACAATAGCAATATGTTCATGAGAAACACAACTGTAAATAATTTTGTTTGACCAAACAAAAGGGTAGAATGAGATTTGAGCTCTCTGTTTTCATAGTTATCTTATAATTTATTCATAAGTTCTCCATTATATCTACTTTGTGAAAAAGAAAACGATTCACAACACTGTATACAAGATACTGAATGTTCTGGATGCCCAGTAGAAGACTTCACGGTGTCTACCGTTATAAAATAAAATATGTGAGACATTGTTTAAACCATAGTGGTTCATTGAGTAATGGTTTTAATTTTGAATGATCAGTTGGCAAGATGTGTATCGCATTTCCGCACAATCTATTACAAACGCATTCGTACGAAAACTTTGCTGTTATCCTATTCTATATTCTGGAAATTCCATGCTATTTCGTAGCCATAAACTAAGCTTAAATCCATCACAATAAACCAGAGACCAAACAGCATTTAAAACATTGGATTTCTCGTGGTGAATCTGCATCAAAGAAGAACCAGGTCACGATGACTGTTTTTTTGGAATGTACTCACCCGGGGACGGACTAACGCAGCGTAATTCCTTCGGAGGTAGAAAGTAAAGTTAGAGAAGCAAATAGAAGACATATCAGAAGCTAGAACTTTAGAGAAATCTACACTAAATCGAATACGGTACACAGTAATGACCGAGAGCTGTTAGTGGAAACGGGGAACAAAGCCGTGTATTTTGATGATTTGCTCAATCTCGAAAGATAGAGTGACAAGGAGAGCAGCGGCAAATCTCCACGTAAGACCGTGCCTACCAGAAAAGAGGTAGAGTACATCATCAAAGCAATGAAGAACCACAATTCCCCAGGTGAAGTTTCCATATCGGCAGAACTTCTTAGGTACGGAGGAGAACAACATAATGCAAGGATCCGTGAACTCATCAGGAAATTGTGGAAAGAGGAGTCCATGTCAGAAGAATGGAGCACAGCACTCATGTATCCTATTTACAAAAAGGATTCTAAACTAAACTACACCAATTACAGAGGCATCAACTCTTTATACGTCATCGGCAAGCTTACGACAGCGTAGAAAAAGCTACCTTCATGCAACGCTGAGTATACTTGGTGTCCAAGACAAGCTAATACTCAACTACTTAATCGACTAAGACAGAAGCCTACGCGGACAAAGTTGACTTCAAATACCTGATATCTCTCATAAGTGAAAATAACGAAACACTAGAGATATAGAAGAAAGTGAAAGCTGAAAACGAGGTGCATTACAGTGCCCAGAAGATGCTGAAATACCTCCTACTCAGCAGGTGTACAAAAGATCTACCGTACAGTATTTTGACCAATTGTCATGTATGCTTCTGAATTCTGAGTAATGACTGATGGAGACGAAGTGGACTCAACCAAGACCAAGGAGAATGTCGCATCCGTACTGAGACTTGTATGGAGAGTCCATTAGTGCGAAACTAAGATGACTTGGTCATTTCGAACCGATGCCGGAGGGTCGAAGAGTCAAACTTGCATATCGACAAAAGCCGGAAAACTGCAAACTGCAAGGACGACCACACATAAGATAACTAGACGATCTAAAAGAACTAGGCGTCCGAAAGTGGCAAAGAAAGTGCGATATCGAAAAGAATGGATGACAGTTATCCGAGAGCCTTCAATGTGTTACTCATGACTAAGTCATTGAGAACACTCTTCTAAGTTTGTTAATAATACTTTTGCTCATGTTACTCAGCTACAAATCTAACTGAAAGCTAGAATTTTGTACCAAACAACTATCCATATTATCGTCGTCATGGTTTGTACTTGTGCAATTTGTTCAGTACTTAGATAAGATAAAGCAAGCGTCTGTTTCATTCATAATTTTGAACTTATTACAATGTATCTAATTAAGTGAGTGAACCGACAGAGTAGAAGAGAAAGGAGCGAGCCTCGAGGCCACGGACATGACTATTTCTTTTTGCAGTCTTGGACTTGCTCAACATCATTTTTTTATTTAAATATCCGCGTATATCAAATCATCGTCATGTGCATATATATGACGGTTACGAATTATTCGTGAAATGCCAACTATCTAAACTTCGTAATTATTAATTTTACCAACAATTTCTATCGCCTTAGAATATCTTTATATATATAAATCTTCGGTGCAAGTATTGACAATGAACTCCTCCTAAACGGCTGGACTGATTTGAATGAATTTTTTTCTGTACGTTCAAGTGGATTCGAGAATGGTTTAGATTTACAAATAATTCCAGCAGATGGCGCCGCAGTCAGTATCTACGTTATTTATCTGTACCATTACGCTAAACTGTTGAATCGACTTGAATGAATTTTGATGTATGCATTTATGCATTCATTTCATTCATTTTGTGTATGTATTTTGTGTTTTGATATTTCAGATGTCGGATTTCACTGAATTTTAAGTGTATTATATCCACATATAAATTACTTACATAGAAGAGCGCCACGTCTTCGTGGACGAGGAGGAAATAGATCGGCAGAACACAATGAAAATGTAAGAAACCAGTCAAGAGCAACGCAACGAATACATTCGAGCTAAAGTTAAGTTATCCAAAACAATCTTCTTCACAGCGGCGCTTCATCATCAATTACTTATTTATTATTATGAACTCTAACCTCTTTAACTTATCTTGCTATAAATTTTGATTATGTTTAGTCTGTAAGCTTTATAATTTCCACTTCAACCCCATTGAAGTAACGTCTCAATCTAAATTGTCTTTACGTAAAATTCGCAAATTCAATTCGTACTTTCAAATGACGTCATTTGGAACAACAAAAATTATACAGAATGAGGATGGTTGAATGGTAAATTTGAGGATTTTTTTATTCCACGAATCCTAATGATCCCTTCAGATTCGCCCATTCCATTCAGACGTCTGCAATTTCCAATTCGCTTGGTATTTGTCATTACTATTAATAAGTCAAATGATCAAAAAATGAGTTTTTGTGAGGTGGATCTAGAAAATCAGGTCTTTTTACAAGACCAGTTGTGGCGAGTTCTCGTGTTGGAAGTTTATTCATTCAGAAATTGACTAAAAATATTGTTCATCAATTCGCATTAAGATAAAACTATCTTTTACTCGCGGCTTCGCTCGCATCGAATCCATTAAATAAGTATCAGAAATCATTATAATAGAAAAGAACGAACTCTGTAGCTATATTAGAACCTCAGATATAGATCTTTGAATGTAGAAAAATTGCCAATAACCTACAAAAATTCCACATTGAATGTGCGCGCTTAGCTCCTCTCCGACTCAACCGATTTAAGTGTTCAAAAACTCAAAAGATAGAAGGTATTTCAGCGAGTGTTCTTAAATCAAATTGAGCTCTGTAGCTATATTAGAATCTGAAATATATATCTTTGAATGTGGAAAAATTGCCAAAAACCTATAAAAATCCATAACTCCACATTGAATGTTCGCGCTTAGCTCCTCTCCAACTCAACCGATTTAAGTGTTCAAAAACTCAAAAGAAAGAAAGTGTTTCAGCGAGTGTTCTTAAACTAAAACGAACTCTGTAGCTATATCAGAACCTGAGATATAGATCTTTGAATGTGGAAAAATTGCCAAAAACCTACAAAAATCCATAACTCCACATTGAATGTCTGCGCCTAGCTCCTCTCCGACTCAACCGATTTAAGTGTTCAAAAACTCAAAAGATAGAAAGTATTTCAGCAAGTGTTCTTAAATCAAATTGAGCTCTGTAGCTATCTTGGAACCTGAGATATGGATCTTTGAATGTAGAAAAATTGCCAAAAACCTACAAAAATCCATAACTCCACATTGAATGTCCACGCCTAGCTCCTCTCCGACTCAACCGATTTAAGTGTTCAAAAACTCAAAAGAAAGAGGGTGTTTCAGCGAGTGGTCTTAAATCAAAAAGAAGTCTCTATCTTGAATAGAACCTGAGATATTGAGGATAGAACGTGTGTATGTGGAAAACTCCCTTAAGTAATGTACATGGGGAAATCGCATTTGAGTGTAACTTGAGAATGGTGAAAATTAGATGAAATCCGATGGTTGATGGCTGATCTGTGCATCAATACCTTTCATTGAAAAAAAAATTGACGGACTCGGAATGGAAATCATCAATTTTTTTAATATATAAGATTAAACAAACATTGATTATAACGAATTGTTTTGAGAAAAATTGATTTCTTACTTTGTTTAATATCCTATTCGATTTATATATATTTTTTTATAGTGATGATTATGAAGCACCCACTTTATATGTGTTATCGATCAAAAACTAAAGAAATTTGAGATCAAACTTCGCTTCTTTTAACATGAGCTTTCTATTTTCTTTGATTACAAATTAAATCAATAATACCGCGATATATATGTAGTATTATTAGCTAAAAATTGTTATAATTCAATGCATATCCAGTAACTGAGCGAAAATTAGAAAAACTAACATTTTTTTCACAGTTTCTTTTTGGTTTTTGGCTCATTTTTACACTAACAAACTAAATATATTTCATTGTAACTAACAATTATAATAACTATGATGTTATAGACTGGCCGTTAATCATATACATATGCAAAAGATCTAATTGATTAATTTTGTATTTTTAAGCATAACTACACGTGGAATATTAATCGGGAGCCTCCTCAAAGAAATTAATAATCTTCATAGAAAAATACTGTAATAGAATTTACAATTTATAATATGAACAAATATTTTTGTATAAACCTAATTGAATAGAATATGTCAATTGAAATACGTACCACCCTCTATATTTCGAAATATGAAGAAAACAAAAATATGTAAAGCTGTATCTAAATAAAATTATATAAACCCTCTAGCGGGATAGCACGACCTCTAAAATCTCAAATAGGGATGGAGGTTTATACCTTATTTTGAAAGTCATTTAACTAACTCTTCGAGCATAGCAAAAACTTAATTTTAAGTACTTCTCTTTTTAGATATTTTATCTATAAATTATCAGCAGTAAAATTTGGATAACATTATGGAAGTTACTTTATTAAATTTTCGAAATATTGAGACCATGCAACTCAGTCTTGTAGGAATTTCGACACGTGACTGAAAAAGTTATCGTAAATAATAATTATACAAACAATACATCTTCAAAATCAATCAGTGAAATATGAAAATGTGGAAATGAATAATTTACGTAGTGCGGCTCACGACTCTAATAGTAAATCTATGTATTATGCGCCAGCGACAAGTTTTGACAAGCTTAATACAAAGTTTCAATTAGTTGCTTCGATCCATTTCATTATAACAGGCTTCAAACGACCAACTTGTTTTGGAAAATGTCTAGAATTAAGTTTAGCGCTTTTTGACTAAATAAGGATTAACACCAACCCAAATCAAAAACAAAATTGAAGCCGTTTAATGTTTACGATGATTTGAGTTTTGAGGCGAGGGCCTCGAAAGTGTGATCCGATTGCAACGAGTGATGAAACTATGGTGCTTTTCTTTGCTTCAACATACAAAAAAGATTCCTTAGTGGTATCGGAAAGGAGAAACCAAAAAAGCAAAGGTCACAAAAAGCACCAGAAAAATGATATTTATACGAGTACGTAGTAAGTGATGATTGATGGTAAATACTCAAGAAAATACAAGCAAAATACAAGACAATTCAATTCAACTATTGGAAAGACGACAATAAATCCTTACTATCAATTAAGGAGGGTTAAAAATCTACCTGAATAGTGAGTGGGTGGCAGAAGGTTAGCTCGAACGCATTAAAGAACCTTCATGGTACGGTGATAATTTAGATATGAGGTGCTCTAACAGGGCAGTTACTTTTATAGGAATTATTAAATTTGAAAATCTCCAATAAAAAATAAATAAGAGTGAAACCAAAGTTTTTAAACAATCCTGGAAAATATATCATTTGAATAAATGTATTATCTTATCTTATCTAAGTATCTTACCCAATATTCAAAGCTTTTAAAACACGTAAAACGTAAAAATAATATTGGAGAGAACATAATTAAAATTTCCAGCACTTTGATTTCGTGTTCAAGTTAATCTGAAGGTGTGAAAAATCATAAAGTTTCCTTCACAATTCCCAAAATAAGACTGTTAATTGACTTCCACGAATTTTTCAATATTCAAATAACAGAATTATTTTTTCTCTAAAATTAATAACTTCTTGTATGCAATAATTATTGTTTTTAAAAATTATTCCTCAAAAATAATACCAAAAAAACTATTTTTATATAGTGTAGGACCTTCTATTAGCTTCTTTCTTCTTTTTATTATCATGATATCAGATTGGAAATAAATACTCCCATAGTTAACCTGTTTGTTTTTTCATAGTACGCAACACTCAATTTGATGGAATAGAGAAATTCACTCAAGTGATTAAAACTGAATTTCATTCCAGAAAACTTCGTTGAAGAAGTAAGGACAGAAAAGCGGATAATCGGTTTTTTTTTGTTCTTGTATAGTTTTGAGAAACAACCGAACAATTAGCTAATTGAATTCAAAAAATGGTTATAATGTTCCACAATTCCTCCGTTAATTAATTGAGAGTTCATCTAGTGGATTCATTGATTCAGTCGTAACAACTTTTTCACTGACATCTAATATGGAAAGAGGTTGAGTGATAATTAATTTTGATGGTAACAAAAAAACTACATCAATTTGGTTAAAATTTTCAACAATAGAAATGATATTATGATGAGATAAAATTATATTAATTTGATTAAATTCAGGTCATATTAGATAAGAGTGAATTTCGGTGTTCGAGAGCACCATTCAGAAGATGATGAATGTCCTGGAACTCAAACTCCTGAAGGTCTCAATGCTAGGCTTTTAAAAACGTCTAACTAAAGCTTCTTTTCCACTATAGAAACACGAAGCATCTTTTGAGTCAAAATATTAATACAGCTCCTGTTTAATTTCATCGTAGCTGAAAAATTTTCTACCCCTTAACTGTTAGCCTTGTGAATATGAAAAAAAAAATAGTAGAACGAGTCAAATTGAGGCTATATTATGAGTGTTCAATATCTGTGAAGCAACATTCGTATACAGTAGCCTTGGAAATCGAAGTAGTGTGAATTGGAACATTATAATGAAGCAAGAGCTCAAGTCTAGGAACTGCATTAGTAAGTCAGAGTAATATGCCGCCTCCATGGTGGTATTTGATTCCATGAAAGCGTTCGGTATAGAACCTTCTGGCTTCTGACGAGTTACCCGAAGCCAAATCATACATCAAATGCATGTCGGCATATTCATCAAAAATAAATTCTACTATATTGAAAATTGAAATACGATGTGATAATTATTGATGACAGGTTTTGGATTTCAAGATTGCAAAAAGGTAAAAACAAATTAACTCGCTTGCAATTGTTAATTGCATATCAAGTAAAAACTTATTTGACACATGTCTACTAGATGAAAAATAATTATTAATCTCTTTCAAGTTTTTCCTCACACCAGTAATATGATCTTCGATAGTATAAATGTTTATTTATGTTTATCTATTTATTTTTCCAAGAAATGTTTTATTCTGTTTTAATACCATCTGTAAATATTTTCAACAAATAATTACAATTGATGAATGTCTCTTTTCGGCGAACTGTTTCCTTAGCGTGTACAAATTTTCAAAAATTGACTGAAAAATTCATTCTTACTACCTTTAGATTGTACAGGTTGTCCCTGTAGAAGTTAGTAAAATATACTTAAATATAAGTCCTGATTTCGCAACTTAAAAAGCCTATAGCTCAGAAACGAGGGGTCGTATAAAAAAGTTTTTTGCATCAAATCCCCGAACACCATGTATATAATGGTTGGAATCTATTTAGTTGGTTATTTCTAAACATTTGTTGTTTTGTACAAAATTTAAAACGTTTCACTTCTTTTTTAGGTAAAATTTTGAAGAAAAAAATTTAATTCCATATTTTCTGTAATTTTTTCTTGATAAGTCATCTCATTTAATGTGAAATAAAATTAATTTCCATCTACACTGACCTCGAGTTTCCGTAAATTTTCGGTTATTATGAACCTTTCAAATTCCAAATCTTAAGTCAATTTTGTTGCTTAAATACTTTGGAGTAGAAAAAATTTCCAGTCCAGTAAACTCGAATGTTTGTTTAGAAATTCTGTTGAAACTGATTGAAAGAATAAATCCTAATTTCTCCTTTAGAAGCGAAGCATAAGGCGATATAAGCGTTACCCTAAAGTTTTCGTTTTTCAGTTGAATTAATTAATTATCCGTTTGAATTAACTTCAGATTTTCTCAACAACTCAGACTTAAAGTAAGACGTTTCATTAAAATCATTTGAAAATAAGTATCATTCGATCCTATGACTGAAATTAATTACTTTCGAAACACTTGAAGAGAGAAGTTTTTTTAATTATTTCTTTCACAATAGTCTTTGATTACTTTTTCGTTTTCTAGCAGAGATTGTGATACGTTGTGATGAATAGAAGAAATATTAAGACATCCTTGTTGGCTATTTTAGGGTAATCACTTCTAATACCAAACCAAGAAGATTTAAATGCATTTTTCTTATGAGGATTGACTTTAAAGATCTATGAATGCTTAATGACAGTCAGAACCGCTAGTTGACTTTTTAAATTAATTACTTGGCGCAACCTTTTAACCTTGATGACTATTTTATATAACTCCTAAGTTTTGGGAGACCCAGTTTAAAAATCCTCAATCTAAACTTCACTTTCCTTAATAATCAAATAAATGTTAGTCAAAAATGGATTAGATCGTAAGCAACGTTTTTGCCGATTTCTGTTTTCAAATGGACCTCACTAATCAAGACATGATAAGGTTAGGTTAGGTTAGATTAAGCTGCATTTGTTATGGTTAGGTTAGGGTAAGTTAGGTTAGGTTAGGTTAGGTTAGGTTGGGTTGGAACATGGTATAGTAAATTTTCTTAACAACCAAATATTAACTCATGGAAATCGATATATTTTGTAACGCGATTCAGCAAACAAACAAATCTATTTCGTCTGCTACAACTTCCAGTTGTTTTAAAAGATATACTTGTCATAATAGGATCGATATGATCAAGCTCTACAACATTTTGTGGTTTTTACATAACTTTTTTTCTCGCCATTAGATCAGATGAGTGTCTCCAAATCCACGATGCTTTGGATTTCTCTAATGTGAAATATCTTTTGAAATCGCATTAATTTCACCGTGATTTTATTTGTAACAATATAGACATTTAGAATTTATTAACTATTGGACGGAATTTTGGTTTATGTTTATTACAATGCGTCTATTTCTAATGAAGTTATTTTGAATTATAGTCTACACAAACAGAAGACATTTCAACATCATTAACAACTTGACTTATCACATATATTGATCCTACAGTTTTTCCAATATCAATTGCAGATTATAAAAACCCTTACCGACAATTTTGTTTGATCTACCATAAGCGTAGATAACTCATTTTATACATAATTTATTTAAACACATGTACTTAATTGTAGTCCTATTTGGAACTTGGAAAAAAATCATTATTGTACCTTGTTAACTTGCTACAACTGAATATTGAATCATAAAACGTATATAGACTAGGGAAATGTACCTAACTGTAAGGGAATTTGGTTTAAACAGGATTCCAGACATGAACTGAGCCCTATTTGTACCCCATTCGTCTATTAGAACTTTGGTAGTCTTTTATCTGACTCAAATAATCTTGTCACAATCCGTTTATTCAGTTTTTTGTGTTTCAAACCACATGTTACCAAATCTTGACGAAATGTTTCTAAGCGATTCGATGTTTCCATTGGTAAACAGTAGAGATGATGAGTCCACGTGGACTGACGGTTTATATGTTAGATGTTTACCCAATATTATACGGGGAGTAAACATTACTTTATATATTATCTTTTGAAATTGAAAAACCATTTTTAGGATTACTTTATAAACTCCCTGTATTGAAACAACATTTTACAATAGAAATCACACACATCTTAATCGTAATTAACGCTTTTAAAAATTATAGTTTCATGATAAAATTATATGTTATCATCATCACAAATACCACATACTCAAGCTTTATACAAAATTGTGTAAAATTCAGTTTGATTGATACCTTGACCGGATACGGTTAAAAGGCAAACGTGAATGAAAACGTAGCACATCTCTCAACTACCAATTTACATATATAGAAGCTATCACATTCTTTCATAGTGAATTACTGTAATTCAGAAATTACTTGTATCTTGAAATATAAAGTGTCACCGAGTATTGAAAAAAAAACCTTGTTTCAATTCATTTTCAACGAGCTCGGCTACAATAATAATAGTATATACCAACTATACTCAAATTGAGCTCCACGGAGCCCCAGGGTCCGCGAGACTTCCTAAGAAAAATATGATTATCAATACAGATCAACACTCAATAGTTTCGCCGATCCATTTCGTTCTACTCTCGATGAGTAGCGCCTCTCGGCACGCATCACTGCTCACGCGTTAATTTGTTGAACAAGCACAAATCTATCGTTTTACTCGAGCTCAAATTACTTCTTAGATATCAATAAATAATAATGGTAAGTTGGGTTAAAGACATTGAACGTTTGGCAGCAAAATCTTCCAACGAAAGCGAAAGTTTAACAGGAAGATTCAGAATGTAATGATACAACGACGTTAAGCTTCACAGTTTCAAAACCGAAGAATAGGAAATATGATTTCGGATTTTTTGATTCCAACGACTCACCTTTCTGATTTTTATGTAGTAAACTGCTTCTTAACCTTTAGAAACTGTACATCCCGAGATTAAAAACAAGAAAACAGATTTTTTTGTTTTATTGAGTAGTCAAAAACCTATGATGCACATTACGCGAACCATCAATGTAAAAGCCGCGAAGACATCGTATTTAGTGGGCTATCGCATTGCTCAGGCGGGTGAAGCACTCAATAAGTATTCTTTTTCAACTTGAATTCACCAAGAATGAATATGAGAGAATCGAATCATGTTTTGTTCTAAAAGTTTCAAAACTGATTATGACTCAGTATATATTCTGAAATAATTTCTCAAGTACATACCTGAGTGTTTGGGACCACTCGTAGATAGTTTTGTTAATTGGAGTGATACATATACAAACAATTTGCTTTCATTATAAAACACAAATGAAATGACCTGCAGCATACGTATACTAACTATAATTATGATTAATAAATATTTCTACTCGATATGCACGATCAATTCTTATAATACTATCTTATTAAAATACTTGAAAAATAAAAGCGAAAATGCGGACTTGCCGCGCGGCTTGAGATCGTTAAATGCGAAATACTCTCATTTCAAATAATACCACTCTAACAATAATTATATAAATTAATTGTAACTATTAGATAAGTAACTAAGCTAAGTGTTAAATTTATCAACCACATGATGTCCATTTCAGTAATTGCAAATACTTCTACATACATTGAGGTAGAGGCTTTTGTCTACTGTCCACTTTGAAAACAAATTATTTTTTAGCGCTTTCCATGTTTCACCTACTAAAAAACCACTATACTATAACTTCAAATTAAATAAATTATTATAATCTATATCAGCGGAAATTAAACATTTATTCTAAACGAGACCTATTATAACCTCCAAAAGTCAACTTGAGACCTGAGCACAGAAGATTATACAGCTCAGGTCTAAAGCTATAGTTCTTCCAATACAGTTATGCCAGGAACAATCAATATTTCATAAATATCCACAACACTTATACCAAATTAAGAAATGAAAAATAATGTTTACTACCCGTATAAAATAAGTAACAAATCTTGAGTCCACGTGGACTCATCATCTCCACTGTTTACTAATAAAAACATCGAATACTTTCTCGCAAAGGATATACATATTTCCAAAAGTATTTATGAAAAGAGGAAATTCATAAAATGAGGTATCTACGCCTATGATAGATTAAAGAAAATTGTCGGCAAGACATTTTATAATCTGCAATTGATATTGGAAAGGATGAAAATAATTCTGTTTAATAAGTTTGTTGGTTCCAATTTCATCAAGAACAGCCGCAAGTAGCCACGTTGGGTAACATGCTAATTTCTCTTTTTAGTAACCAGCGTTGCCATAACACTAAATTCACGTTCACTTAAAGATGGAAATGCATCATGAATCGATTGACCACAATCCAGGATACAATTGCAGTATCGATTTTTGTAACCAAAATGCTTCATAGCCATTTTTAAGTTTCATTTCATCGTAAGATTTCAAGTTCAAAATTTCCTGGTATCGTTCAGAAAAATCAAATTGTGAAACTCACGTCTGCCTACATTCATTTTGTGTAGAAGCCGCAGCAACATTTTTTGTTTTAATTCAATTTAGTTCATCGCCTTGCAGTTGAAGATTCATATCGTTGATTTATTTATACAGGTCCGTCATATAAGCTATATCATTCTTTGATGTAATGAGTTTGTTGCGCAATTCTGTATCTTTGGTTTCCAAGAACTCATCACAGAGTCAAACAGGTTGTAAAACCGTGTGAATCATTGCGACCTTATTAACACAAAGTTGATAAAATAATCTATCATTCAAACTGCTGTTACGGATTCCATCGAATCCCTTAAATTTCTAGCAGCCAAATGTTGTCCATGAATTACGCAATGTAAATCAAGGACATCTAGAATTTCATTTTTTAAGTACGCTATAAGGGTTTTATGGCACCCTGTCTTAGTCGGAGTTCCATCCATAGGGCCTGATGTAATATTCGTCACAAAACTTTTTCAATTAGTCCAGTTATTTTAGGTAAATTTAGGCAAGAATTTCGAAAAATCGAGATACCCAGCTATAAAGTCGTTTAAACTTGTTTATTTGACATCCTTAAATTCCTCTCAAAACTCACATATAATTCGATGTGAGCAGCTTTAAAAATCGCTAGTCAAAAGTAAAAAAAAATCGACTTTTTTATACATTTTTTGCAAATAATCAATTGTCAATATTTTAGAGGATTAAATTCTCTAAAACTTTCGTTTCAAAAATTTTTTCATACGGTGTATCGTATTTCGAATTATATTTACAATTGAAAAAAAAAATACTAACAACAATATGAAAAAAAAAAGAATATTTGGGCAGCAAAACTTGAACAGAAATATTGTTAAAGAAAGCAAAAAAAAAATTATCACAATAGGAAGGTGAAAAAATAAAAAAATTCTTCGATAAAGTTATGGAAACTAGTCAATGAAGTTGTGTTAAAAACAGAAAGACAATAACCAAATAATTCATTACATTGAGCAAATGGCCAAAAAATTCAAAAAGTATTTTATCGATGTAGGTAAAAATTAATCGACCATGTTACTATAAAGAAAAGATTGTTAGGTACCACTCGTTATCTTTGTATCCAGCAACTTAGAGTGAGGTAAAACAAATGATTAATAATGACTTGAAACCCCAAAAAACTCTGGGTATGATAATATCGGTGCTGAAACGCTGAAAATTATAGTGGATTATATAAGTCACTCAATCACTGTAATAATTAACAGTTCACTAGAAACAAGGCAATTTCCAAAAGCATTCAAAAACATATTTTTATATCCTGAGACAGGAATGTTGTGGCAAATTATCGCCTAATCAAAAAGTATTAGAAAAGATCGTGAAAATGGGATTATCTACTTTCAAACTCTCAATTTCGATTTAGAAATCATAAATAAACTCAAGATGCAATACACTTATTAATAAATACTATTTACGAATGCATAGATAAATATAAACCATTCTTGATTTGGCATAGGCTTTTGACAACTTCAAACCTTCTAGTTTTTGTCAAAACTATCTGAAAAATCTAAAATAATAGGTCAAAATAAAAGACAAAATAAACATAACAAAAGAAGTGACATGTAGAGTGCCTCGAGGAACGGTCTTGGGCCCATTACTGTTTTATTGTTGTTAAAAAAAAATAAAATAGTTTTACGACTCATTAGAAATTGCGTCCTTAATTATGTAAGAACTGTTTTTTCAAATATCGTATGCACACACTGCACTAAGGATTTTACATTTTTCAAATCTATTTTTACTGATCTCATAATGCAAAATTACATATTCGTTTGTTTCAAAGAAAATAACCTAATAACCTGATGTGAGAGCAAATAACTTCTTTTTAATACATAGTAACAATGTGTAATCGTTGTAATACAAACATTTGTAAATTCAGCGGAAACTGAATCTTTTATAGTCAATCTTTCCGATATAATGTCTGTTCATACTTCATAAAATATTTGTAGTAAACAAGAATGAATAGAATTTGTTTGGATCGTTTTTCGGAATACTACGAGTATAACGGTGTAAAACGGAAAAATGAAGTGAACCATCTCTTCCTATAGACTGTTTAAAATTCATATTCAATAGCAGTAGACTTTGTTTACCGAGGATCAACATTAATTACTGCCATCACCAAAGGCAACTATTCTCCTTCCGAATATTATTGGATTCCACGATAGCAACTTAACGTTAATATTCGTATAAATGGGGTTAAATAAAAGCAAAAAAACTATTGTGTCTGTTAGAAATTAATTGTTCAATTACTGGGGGATATGATATCGATCTGGGTCGAACTTTTAGAAACATGCTTAAGTTTCATCTTCAATTAAATTCGGAAAGATTATAATTTAATATTCTATTTAAAATTAATATTTAGAAAGTCTGTTAGAAAGACCAAATTGCCAAGGCCATTCCAGATCATAGACAAAATACTCATTATTCACAATTGACCAAATCCAGGGTGCAACATCAAATTATCGCGAATGAAACCAGTGAAAATTCAAACTAGTGCAACAGTTGTAACTGTATATGCGACTTGAAACAAATTTTTTTCAATGTAATAAATATACGCAGCATAGAGAAGAACTCACTCACTGATATTAACTAAGAGACCTGTTTCTATCTGTTTAGTGGTGTAAGGAACTCATCCTGAACGACCCCTATGTTTGAAATATATACCCTCAATCTATCCAGTTTTATACTAACAACTTGCAAAGAGATTTTGAGTTGGTTAGAAACGGTTCACTTCAGACACCTTCAATATGCTCATGGCTAAATGGACAAAGTCATTCGGCCATAAAAGAAAATAATACATCGAGGTAAGCAAAATACCTAATGTATTATTAGAAAACCAAAATCACACATTTAAACTATATCTAAAGGCACTAATCATCGCTAGAAAAAAATCTATGTCTCTACGAGCTCCATTTACATTCCACACCATTAAACAACTTTTTCCCAAACATCCTCATTAAAACTCAACTACACCGATCGTTTCTGACAAGACATTTTTCTACAATCATTTTTATTTTCCAAAATAGTTTCTTTTCCAATGATATTCTCTTTGTAATAAACGACACTGAAGCTTCAAGATTAGGAAACGGAAAAAGTCGCTGTGGGTCAGACCTGTTGAATACAGCGGGTGGTCATTGACATCGTCGAAATTTGAGAAGATGTGACATGTAATAGATTCTTAATAATTTCTCTCTTTACTGATCAAGAAATAATACAAAATACCCTTTTTGAAAATTACTTTCCTATGAAACGTTCCGCCTTTTGTATTCAACTGTCTCGATTGTTTTTTCGTTTCAGAAGAATAGTGGTGGGACCAAGTTTCAACAGCTATGCTTAGATGCAAAAAATTGGACTCATTCTGCTTAAACCGTGTCAATAATGCTTTCATAATTCTTCAGTCATTACACAACAAAAATATTTTATTAATATGCCGATAGCTTCCAATTCTATTTCTTTCTCTTCAACCCCAACGGTCGCCTAGTATCATTAGGCGAAGTTCTTCCGATGATATCATCTTCAGTCACCTTAGCAAATATGGCCACGGTTGAATTGAGCTATTCATAGAGATGGCTCAATCCCCATACATAGTATCTGTTCTCTCTTTCATTTTTATTATTTAAAAAATATATGATGACAGCTCAGTACTCAATTTCTTCCCATTTCTAGAAAAATCTTATAAAAATTCACTTATATAACCTTGAAAAAGAAGGTGAGTGTCCAAACTGGCCGAAATTTCATTGAGAATCTCTCAAGCATGTTCAAATATGTATTCATCAACTCTTATTTGAAGGATTTGACATCGTCAGTTCTTAAGGCTGCATTATTTGGGTACCATCAAACACCAGCATCCCAGTAAAGTGATAGCGAATGTCTATAAAGGGATTTTGGGGTATTAAAACTAATTTGAATACCATGAAGAACAATCTCTCAAAGGTACAGAGACTGGATTGGTTTTGTGCAGCTGGGGCTACGAAATAATGCTCAGCAGCTGCATTAGAAGTGATTCTAAGTCTCCCACTTCTGCACATAGTACTAGAAAACATGTCAGAAAAAATTACTTAGAATGTTTAGAGAAAGTTTACCCTTAAGAAAAAAATTTACCACAATACTAAGCTGTGGAAGTAAGTAGCACCATACAAGTAATAGAAGAAATACCAAACGCTTTGACAGCCTGGACAACATACCAAGAATTTTCAAGTAGAAATATGATAGGAACGATCGCAAACAGGAGATCATCATCTCAAAAATCTATATTGGTGGGTGGTAAATCCTTTATATTGAAACAGATATGATAGAAGCCTTTTTTGACCAATCTTACAATGATCTTAGGTAACGTGGGAAGAAGTGTAATTGGGCAATAGATCGATGATTGTTCTTTATCTCCCCCCTTATGCAAAGGTATAATTATTGCCGTCTTGAATCACTTTATTAATTTGAGTTACGATTTTTTCTTACTTTTACAAAATTTCAGAGATCGTAGCAAGTTAACAGCGTATTCTAGCATTCAATAATGCTTGGAAATAACAACAAATTTTTTGGAAAAGATATTTTATAGGTTAAAACATAACCTCAAACTGTCAACTACAGCTATTTCGCGTCAATGCTGCTGTGTATTATTTTCAACCAAATCGAAAAAAAATTATTTAATATCAAATTTCGATTTTCATCTTTATACTATTTATTATATTCACCGTCATTTGAAAATAAGAAAAAAAGCAGAAATCCAGTAGTTTGGTGCCTTTCAAAGATTACTTGATAATTTATCACCCATTATTACTTCTTTCAAGATAAATAAACGCAGCTATTTTCTACATGTGAACAATCCCTTTATCATTAATAACTACATTGTCGTTGTATGTCTATCATTCCAGACTTTAATCCTACTGTGATTGATGTTTGGTCGATATTTCCTTTTTTTTTTAAGCAGATGGTGAATTCTCTGATTTGAACATTTTGTCTTTCCCATCAAACTGTTATTATATTCTTTCTATATCCAATCACTGGAATAGAAAACATTGAAAATCGGTAAATTATATATATCATCGACCTGCAGCGTTGCCAATGATAAGTATATGATTTTTGTTACAAAATTTGAAATGAGCATAGAAATCTTATTCCTTAATTTTTATTCTGTCTTTTTGCTTCTACTTAAATACTCCCAATTAGGCCCGGACAGACCAGGTCAATAAGTTCACGAGGAGGGCTTCATATAAAATACAAAAAAGAAGTTTCTGTCTTGTTAGAAGAAATTATTTTAGGTAATTTTGGAGTAATCGAGTTTATCTCTAAGAAAAAAAAAGAATGTCAAAGGAAAAAATTGATGCCTGGTGAATCAAAGGTTAGGTCAGGTCAAACAAAGAAAGACAGTGCGAGAATGAGTAGACGTTTCAAAGATTTGGTCTTGCTTGGATGATAAACAGTGTTTTTAAGCTATAAGAAATTTAAAGAACTCGGCTGATGATAGAGCTGCGACATTTTTCATGATGATACTACAACGTCATAGCGGTAGAGGACTCCAGAGGAAAGAAAACAATATTTCGAGTATCCGACACGTGCTTTTCTCGTTCTGAATGAAGTTACTTACTTTGGAGTTTTCACCAACATGTATATTGCTTATAAATTTGTTCTCATCATACCTTGTACCCAAATCATATCTGAACAAGCTTTTTCTAAACTTCAAATAGTCAAAAATATACTTTGGTCGTCTTTAAGACAATACCTTGTGTATAGTCTGGTTTTTATTATTGTTGAGAGGATTTAGACAAAAAAAATAATAGATGAAGTATATTAAATTATATAATTATATAATAAGTGATTGCTTGCAAAGAAATTGCTACCTTAGTGCTAGTGAAGTGAAATAACAGTTAACAACATTGTAAACTGTTGAATAAACAGTACGTTTCAAAAAGTGTTGGATATTATTTTGTTTTTGTGTAAAAACACGTTTTCAAGCGTCCAAATTTCAAAAATTTCCCTGGACCACCACTTCGCTCCTAATAATTGACGACAAAGTAATTTGGGTTTTGTAGTATAAAATAAAACAATTTTTCTTAAATAAAGAATAGTTTTTAATCAATTTTCCATTTTGCTAAATGACCTTTTACCATTTTTCTTCAAACTTCATGATTGAGGAAACTTTGACCATCCAAAGATTTCTGCAAACTTCGAAATAAATGGTAATCAGATAGTGCCAGATCAGGACTGTATGGGGGATGTGGCATCACTTCCCAACCAAGTTTCTCAGTTATGATGGTGGAACACTAAAACAAAAACTAAAACAAATTGACAATTATAGCTGTTTTTCTTTGATCACTTCATCCAGTTTCGTTAATTGTTGACAGTTAACATCGGAATTGATAGTTTGGTTCCTTGGAAGCAGCTCAAAAAACTCTGTAATTCCACTAATGACAGCATGAGCTTTTATTGTTGTTTTTCAGCTTCCGATGTGGTTTGTGCTGGTTCATCGTATTTGCTCCATGATCGTTTTCGAATTATGTGACTCACAGGATCCATTTTTCATCATCAGTGATGATTCTTTTCAAGAAAGGGTCAGAATATTCACAATTCTTAAGAAAATTTATAAAAATATCTTCTTCTTTCCTCAATTTTTTGTCAAGTTCAATAAACCCATTAAATAAATTATTATCATATTTTTCTTTATTTAGCCACTGCATTACGTAACATATTAAAATAATATTGGTTATACTACTCAATTATATTATATCATATAATGAAATTTTAATCAAAAAAGCCCATTAAATACCGTTCCAAAGCGTTTAATACATCAAAACTTTATTGAAACCTGCACCATCATTTTGTTTATGTTCGTCGTCAATGTGACAGCATTAACGCGACATCGACTCCCTTATCAAGTCTTGTTTAAATTACTCAGACTTTATTACGGTTCATTAGAAGTTATGAGCACCTACAAGAGCATCGAGCACATAAAAACTGTATAATGAAATTTGTTCACATGGGATATTGATTGATGCACTTTGTATGCAGTGATGCTTTAATACAAGATAATTAGTTAAATTTTGATAATATAATTAAATATTTTCTTTGAACCCAGTGATGGATTCACGCCTAGGCCCGCGAGGCCCGAGCCGAAGATAGCATGATTTGAGGGACAGACAACTTTTTAAAATGCCAAAATTTCAAAGACGGTGAAAAGTAAAATCAATTCAAATTAATTTTCGTAAAGAATTTTCTATATCTATATTCATCGTTGGGAAATCTTGGTGCAGGGAGCTTTCTTAAACTACTTGGTCTGCTCGAAATGATGTATGCGTTAGAAAAAGAATGGTCTGCAATAAATGATGCACTGGAATTAATTGCTGAGCTGAGATGAGAAATCGACTATACGATCTGAAGCTACGAAATTGCGGCGAAAGTATCTGCATCTAGAAACAGCAATTCTAGTCTTTATTTGAAATGTAATTTTAAATCGGTTTATTGCTCCTAATAAGAAAAATTTCAAGCTGATTTATCATCCGTTGAGCAGATCTATAGTTTTCTGGCTCTATTCTCAATGTATTACATTTATGTTGTCTTCGAGATGTTTACGTATGTTTTTGAGAATTCCTGCTACAAAAATTTTTCAGGAGAAAGCTACAATTGATGTTGCGCAGACCAAATCTAGGAAAAGAATTTGAAAATTGATCAATTTTAAAAAAATATTTATCCAATTGTCGAACGTTAAGTTTTTTTATATTTTTATATGATATTTATCATATATATATATATATATATATATATATATATATATATATATATACATATATAGTTATAATTGAGCACTATATTCTAAGGAAAAAAATTTATTTCAGATTTTAAATAATATAACCTTCCTCAGGAAGTGGTATTCGGCATTAATTAAAGTATTTAAATGATAAATTTTTAGCACACCACGTTAAAAGTGTAGAAAAAAGGTGGAAAAACTGGAAACACATTATGAATTAAATTAATGATCAAAACTAAACAAACTAAAACTATCCTTCGGACACGATTATCCAAATTAATAATTAATATTAATTGGTAAGAACAATAAAAAAGTTTCAGTGAGAAATAAATTTATTAAAAAAATTATAAATTCGAATTAACTGTGTATCAAAACAACTCAGATTTATATAAAGCTCCAACATATAGGAAAACTGAATTTATATTTTTCAAATTATAACCAAATAGGAATAGGAAAATACGAATTTATATGGGAACTATCATACAAAATTTGCTTAAAAGAAAAGGATATCCATGACTGGATTTTTGTGTACACATTGAAGAAAGCAAAAAAAACTCACCAGAGAATATCAAGAATTAAATCATCATAAAGTTACTGGAGCTTACTTCGGTTTAAAGTGTAGATAGGTAGAGGACGATTTAGAATACATTCCGAGGTTTTATTGAATCAAAAACTCGAGTGTGACTGCTGTGCCACAATACGTCTACAAAGGAATATTCAAAATATTTGATGAAAAACGTATCAAATCGAATATTATATTACAAATAATGTATCAAAATTATTAAAATATATCCCAATATTAAGAGCAGCGCGATAAACAGGGCCTAGGGCGGCTTCTAGCTTAAATCCGTATTTGTTTCAACCACTTAATTTCCTATGGATATCTTCACACAATCCATAATGATATTTTAGCAAACCTTCACTAAAATTAGACATTTCATAGACAAAAGGCTAGAGTTGATTGAAGTCGAATCACATCATTTCACGTATCTTTGGGTGAATTGGCATCTACTTTTGTCAGATCTTGTCGTGACTATTGAAGACGATTGAGGTCGATTATCACTTTACGTTCATTGATGTTTTCTGATGTCTATTGACGTCGATTGAATTCGAATCACATCATTTCACGTATCTTTGGGTGAATTGGCATCTACTTTTGTCAGATCTTGTCGTGACTATTGAAGACGATTGAGGTCGATTATCACTTTACGTTCATTGATGTTTTCTGATGTCTATTGACGTCGATTGAATTCGAATCACATCATTTCACGTATCTTTGGGTGAATTGGCATCTACTTTTGTCAGATCTTGTCGTGACTATTGAAGACGAATGAGGTCGATTATCACTTTATGTTGATTTATGTTTTCTGACGTCTATTGACGTCGATTGAAGTCGAATCACATCATTTCACGTATCTTTGGGTGAATTGGCATCTACTTTTGTCAGATCGTGTCGTGACTATTGAAGACGATTGAGGTCGATTATCATTTTATGTTGATTGATGTTTTTTGACGTCTATTGACATCGATTGAAGTCGAATCACATCATTTCACGTATCTTTGGTTGAATTGGCATCTACTTTTGTCAGATCTTGTCGTGATTATTGAAGACGACTGAGGTCGATTATCACTTTATGTTGATTTATGTTTTTTGACGTCTATTGACATCGATTGAAGTCGAATCACATCATTTCACGTATCTTTGGTTGAATTGGCATCTACTTTTGTCAGATCTTGTCGTGATTATTGAAGACGACTGAGGTCGATTATCACTTTATGTTGATTTATGTTTTCTGACGTCTATTGACGTCGATTGAAGTCGAATCACATCATTTCACGTATCTTTGGTTGAATTGGCATCTACTTTTGTCAGATCTTGTCGTGACTATTGAAGACGATTGAGGTCGATTATCACTTTACGTTGATTGATGTTTTCTGATGTCTATTGACGTCGATTGAAGTCGAATCACATCATTTCACGTATCTTTGGGTGAATTGGCATCTACTTTTGTCAGATCTTGTCGTGACTATTGAAGACGACTGAGGTCGATTATCACTTTATGTTGATTGATGTTTTCTGATGTCTATTGACGTTGATTGAAGTCGAATCACATCATTTCACGTATCTTTGGGTGAACTGGCATCTACTTTTGTCAGATCTTGTCGTGACTATTGAAGACGATTGAGGTCGATTATCACTTTACGTTCATTGATGTTTTCTGATGTCTATTGACGTCGATTGAATTCGAATCACATCATTTCACGTATCTTTGGGTTAATTGGCATCTACTTTTGTCAGATCTTGTCGTGACTATTGAAGACGACTGAGGTCGATTATCACTTTATGTTGATTTATGTTTTCTGACGTCTATTGACGTCGATTGAAGTCGAATCACATCATTTCACGTATTTTTGGTTGAATTGGCATCTACTTTTGTCAGATCTTGTCGTAACTATTGAAGACGACTGAGGTCGATTATCACTTTACGTTGATTGATGTTTTCTGATGTCTATTGACGTCGATTGAAGTCGAATCACATCATTTCACGTATCTTTGGGTGAATTGGCATCTACTTTTGTCAGATCGTGTCGTGACTATTGAAGACGATTGAGGTCGATTATCATTTTATGTTGATTGATGTTTTTTGACGTCTATTGACATCGATTGAAGTCGAATCACATCATTTCACGTATCTTTGGGTGAATTGGCATCTACTTTTGTCAGATCTTGTCGTGATTATTGAAGACGACTGAGGTCGATTATCACTTTATGTTGATTTATGTTTTTTGACGTCTATTGACATCGATTGAAGTCGAATCACATCATTTCACGTATCTTTGGTTGAATTGGCATCTACTTTTGTCAGATCTTGTCGTGATTATTGAAGACGACTGAGGTCGATTATCACTTTATGTTGATTTATGTTTTCTGACGTCTATTGACGTCGATTGAAGTCGAATCACATCATTTCACGTATCTTTGGTTGAATTGGCATCTACTTTTGTCAGATCTTGTCGTGACTATTGAAGACGATTGAGGTCGATTATCACTTTACGTTGATTGATGTTTTCTGATGTCTATTGACGTCGATTGAAGTCGAATCACATCATTTCACGTATCTTTGGGTGAATTGGCATCTACTTTTGTCAGATCTTGTCGTGACTATTGAAGACGACTGAGGTCGATTATCACTTTATGTTGATTGATGTTTTCTGATGTCTATTGACGTCGATTGAAGTCGAATCACATCATTTCACGTATCTTTGGGTGAACTGGCATCTACTTTTGTCAGATCTTGTCGTGACTATTGAAGACGATTGAGGTCGATTATCACTTTACGTTCATTGATGTTTTCTGATGTCTATTGACGTCGATTGAATTCGAATCACATCATTTCACGTATCTTTGGGTTAATTGGCATCTACTTTTGTCAGATCTTGTCGTGACTATTGAAGACGACTGAGGTCGATTATCACTTTATGTTGATTTATGTTTTCTGACGTCTATTGACGTCGATTGAAGTCGAATCACATCATTTCACGTATTTTTGGTTGAATTGGCATCTACTTTTGTCAGATCTTGTCGTAACTATTGAAGACGACTGAGGTCGATTATCACTTTACGTTGATTGATGTTTTCTGATGTCTATTGACGTCGATTGAAGTCGAATCACATCATTTCACGTATCTTTGGGTGAATTGGCATCTACTTTTGTCAGATCGTGTCGTGACTATTGAAGACGATTGAGGTCGATTATCATTTTATGTTGATTGATGTTTTTTGACGTCTATTGACATCGATTGAAGTCGAATCACATCATTTCACGTATCTTTGGTTGAATTGGCATCTACTTTTGTCAGATCTTGTCGTGATTATTGAAGACGATTGAGGTCGATTATCACTTTACGTTGATTGATGTTTTCTGATGTCTATTGACGTCGATTGAAGTCGAATCACATCATTTCACGTATCTTTGGGTGAATTGGCAACTACTGTTGTCAGATCTTGTCGTGACTATTGAAGACGACTGAGGTCGATTATCACTTTATGTTGATTGATGTTTTCTGACGTCTATTGACATCGATTGAAGTCGAATCACATCATTTCACGTATCTTTGGTTGAATTGGCATCTACTTTTGTCAGATCTTGTCGTGACTATTGAAGACGACTGAGGTCGATTATCATTTTATGTTGATTGATGTTTTTTGATGTCTATTGACATCGATTGAAGTCGAATCACATCATTTCACGTATCTTTGGTTGAATTGGCATCTACTTTTGTCAGATCTTGTCGTGACTATTGAAGACGACTGAGGTCGATTATCACTTAATGTTGATTGATGTTTTCTGACGTCTATTGACATCGATTGAAGTCGAATCACATCATTTCACGTATCTTTGGTTGAATTGGCATCTACTTTTGTCAGATCTTGTCGTGACTATTGAAGACGACTGAGGTCGATTATCATTTTATGTTGATTGATGTTTTTTGACGTCTATTGACATCGATTGAAGTCGAATCACATCATTTCACGTATCTTTGGTTGAATTGGCATCTACTTTTGTCAGATCTTGTCGTGACTATTGAAGACGACTGAGGTCGATTATCACTTTATGTTGATTGATGTTTTCTGACGTCTATTGACATCGATTGAAGTCGAATCACATCATTTCACGTATCTTTGGTTGAATTGGCATCTACTTTTGTCAGATCTTGTCGTGACTATTGAAGACGACTGAGGTCGATTATCATTTTATGTTGATTGATGTTTTCTGACGTCTATTGACATCGATTGAAGTCGAATCACATCATTTCACGTATCTTTGGTTGAATTGGCATCTACTTTTGTCAGATCTTGTCGTGACTATTGAAGACGACTGAGGTCGATTATCACTTTACGTTGATTGATGTTTTCTGATGTCTATTGACGTCGATTGAAGTCAAATCACATCATTTCACGTATCTTTGGTTGAATTGGCATCTACTGTTGTCAGATCTTGTCGATGACTAATGAAGACGACTGAGGTCGATTATCACTTTATGTTGATTGATGTTTTCTGATGTCTATTGACGTCGATTGAAGTCGAATCACATCATTTCACGTATCTTTGGGTGAACTGGCATCTACTGTTGTCAGATCTTGTCGATGACTAATGAAGACGACTGAGGTCGATTATCACTTTATGTTGATTGATGTTTTCTGATGTCTATTGACGTCGATTGAAGTCGAATCACATCATTTCACGTATCTTTGGGTGAACTGGCATCTACTTTTGTCAGATCGTGTCGTGACTATTGAAGACGATTGAGGTCGATTATCACTTTACGTTGATTGATGTTTTCTGATGTCTATAGACGTCGATTGAAGTCGAATCACATCATTTCACGTATCTTTGGGTGAATTGGCATCTACTGTTGTCAGATCTTGTCGTGACTATTGAAGACGATTGAGGTCGATTATCACTTTACGTTGATTGATGTTTTCTGATGTCTATTGACGTCGATTGAAGTCAAATCACATCATTTCACGTATCTTTGGTTGAATTGGCATCTACTGTTGTCAGATCTTGTCTAATTCTATAAGACTGCAACCTCATTATATTATTATGAAAGTTCCAACGGATCCCTTCTATTCAAAACCTTAAAAAAACTTTTGTTTTTACGTCTATATTAATGAAAGGCTGCTACATCCTATTGGAAAGTTATTCGCTTCTTTTAAAACTTATAGTTAACCCCCCAAGGTGTAATTATCTGATAGCAGATGTTTAATATTTTTTTCTTATAAACCAAGGCTTACATTTAGACCGTAAATAAAATAGTTTGATAAACTCTCAGTGTTTGAACTCTTTTAACGTTCCATCCTTAAAGATGACAACTTGGTTTTCGAAGCGCTCATCAAATATTGTAATTTTGAGTATTGATACAGTGGTAGCATGAACAGTGTTTTCAGTATGTTCCAAAATTCATCAAAATGGCGATTTTTCATTAGTAAATGACCTAATACTTCAGCTTCAAGGGTGATATCGACTAACAAGTATATTGTATCATCGAATGAAGGTCAATGGAGGTTATTTGAAACATTTATATCGAAAATTTGCTTCAATTTTTTGTGTTTTCACTGATAATAAGGAAACACATTCCAAAAAATAAAAAAAATGGATGCTCACGGGAGGCTGTAGATAGTACTTTTAATTTGAATGTTATAATATGAGTCTGTTTGTCTGTCAATTATATTTTGAAAAAAACTTTTGTTTCATGGTTTTCTGGTGGGTATTGCTTTCAATGAAACACGGTGTACTTCGAAAGAAGAAGCGGGATATTCATTCTATGCCAGAGGCGTCTATATATTGATTGAAATATTTCCTCAAATTGTTGATGTGTAGCTTGTACCCCGAAAGATTACAATATAAATTCGCCTGTGGGCCTGTGGGAAATAAACTGAGACCGAAAGTAGGTGACGAAATACTGGATTGAATGATGGAGTATTGGAAATGTAAATCATCTTGATTCTAGAGCAAATATATCTAGCGCAAAATCAATATTCCCAAAGAAAATAAGAACAAGTATAAAATCATTGTTTCGAAAATTTGCAATGCCAAAGATAATCGTGCTGGAAATACTTTATTAGTTTATTTGAAAGATTTAAGAAGGAAATTATAATCACACACACACACACACACACTGTGCTGATATATGAAAATACGCAAAACTACGAGAATTCTTTAAACGAAAAAACTCAACAATTTGTAACAGTATAAAGTATTTGCTTGTAAAGGTATGTTTAAGATAATTTTCATAGTGCCTTAGCTAGTGCTCTTACACGGAAATTCTGTTATGATGAACTTCGGAAATTAAAAATTGATGACATGAAAGATTTCAATAAAATAACCCAATTCAAAAACCAGTCATAGGAGACTCCTATCAATTTATGAAAAATATGCAAAACTTCATACGAGACGCGTTTTTTTTTAATTACCAAAATGGCAAATTCACAGAACGACCCGTGAGAATGAATAAATTTTGCACTATGACTAAAGATAGCGAAATTTTTGAAATTATACACGAGCTACTACCGAAGTACATCTGCGACTACTTTAGTTAATGTAGAGTCAGATATTTTTACTCTAAACTCTATGGGGTTTGAAAATTTGCTAATATTATATCGATGACTCTTTGGCTGAGAATATGGAAATATCAAAAAGTGTTATAGAATCATTTCAGCTTCCTAGCTGTGTACGGTTTGAACTTTGACCTTGACTAATATCAATGATCGAAAATAGTTGAAGCGAAATAATCTACTAGAAATCAATTTGCAAAATTATACAAATTCATGAATTTTGATTGTAAGCCTCGTTTTGAACATATAAATACAACGCATCCCCCAGGAGGATTAACGCCAACACAAATCAAAATTATTTCCCTGAGAAAGGAGAATCATGCGTGTGGAAGGTTACTCCAGAAAACATTATATTAGTAGAAGGAATTCATTCTACGTAAAAGAAATTGCAACCCATACCAATATTTCCAAAGCAAGAGCTCTAAGGATCCTACGCAAGCATTTCAAAATAGCAAAAGAGATTCCATGTAGTGGCACCGGAAAGGTGTATTAAACAAAGGTCACGAAAAGCACCAAAAATGGCGAAGATATCTTCTTGATAAACTTAAGGGATCGAATACAACCACCAGCTCAACATATTACTCCGATATATTGAAAAACGGCGCTGCAAAATCAGCTAAGGTGTGCGATTGCTTCATGACAATGATCCTGTCTAAAACTGCTTTGCTTTCCAAGACTTTTGTACACGAATGACTTCACACAGATTGAACACTATATAGCCCTGATATGATCCAGTCTGACTATTTTTTGTGCGAAAAACTGGGGGTAAAATATTTAATAACGACGATGAATAGAAGCATAGAAGCTTTAGTCAGACGTTTTGAAGAATTCGTGAAAATAAAAGGAGAATATATTAGAAAATAATCACATTTTTTTATATCTATGACATTTTTTCCTATGCTATTTCTTTTCTTTTCTGTTATTCTTCATTCTTGTATGATATTAGTCTCTTACAATGTAATCAGTTTTAACAGAAAGATAATTTATGATAATTTAGCAACATTAGAAAGGTTATAAAATTATGAGTCACCACATTTGCCCACAATAATTTATTGTGTGGCAGTCTATTTTGAGTGAAACTTTTCTAAGACGATGAATTGTTAATGTAACTGTCATGCTTTATTTGTAAATGCCAATGCAAGACTTATTATCAAAGTTTTGATATATTTGAGAATGTTAACAAATATGTTGAGGACGTAAATTTCTATAGCTTGTAAACATGTAATAGCGCAAGTAAGAAGCTTGTGGCATTCGACATCAAAAAACAAGCAAAACACATATAAGTACATACGCTACTCATTCCCGAACTCTAAAGCTTTTTATTATTCAATTTCTATCGAATTTGCATACTGGAAACTGATGTTTGTTGCAAATATCATAAATATTTGATATTAAATGGAATAGATGCAACAACATGTGAACTTTACGAGATATTATTCATATTTTTTGGTCAGAACAAACAACAGGTTTCGTTAATTTTCTGCTTCAAATACAGCTGAGCCGAAAATAAACAAAACACGATGAACAAAACAGCCATAGTAAACAGGAAAACTAATGTCAACACGAACTGGGAATCTGCTGAATCGATCCTATTTATTATCGCTAATATATCGGCTCTCCCGAAAAAAGTAAATCAAATCAAATTTGTCGCCTGGGCAGAAAAGTTCCTTGCACGAAGCTGGAAACCTCACTTCTTTTATTCTATTTCCGTTTTCTAATGTTGAATTTTTCACTCTTGAAATGTTTCACACCTGAATTTTCCAATACGGATAAAATTTATTTAATCCCTATTTTTCCTTAGATATAATTGGAAATCTTCGAAAATATTCATTCCATTGCGATCCTAGAAAAATATTGATAGATAATTTTAGAAAATAATAACAACTAACAAAAAATTTTGAGGACAAATTTCATCATTAATATTTATCACACGTGCCATCTAAGTACAACCATTAAATATCGAATTAACAACAAGATAATTCGGGTCCCAGTTGAGAACAAATATGTCAAATCAAATCTGACATTGACACCATAAAGTTTGACATTTTTAATGATAAACGTGTTGCCAAACGAGTGCTATTTGAGGAGTTTTTAGATACATTAAACATTTGTGTGATAGATTCTACTCTATGACTTCAAACATGGATTTAACCAGCAATCGCTTCGACTTTTGTTAATGTAAAATCTACTGTTGTGCTAGAAAAACTCCATGGTGGACATACCTTGAGATTGAGGCATTAGTTTCACTCGCCTATGCTCAATATTGCATCAATATTTGGTTGTCAAAAATATTTGTTCGCGTTCTATACCGCATAATTTGACAACTACTCAAAAAAAAAGTTCGTGTCGATTGGTGGAAATAAATGATGAAAAAATTTGATCGCCATGCTTCAAAAAACGTTTCTAAAATCGCGGTAGACGACAAATCATGGATCTATGAATACAAGCCCGAAACTAATGACCTTTCAAAACTCTAAAACAAGCACTTCGAAGCAAATGGTCGCCAGTTTTTCCGGCATAACTGGACATGTCACTTTCATTCAATTAGAACAACGTAGAACGGTCAATTCTGAATAGTACATCAGCATTTTTTTCCAGATGTGTCAATCACTAACAACATCATATACAGTTAGGAGTTTAATGCTATTAGAATCGCGACTAGGGTGCCAAGGCTTCTCAATTTTGAGATGTTCCACACGTCTCCGGCTCGGTATGAACCGAGAGAAGGTGTTGTCTATTGTGTTTTGAGACAAAAGAGGTTGATATTCTCACTAAATAACAAACTGTGTACGTGCATTATTATACTAACCTCCTAAAAACACCCTATGAAACCTGTCTACATATCAAAACGACGTTATATTCTAATCCATAGTGAGATATTGCTGCAAACGTTGAACTAATTGGGTTGGTAAGCACTAAAACACCCTTCTTATAGTCCTGATTTGTCACCATGCGACTATTATTTATTTGTTTCATTGATAGAGGCAGTTGGCGAACTGTGATTCGAAAGCAAAGCGAAGAAAGCTTCCGAAGACGTGGCAAAGTTGTTTAAAATGTGACAGAGCTGTCCTAGAAAAACTGTAAAACTTTGAGCTCAGTAACGTGATAATATTATTTTCTATGGAATAATTACAGTTTATATTTGAGTCATCCTTGTATAATTATCCAGCAATAATTCTGTTTAATTTGTTTTAATATAGTTAGCTGCAGTTTCAGGAGCTGCGCGTACTGGTACTTACAATAGTATTCTCAAAATTTCAAATTTTATTTTCTCAATTTCTCTTATTTTCCCTGTCTACGTTTCCGATTATGTGTGTCTAATTATCTCCATTTTGTTTTTAATAACACGTTCAAAAATGATTGCTTCCGCTTTTGTCGAACCTTTTTACCTTGATTGAAGATATCAAAAAGATTATATCAATTTTTCCAAACAAATTATCTAATCCGATACTGTAAATGTACGATATTAACATCAACGATATGCGAGAAGAATATGAATGGGAGGTAAGAAACAAAAAAAAATTCGAAGAGAAGCAGGTGCAGCAAAGCGAGTTGTTTAGCTTGCAGCGCTTTTTGTACCTCATAAGCGTAGGCACGCAACGTAATCTCGAAGGTAAACTTATTAAAAAATTACATAATAACTTTTCCAATTACTTGGAGAATTTCTCACATTATTTTGATATTCACAATAATTTTATCTCATTCACTAATTGGACAATACAATTATATTTGATTTGGCAACAGAACTTGATCAGTTAAATGTAATAATCATAAATAGACTGATCGTTCTATAGAAATCGATGAAGCAACTCTTTGAAATTAAATGGATTTCGAAAAATTTGGACAAGATTGCTGAATCTCAGTTCTCATATATACACTACAAATCAAAATGTTTAGCCCACCCCATAATCAGTTCGTTAAATTACGAAATAATACATTTTATCAAAACGTTCGTTTATATTGTTGTTAATGAAGATTTTTCTACAACAGTATCAATATTTTTAAAGGGCTGACTAATGCAAAATAAATGAATTTACGATGTAAACGACAAGAATACTAAATAACACTGTTAATGGCCAGTTATACGAGGTCTAGCTATTAAATAACGAGACTGGTTAAGAAAAAGAATTTTATTATAAAAATTATTCGACAATGGAATGCTCCCCTCCAATATACTTCCCTCTCCTCTCCACACACCTTTCCATACGTTTTTTCCACTGATCGAAGCAGTGGTGGAAGCTCTTTGGTGAGTGCCTTTAGAAGCTATGATGTTTTTTGCTTTACCATTGCCCATCGACTCAAATCGGGCCCATTTCAAAGCAGAACTTTTTCTAATCTTCCTAACCTTTCAAAGAAATCTAAGGAGACCCCTTGACGCAAGAGCTTTTGGTCAGTAGTCAGATTTTTTGGCACCAAATTCGTACAAACTTTTGTCATGTATAATTCCTAGTTTAATTTTTTTAAAGCATTTATTTATCGGCATTTGCAGCTTCAGCAATCATCCGGATGCAAATTCGACGATTTGCACGCATTTTTTAATTGATTTTGTTCACTGTTTCCGGAGTTGAAACAGTCACCTGGGCACTGATCATCTTCAGTGCTCTCTCGGCCATCACTGAAGCGCTTACACTACTCAAAAACACGCGCACGAGGTAGAGAATTGTCCCCAAAGGCTTCTTGCAATAATTTATAGCACTCAGTCGTAGTTTTTTTTCAATTTAACGAGATCGATACGTTGCTCATGTTTTTCGTCACACGTTCGTTTCAAACCGCTACTGCACAAAAACTATAATAGTGACCCCATCCGTCTAGAGCACCCTCTAGGCGCGCGGTCTCGTTATTTAATAACCAGACCTCGTAGTAAGCAAAAATTGAAATATTCGTTCTACTCTTTGATAAGAATCCTATTAGACCTGTTTGAAATATGCTTGCCAAAACAATTGGAGCTCGTAGGGATCCAACTAGAAGTAATCAATACCTACAGAAGAAAAACGACTGAATATTCCTTAAGAACTAATTATGAATCTGGTAACCAGCATTTTTGCTTTCATAAAGGTACTCGGCTGACAACACCTCGTATTAAATCTTTTTTGTATTGAATTCGATAATTTCTCAATTATTACTATTATTATTTAACTGTCATTAATTATATTTAAGTAAATTATAATAAAAAATATAAAGAATTTAAAACCTACAAACAATAAATTTGGTTGGTTTGAAGGTGATATTAAACTTGTAATGATCATGAGACAGCATCGTAGTAAATCGACTTCACTCCAATTTCCATGCAGGAAAACAACGAAAAAAAAAAGGTCACCACTCACTTTTATTAAATTCCATCAAACTGCTTTTATAAATTCAACTTTCTTATTTATTTGGAAAGTTCGATTTACTTTGTCAATGGAAGAATATTTAGTAATACAAATATAACCTATATTTCATTCGTTCAATTGACCAAACAAATAACATGAATGAAAGCAATAAAAATGAGACGCCAAACAAAAAATATTTACGCAAATTAATAGATTCATAATTATTTTATTGTTTCTAGAAATACATATTATTGACACTTCCAAGTTTCTCCTCATGTTATGGAATGAGGCTGGTCTCGGGTCCACGAAGAAGACTCTAACGGCATTTTTAATTCATGAATGGTTTGTGGTGCCCGTTTCAAAACAGTAGCTTAAGCCCAAATGTATGCATCTGAATATTTGAGGTTTGGAGAATGTGAAAGATGAAGGTAAAATTCACGAACTTCTGCAGCACTATGGCTGCTATCCTGGTGAAATTGATCTCCAAATCACCTGCAGAATTGATGTAAATCAAGGATGAAGCGTGTTGAAACTTTTATGTACCTCTTCTAGCAAATCCCAAAAATGTGCTTCGTTTGCCCATCATACATTTCTAAAAAACTCAGGATTTTCATACTATATCGGTGCGATAATTCCGAGGAATCTAATTGTTGATGTACCTGAATCACACACGAAAATACATCCAGCTTCTTCGGGATTCTTTGCATGGAAGTTCTTTTCAACCCAAGATACAACGATGTCTTTTCGGGTTGGATTTTGGATTGTAGGATGCGCTAAAAAACATGTTCATCGTTATTGTTGTTGTTGATCGTCCTTGTTGGCCCCGAGTATCCTTTTCTTTAGCACAATACACTACCCGTGTTTCTGAACAAAATCGCAGTATTACTTGAAGAGCGTTCATGAAACCATTCTATGAATTGATTACACACGTATCGCAGATTTACACCATTACATCGGTCCATTCCCTATAACCAAAAATATGATCTATCAGAAATAATTTATCTGATCAATTGTTTAAAGTTGACAGTTTCATACTAGGATAAGACAGCACATACGAGGATCGTCCCAGAAGTATATGGTCCAACAAAGAAACAAGAATTCTCAAGCTCCTCAAAATAGCCATTAACTACCAACATCACCTCTTCATTGTTGGAAAATCTATGAACACCGAGCAATTTTTTAAGTCTAGGGGTATAAATTGATCTGAGAGGGCTAAATCTGGCGAATAGGGTGCATAAGGTGGCAATCCAAACTTCAATTAATTAATTTTGGTTATTGCAATAACGAATGTGTGAGCTGGTGATTCTTTTTAGCCAAATGCGGCCGTTTTGACTTGACTTCTTCGCTAAAACGTTAAAATAAGTCCACATAATACTCGCCGTTGATAGTTTTCCCTTTTTTCAAGATAGTCAATGAAAATTATCCAACGAATTTATTTCTGAGGAATATTGCCAAACACTCGATGAAAACATCTTCACGATACTGTTTTGGTTCCATTGTGAGCAGACGTGTCACAAATCTTGCGCATATTTTCAGTTAATATGCGATCTACTCTGTCTACCAGCTTGCGCACTTCTAGTCGACGATCATCCAGTGGATTTTCTCCAACGTTTCTGCAGTCATCACCTCATTTCATCGACCACTACGATGCTGGTCTTCGCAGATCGTACGGCCTCGTTTTAACTTTGGTACCTAATATTTCACTGTTGATACAGAAGGAACTGTCTCATCTAGTGTAGAATCTAGTTCAATTTCCATATTGGTTGGGCTAATGCCTTTCAAATAACTATGATCAATTTCTTCCATATTTATTTTGCAACCAAATAAATACTAAACAAAATAGCGTCTTCAAACTCGAGTATAGATTGCGTACTTTCTAATACAGTGGTATTTTTCAAGAAGCAACTAACGCCATCTCTAGGTCAGGCCAGGTACTTCATACATCGTCGTGTATTCCAGTTTCGAGCTTTACTGTATTACTATATTCAATGAAAATCTATCTTAGATATTGTTCAATGGTAATTCCTTTGTTTATGTACGACCTGATTTTTTTAGGAGCTCCAGCTCGTTTCTATAAAATATAGTCGAGTACTTGCACTTGAGGTACTCAAAAAATAATTAATAAAGCAATAAAATAAATAAAATCTCTTTTAACGCCAGTGTTTTAATATAACTACAGAAAACTTATTGGTTCGAATCAATATTTAATCATAATGTCGTATCAAAGTCATACAAGGTTATCACAGGAAATAAATTGGATAGCAGTCAGCACTTCGACGTTGCATCTCTTCATAACATACCACAAGATTATATTTTTCCCTCGTACGGTTTTAATTTGAAATTTGAAAACGAAACGTTTGAAAACTATAGACACAGAACAAAAATCTCCCAAGAAATCTACATATGATTCAGTCCTCCTCCATATATTGTGGACCCGTTTGGATGGAAATAGTTTTAATGAATTTATTCTGTATTTTTTCCTGCCTTTGTATATTTTAAATAGAAACAATTGAATTTTTTTTAAGCCAAACAATTGAGATGGGACGTCCGGTACGTGAACAGTTTGTTGACAGTTCATTGTTCCGAATTAATTATCTTTTGTTTGCGAGTAATGAATAGCAACATTAAGAATTCGCAATTACGTCTTTTCTCAGTTAAAAATATCAACTTCATCCATTAGAACAAAAGTAAAAGTGAAAAAAAAACCATCATGAAATAGTAGAAATTCCAGCTTGATTAATTATTTATTAAGGATACTTCGTTGAATTCATTCCAAAAGTATTTGAATATCCCAATTATTTGATCAAAATTAGTCTTTTTTGTCAGTGTATATAAACATCGTAATGCAACAATTAACATCTTCTATTTATTTTTCATTTTACACAATTTGAACCGCTCCTACCAAAACGTAGTTTTTTATTCCGTCATTATTTTTTTTCCTCACTTCTTCAGCAAGTTCCGTTTCAAATCGTATCCTGATTTTTCCGTAACGAAACGAGGAGGCCTTAAGACGTCTGCGGAAATTACAACAATTAAGCAATCCAAAAGGAAAAAAGTCGAGTATCCGGCATAGACACAAAAAATCCTATCATGCTGAACTTTTTCCATTACGCTGAAAGATGTTTACACAGCTAACGAAATATATGCAGTTTGAATTTGTTAAATTCGGAGAGTGATTGGTGATTACCGTGGGCTATTACCAAATCGATATCTATCGATTATTTTTGGTCTAATGAATAAATCTTTGCTTACATGTTTACATTTAAATTTACCGCCATTTATGCAGTAAACTGTCGACAACCATAAAAAAGCAAATCGACAGCTAACAGTTTAGGATTCGTGATAGAGCAATATTCAAAAATAATTAAAGATTTCATACAAAATATAGTCGAAATAATGTTTTAACTTCGTCGATTGAGAAGATATTAATTGGAAAATTCCGGGAGATAGGATCCGTTGGAGATGCAAAACATACAAGTCGACCAAAAACGAGTAGTTCAAATGTCAATTCGGCGTCGTTTACAAGAATTGTAAATTTCAATTACAGCGTACCTACAACCGAAGCCTGATGACCATGCGCAGCAAAATCATCCTAAACAACGAAGCTTAATGGGTTAATTAATTGCCAAAATTGTCGCTTTTGGGGTTCTGAAAAAACAAATGCATTCAACACGTGTCACTGTTTGGGCTGGAGGCATAATTGGAATGATATTGATGTGGGTTTTCGACAAGACGGTGTGACTGTATGAAACATTTCCAGGACGAGTAATCCCTCGTTATGATGATCAGAATTGGCCCCGGAAATAGTGTTATTTAACACCATTAGATTTCTATTTATGAAGTGATTTGAAATCACAAGTTTACATCAACAAGCCCACAACTACGCGTTGAATAAAGAAGCCATATTCAACCACATTTTTGCAGAATGGTCATCCGTTTATTTCAGAAAGAACCTAACTGTTGCTTAGGTTCTTTCACTGAGTGGTTAGTTTTCGGCGAACTTAATTCTTGAGCCATGTCGAATAATTTAGATGATGAACCTATTCCAGCGTAGGCGTGGAGTTATACACATAGAAGAATACAAACGGATCATTATTCAGATTGCTAAGCTCAAAGGACTGTAGTACGTTTCGTACAAAGGAAAAGGAATTCTCAGCAAAGTCCTGCTGGGAGATGTACACCATAAAATTTTATTTGAAAATTTTGGATGAAACGAAACGAAAACCATGAGAAACATTTTACTCTTTGGAAAATAAGAGCACCGAAGACAAGTACCTCCATGTTTTAGTGGAGGTTAGACTTGTGAAACGTAGACGCGAAAACAAGCAGGCCTGATGTAAATAATGAGCAACTTCAAGAAAACCCTGATGACTTGCCAAACAAAAATTCTCATTCATATAAATATAATTTGAAAGTAAATTGTGTTGTTACTCAAGTTTGTTTTCTTGAGAGTGTTAAGATATTTCTGACAATACAATTAAAATAATAAATGAATGTTCTGTCCTTTACAAAAACCTTGTAGAAGTGAAAACGCTTTTCCAGATAATGTTGTTGAAAGTTGAAAAAATCCCGCTTAGTTGGTTTCTCAAATAAACGAATCATGGTTTAATGAAAAAATTACAATCGAAAGACTAAAAAATGTGTGTGAAATCGTCAAAATCGTCCTCTGAAAACTCTCAAACTAACGTTACTTTATATAGATAGAATTTATAAAATTTTCATTAGTTTGCGAAATCTGTCTAATACTTAAATGTGTATCGTCTTCCAACAGGACACAAACATCTAAAATTTGTTTTCAGTTTATGTAGTTCTACAGTTTCGTTATACTTTTTCACTAATTTACCGACAGTAGATCTTGTTATGAGATTTCGGTTAGGATATATATTATTAAACAAATTACACGTTTCATTTTGACTTCTACGCTTATCACCATATCCTAATATCACTAAAATATCATTTCGTTCTTTTTCAAATAAACTTTCAATAAACTTCACCAATAATAATTAATTGCAACGTCAAATTTGTTATTCAAACAGTCGTAGTCACCTTAATGTATTATTTTAACTTCAACGGAGAAGACGCAAATGTAGGCTATAGCTATAAGTATTTTAAAAAGACAGGGTGTGATCCTTTTGAAATAACAAACATTGTTTTTCTGAAAAAAGGAAACCGGGACCAAACAAGACACTAGCGCACAAAAATTTATAAAAATCTTTCAAGCCGCACATACAATTTTTTTCCTGGAATAGTAGACTACCTGACGAACAATAACCAACCCTACCCACATCCCTAAACTGCGCGAGCGCGCTGTATTACTAGTCAAAACTTGATCGTCGCACTTACTGCACGTGAAAGTTCTTGACGCCCTTTTCGTATATCATTTTCTTCGGTGAATATTTTATGTGTCGTGTCATATTTGTTTTGTTTAAGTGATGGATACCAATAATACAGGTAAGCCTTTATTAAATTAATATGAAATTGTATTAAATATATTGTCAATAAATGACTTAATGAGCCGTCAATTATACCCTTTTTTAGAAATGTTTTTCTTTATTTTTCAATTTCAATCGAAAAAAAACTTTACTTCCGCACCTTTCCGAGTTACATTTTTGATTTCATTATATAGTATAAAGTCTTATAAAGAAAACTGCTTAAAATCAGCTGCTAGTTTTTGCTAGTTTTAAAAATAAACGAGTTTGAAATTTTTTTGACAAAAATAGGAAAAAATCGGATTTTATGTTTTTGTGTTAATATTATTTTTTTATTGTTATAGGTTCACCTGGTTGCTCGGGGGTGAAAATGTTGACTCGAAAAAATCTAGAAAAGCAGAAGAAACTTGATATTCAGCAAAGATTTAGAGAGGAGACAGGTCTCTTAGTCGATATGCCAAAAAGTAACTTCGGAAACACAAACGATGGAAATACCAGCAGAAGATTCTTCGAGAACCCTGAATTGGCTGCAGAAATCACATGAGTTATGACTTGATTATTAGATTAAAAGTGATATTGGAAGCCATATCAAGTAGCCATAAGATTGGCGTAGCAAAATATGATAAATACGCCATGGAAACTGCGAAACTATTTGTTGAGTTATATGGCTGGCATCCTATGACTCCAACGCAACGATGCATAAGGTCTTATGCGGAAAATTCGTTGTTGCCGATAGGGCAACTTTCGGAAGAAGCTGCTGAGGCCCTCAATAAACATTTTAGGTCTTATCGCCTCAAATTTGCTCGCAAGTTTTCGAGGGAAGGATGCAATAGGTTACTATTAACATCCGACCCATTTATTAGTTCCATGAGAAAGACCAAAAAAACCGCTTCAAAATTATTTTTGTCCGAGACAATGCAGCTATTAATTCCTGCTGAGCCAAACCGACCAATGGAAATTGATGAAAGCGGCGAAAATTTAAATGTAGATGAATAAGTCTCCAATGTATGATTGATTATTTTTAGTGATTATCTATTTAGCTTATGTAACTTGTAATATTGTATAACGAATGTAAAGATCCTTTTAATAATATAATATATTTACTTACTTATTAGAACAAAATAAACTTTGTTTTATTTAATAATACATACCTGAAAGTATTACTAAAACGTAGACAGCTGTCCCTCCTTGGGGGGATATAATATCAAAAAACATTTTGAAATCAACTACGATCTCGAATAAAATATTTTTTGATAAAAAATCACAAGTAGGTGCGCCTAACCACCGTACACCAACAAATAATTTCGATAAGTTATTCCAAACACAGAATTCTTTTTATGTAACTATTTTGTAATATAAATATGACATAAAATAATTTTGGCCGCCTAAATCCTGAAAAACGATCTATGTGAGCCGTTTCCCAGATAATTGAGGCGTTCCATACATAAAACTCACTCTGTATGTATGGTATCATTGATGTTATTGCTGAAAACATAGTTCAATAATAGGAAATTTTTATCAGTGTACAACTATATTTTATTTCGATTGTCTATCTAACTTGATTGCGAGATTGATGCCGGTCGATTTATTTGTATTCGCTCCCTATAACAGTCGTAATTGGGCGTTCTATTCTGGAGACATTGGACTAGTACGTGCCTTCATTTGTCTGCATCATTTAATGAAACGCGTACTTTATAATTACAAATACAGTATCATGAAGTTGTTACCGGCGACCAGGACGTAGACGACGTTCTGGGTAAAAAAATAAACGCAATTAAACATGGATGGACATCACTCCTCGCCACACATAATCGTAACCATTAAGCTATAACTGTAACCAATTTCATCTTATGACTGTAGTCTTAAGAAAAGAAGACGACTCGTTTTCAGTACTGAATATTTAGCATAACATTCTTTGTATTTGTATTTTCCATTGATTATACAATTTGGAATATTATTAAGTAGTATAACGCAACAAGTTCTAGTTCTAGTTGTAATTTTATACTAGAGAACAGGAAAACTTTGTTTACATTGTCATTGTTATACGAGGGTTGCTACGTAAGTTTTGAGACAGCCAATTAAAATATTTATAGCTGGATATGGTTTTTTAAAACATTCTCCATTGGATCAATAAACTTTTGCATGCTTTGTAACCAATTGTCGAAGCATTTTTTCCATTCCAATTGAGATACCTCCCAAACATGTAAATTGAACGCATGTACGCATCTTTTTCGGGTTGACCTCGCACTTTATTTTTGATCTTAGGAAACAGAAAGAAATCATTGGGTGAGAAACAAGGATTGCATAGCATATGACCCATCAATTCATTGTTTTAACTGTTTAAAAACGTTTTTAATGTTCAAAAACATAAAGTCGATTGTTCCTGAATGGATTCATGAATCGTCGTCTTACACAATCTTATAAATGTCTTTTCAAGCACCCCAATTGCATTTTGTCAATATTTTTTTGCACCAACCGGCACGGAATTTATCCTGTAGCCAACCACGGTGGCTGAAGATGGTGATTCATCACCAAAAGTTGAGGCAAGTTGATCGGCACACTGAAATTTTATTTTTTGGTGAAAATTAAGTGTTTCAAGTGTATATAAACAACTCAAATAGCACTCATACAATGTCAGAGTTGACATATTCACATAGGTGTTGCCACATCTCAAAACTTAAGTAGCAGACCTTGCAATTTTGCTGCACTTGGGCTGTGACTAAGTCCTAATAATAAAAATTATTGTGAGCTGCTTTTAAGAATGTTTTAGAGGCTAGAATTTTTAAAAATTCTGCTATCGTGCCTGACCGCTGACAATATTTTTTTCTTTTTATATTTTCATCGCCAAATTACAAAAACTTATGAATCCTGGGGTGTGTACAATCTACCGCACATTGCAGTTGGAAGATGACAACCACTTAACTGCATCCAAATCTTCTCCACATCTTCTCTAAACCTGCTTGCATTACAGAAGTGAATATTTTACAGTTTTTCCACCTACAGAATTTTGATAACTTGGATTCGACGAATATCGCAGAAAACATTCATCGTATTCATAGCTGATAATGCAACCATCGTCTCCAGAAGCTCCTAAACTTTTTTCTAAAATAGTTATTACTAGTTTTAGTTGATACATTTACATCATATTACCAATTCAAAAAATAAGATATAACTATAGAAATTCAGCTATAATTCTTTATACTATCTGAAGAAACGTTATTACTAATAGCAATTTCTAAAATTTTTAGCAACTCTACCAATCACAAACAATTTTTATTCATTAGCTTTCAAGCATTTACTTTGATTTTATGGTAATTGCTAGATTTTCATTCATTAAGGTCAATGTGATCATGCAAGATGACCCACTCAATTTCATTATATTTTTTTTAAAGTCGATCAATGTTGGTATCTTTCAATTATATTCTGAAATATTATGTGTCTTAGTTAGATATATAACAATGAGAAAACCCGTAGATATTTTTGGAATCTTAATGAGATCTGAAGCTTCAGACATATTTTCAGAAATAACTCAAGCTCAAGAAATATTTTAAGCAAAAGTGTTTAGTGAGCATAAAGGCGTATTATTCTGAATAGGGGCTACAAATAAGAGGAGTTCGGGCTATAAATCACATTTAAACAAATACCTCAAGACAAGCCGGAAACGTTCGTGTTCCATCTCTCCAAAATAGGGAGTGAGATTGATATTTGAAAAATTGATGTCACGGAAAATGTTGGGGTCGTTGATTTGCGATTTAGCAGCAAAATAATTTTACCACCATTCATACATACGAATTATGTTATCACGTAATTAAATCTCAGTTAATATAAATACTGTACACTTAATCAAAACATTTGATAATCAATATCAAATCAATCAGAAAAATAATCTAGAAATACGAGAACTCTATATATTTTGGGATGCCTTGGAACTATAGGAGTTAGAGCTGGCAGTACTGTATCTATGAATTTGAGCTCTGATAGATGTTGAGTAATTTTAGTTACAAATTAAAAGTTAAGAACTCGTCCCCGACATGAAGCCGGTCCTATTCTGTTATAATGGTATTTTAAGATTTGTCGAAGTCACGTTCAATATTTTTTTATACAAGTTTTTATCATAGCAGGCGATTTGTTCACATCGTTTCTTTTGAACTAATTTCTAAGAAGGTCTATTTATTCGTTTTGTTTTTCTATTCTCTAGAATTTTTAAATATGTAAACGAGTTTGTATAGCGCAGATGACCGATTAGATGGTACGAAATCAGGACCTAAGCCTTCCAGGAATGCTAACAATTACAAAAGAAAACTTTGCGAAATGGAAAGTATTGTCAGATATATCATAGGTAGAAAACACACAATTTTTAACAAAAAAAAGAACAGGTTAAGGCAGATTATGGATTGAAGCTTGACCTCAGCATTCCAGTAATGACATCCCCACAATTTGACTGTGTTATAAACATCAGAAAGGAGAGAAATAAAATTGATATAAGATTACTCTTTACTAAGATCGTTTGATTCAAATTTTAGGTTCTCAACACATTATTCATAAGCATTCCAATCAATTGTATTCAATACCATTTAGCTTCAATCTTCTACATCCTGTGGTTATGATAATTAATATTTTATTTCAATCGAAATATTTATCTTTATCACTCTTAGAACAGATTCTATGCTATGACAGCAATGAATCTGCGTTGGATTTTGGTTTGTTTGTAAAAACTTCTTATTTTTAAATATAAGCTACAACAAATTTTCCTGATTTCTCTATTAAAACTTTAACTATCCAAATAAAGGAGAATAAACAAAGGACTAAATAAATAGGTTGAAAAAATAATTGCCATCAAAAATAGTGAATCTTTATCGAATTTACGACAAATATTTGTTAATCAATCATTGAATAATATAAAATCCTATATTTATTTCATCAATACAGTAGGAATAATAAATCATATCATCTTGATATAGCCATTATGGAAATGAGGTATTTCAGATCAATCTTCCAGAAATGTACCGTCTATTTATACATTGATGTTGAATTATATTTTTCAAGATATTACATAAACATTGTAAATACTTTTTCCAATATTCTGTAAACAATTTTAGAGAGTACTGCGTATACAGAAAACTTTTCTAATACGGGAAAATTTTTTTGTCAACATTTTTATTCAATTCTTAATGGAGAAAGTTTGTTGGCCTTTAAAAAAATACGGAATATGTCAACAGCCATTATCTAAATTGGCAATAATTTTCGTAGACTCCAGCAAGCTCATAAATTGAATATCTTCGCAACCATGTTAAATGCATTTCACATACAAATAACCCAGAAAATTTAACATTTGCACCAAGATGAAATCAACAGAATTTGTAAAACTTTGGCGCTATTCTATTCTACCAGTGTTACCTAGTGTTGAAAAAATTTTATGCGAGATCAAAAAAATTAGTGTTCCGTGATTTACAGCAATCATCTTCATCTTCATCTCCATCTCCATCTCCATCTCCATCTCCATCTCCATCTCCATCTCCATCTCCATCTCCATCTCCATCTCCATCTCCATCTCCATCTCCATCTCCTACTCCATCTCCATCTCCATCTCCATCTCCATCTCCATCTCCATCTCCATCTCCATCTCCATCTCCATCTCCATCTCCATCTCCTACTCCATCTCCATCTCCTACTCCATCTCCATCTCCATCTCCATCTCCATCTCCATCTCCATCTCCATCTCCATCTCCATCTCCATCTCCATCTCCATCTCCATCTCCATCTCCATCTCCATCTCCATCTCCATCTCCATCTCCATCTCCATCTCCATCTCCATCTCCATCTCCATCTCCATCTCCATCTCCATCTCCATCTCCATCTCCATCTCCATCTCCATCTCCATCTCCATCTCCATCTCCATCTCCATCTCCATCTCCATCTCCATCTCCATCTCCATCTCCATCTCCATCTCCATCTCCATCTCCATCTCCATCTTCATCTTCATCTTCATCTTCATCTTCATCTTCATCTTCATCTTCATCTTCATCTCTTCATCTTCATCTTCATCTTCATCTTCATCTTCATCTTCATCTTCATCTTCATCTCTTCATCTTCATCTTCATCTTCATCTTCATCTTCATCTTCATCTCTTCATCTTCATCTTCATCTTCATCTTCATCTTCATCTTCATCTTCATCTTCATCTTCATCTCTTCATCTTCATCTTCATCTTCATCTTCATCTTCATCTTCATCTTCATCTTCATCTTCATCTTCATCTTCATCTTCATCTTCATCTTCATCTTCATCTTCATCTTCATCTTCATCTTCATCTTCATCTTCATCTTCATCTTCATCTTCATCTTCATCTTCATCTTCATCTTCATCTTCATCTTCATCTTCATCTTCATCTTCATCTTCATCTTCATCTTCATCTTCATCTTCATCTTCATCTTCATCTTCATCTTCATCTTCATCTTCATCTTCATCTTCATCTTCATCTTCATCTTCATCTTCATCTTCATCTTCATCTTCATCTTCATCTTCATCTTCATCTTCATCTTCATCTTCATCTTCATCTTCATCTTCATCTTCATCTTCATCTTCATCTTCATCTTCATCTTCATCTTCATCTTCATCTTCATCTTCATCTTCATCTCTTCATCTTCATCTTCATCTCTTCATCTTCATCTTCATCTTCATCTTCATCTTCATCTTCATCTTCATCTTCATCTTCATCTTCATCTTCATCTTCATCTTCATCTTCATCTTCATCTTCATCTTCATCTTCATCTTCATCTTCATCTTCATCTTCATCTTCATCTTCATCTTCATCTTCATCTTCATCTTCATCTTCATCTCCATCTCCATCTTCATCTTCATCTTCATCTTCATCTTCATCTTCATCTTCATCTCCATCTCCATCTCCATCTTCATCTTCATCTTCATCTTCTGAGTGCATGTAAATTGCGTTAATAGCGATGTATCACATGTCGCTTCGTTGAAATCAAAATGATCCGCCACTGTTGGTGTTCAATGTTAGAGCCTTGACAAGGTGTACATGCCAAAGAACTAGTTAGACTTTTTGTAACCACATTTACCACTAAATTCTTTATGCAGTTGCAAAAAATTGTGGGAGTAAAGTATGAACTCCAACTCCAACCCCAGTCTGTAGAGTCTAGCTGATATCTAAACCACACTTGAACTTGTTAATATATTCGAAAAAGATGTTGATGTACAGCAACTGAATTTGTGTTTTTACTTTTAGTATTTTTAACTACTACTACATGCATATCGATACTTATCTAAGCAGGTAGTTTTTTTAGGAGCTCCGTGCATAGAAAGAAGAAAGCGAATGCCGTTGGTAATAACTTCTTGTCCAGTTGAAATATTGTTTTTAAAAACTTCAGCACTTTGAACTGAATCTTGTTTTTTGAAAATTGTTATTTTAACCTTCCTGTGAAATACGGATGTCGTTTCACATTATTTTGTCACTTTCCAAAAGTGTATAAACTTTTTGATGAATAGATTTCCGATTGATGTTGAGCTTTTCCTGGTTTTTTGACAATTACAACTATTTGAGTCGTTATATCTCAAAAACGATGACTCCTAGAGAAAAAAGTATTGATTCATTTTTTGTACATAATTTGATGATCTACAATTTTTATTAGAAGTATTTTTTTGATAAAACTCACCGTTTTGTTGAAAATCGCGAAAAACTCATGCTTTTGACATTTGACATTGAATAACATTTTTTCCACACTAGGGAATAACTTTCAAATTTGATTTTTAATTAATTATTTATTATCAAATTTTGAACAATATTTCTGATTTTCTGCTTGATGGGAGTTCGAATGTCTAAATTGACCAGATTATAAGTTATATAAAGAAGAAACCTGATGTAGATAGATGCATTAAATCGAGTTTAAGGAAATTTATCTTTGTAGACAATATGACTTCTCAGTACATGTTATTCGACTTTGTCAACATGAAGTTAATAGCGCCAAAAGTTTTACAACTTCTGTTGATTTCATCTTGGTAGGAAAGTGCAAATTTTAAATTCTCTGGGTTATTGCTATGTGAAATGCATTTAACATGGTTGCGAAGATATTCAATTTATGAGCTTGTCACAGTATACGAAAATTATTACCAATTTAGTTAATGGCTGTTGACATATTCCGTGTTTTTTAAAGGCCAACAAACTTACTCCATGAAGAATTTTAAAAAATGTTTACTGATTTTCAGCTTTTTTTATTTTTTATTTATCTATGTAGCTTCACTCTTTTTTTAGTCTAATTTGACCGGACCATTACTATTAGCTTTTAATTTTTAATTTGAATTCACTCTTATGAAAGTCGTTTTATTAGATATCTCTCACTGTTTCCAAATAATGGTTCAAAGTTATGTCGAATATCAAAAAAGGGACCCTAAAAATTCCAGTTAATGTTCGTTTTATTGAGCAGATTCGTTGACATTCACCTTCTATGATTTATTTTACTGCCTCTAGATTCTCTTCTGATGTATATTGGCACTAGAAATCATTTTTATCCGATAAAAAAGTCCAAACATAGCTGATGGACCCTCATCTGTGTGCAGATTATGCGTTCCCAATTTTGGAGGAGAGTTTAAAGTTTAAAAACTTTTTTATTATACACGGTGTTTCAAAAAAAAGTCTCTAGATAGATAGAAAACTGAAAAATATTTGGGGTTTGCTCAGTAAAAAATTTTCGTAACGCCATCCGGAATATTTTGATTTGAAAATTAACCAATAACCGATGCTGGTATAAAGTATTAATTAAGTTGTGGTTCTGGGACTCAAACTGTTGTTTGTTTCATACTAAGGCCTCCAATCTCTCGGGAGAGCCTGTAACTCCTAGAGAGCGCGTCCCCGGGTGGCGGATAGGGGAATGCTTCCCAGATATGGGTGGTAGGGTGGAAATCAAATACGCCCCGTGGACCAACAGGAAAAATCTGCAGCGTCTGACCCAGAGTGGGCGGCTGCAAACAGCGACGGCTCCCCAGGTTAGGGGCGGCTGAACCTACACTCACCAAGACGTCTGGCCAACGTGGTGTTTTATGGCTAAACCCCTCTCATATGAAGACATACCAAAAACAATGGCCCCCAGTGCCCAGCGGCTCGAACGACCCTGGCCAAGGTAGCGGTCAGACCAGTCGTAGAGCAGGGGGTGCTAAGAATCCCTGGGTAAAACAAGGCTGCCAACTTCACATTGCAACTTATAACGCTAGGTCAATTGGAAAGGTTAACGGAACTACAGTACGAACTGGACAGAATAAACTGGGATATTCTGGGAATATCAGAAACAAGGAGAAGAGGTGAAGAATCCATTAGACTAAGATCAGGACATATCCTATTCTACAAAGGAAGAGAAGATAATAGTTTGGGTGGTGTGGGTTTTCTTATCAACAAACGAATCTCCCCAAATCTTCAAATACTTAAAACCATATCAGATAGAGTAATATACATAACACTTAAGATTAACTCCAATATAACAATTAAAGTCGTTCAAATCTATGCCCCAACAAGTAGTCATGAGGACGAAGAGATCGAGGTGCTGTATGATGAAATCACACAGAGCCTAACAGAAAATAAGACAAGATACACGCTGATAATAGGAGACTTCAACGCAAGAATAGGAGAGCAGTGTAATAGCTCACAGTATGTTGGACAATTTGGACTGGGGAAACGAAATGAAAGAGGGACGATGCTTGCAAATTTCCTGGAAAAAGAACAACTATACATAATGAATACGTTTTTCAAAAAAAGACCTCACAAAAAATGGACCTGGGCCAGCCCGGATGGAATTACAAAAAACGAAATAGACTACGTGCTGACACCAAATAAACATATCGTCCAAGAAGTTGACGTTCTTAATTCCTTTAATACGGGCAGCGACCACAGATTAGTCCGGTGCAGGATCGTATTAAACACAAAATTGGAAAGAGCAAAAAAATTCAACAGCACGCAATACCGTATAGATCCTGATACAATAAGAGACAACAAGTCAATATATAGCAAAAGATTGACAGAACGACTAACAAAGGAAACAACATCATCACACGAGAGCTTGGACGAAACAAATAATAGACTGGTAAAAGAACTGAAAGAAACAACTACAAGTTTAGTATCATCAAAAACTAAAAGAATAGAAAAGTTTACAACACAAACCAAACAGCTACTGGAAAGAAGGAGAGAGCTCATTAAAGACAACAAAAGGAATACAGTAGAGTATGCCGAACTAAACAAAACAGCAAGGAAAATGGCCAAGCAGGACATACGAAAGTATCAAGAAAATCGAATAGAGGAGTTGATACAGCAAAACAGAGGTCTGAACATCTTTAAAAAAGAAAACGCACATAAAAAAGAAATGATCAAATTGAGAGACGGACAAGGTAACATAACAGAAGATCGAAAAGAGATACTCAAGGTAACAGAGAAGTTCTACACAGGTCTGTACGAGTCCAAAATAGACAATGAGTATGTTAGAAAAGCAAACAGTGACCATAAAAACAGGATATGTAACGTTGGCTCCGAGGATCTACCTGAGATTGAAGAGGAAGAAATTGTAAAAGCTTTAAATCAACTAAAAAACGGAAAGGCGGCAGGTGACGATAACATCATACCGGAAATGTTGAAGGAAGGTGGAAGCCTACTGATAAGAGAGCTTAAATCATTATTTAATACATGCCTAACCGAGGGAAGAATACCACAGGATTGGAACACCGCGATAGTCATACTGATATATAAGAAAGGTGATCCAAGCAACCTAGAAAACTATAGACCAATCAGCCTGCTATCACAGATCTACAAGCTTTTTATGAGAATAATAGCAAACCGCCTTGAATCCAAACTCGACGCATACCAACCCTATGAGCAGGCGGGCTTCAGAAAAGGCATGAGTACAATAGAACATCTCCACACCGTAAGGACACTGAACGAAAAAGTAACGGAATATAACATCCCATTATGGATTGCCTTCATAGATTTTAGAAAGGCCTTCGACACAGTTGAATTTTGGGCAATTATCAGGTCAATGAAAAATGCAAGAATAGACCAACGATATATTGACATTATACAGACACTAAACGACAACTCAAAAATGAAAGTAAGGCTATATGAAGACACTGAGGAAATCATAATTAAAAGAGGCGTTAGACAAGGAGACATTGTGTCACCCAAATTGTTTACACTGGTGCTAGAAGACGTTTTTAAGAGCCTACATTGGGAAGACAGAGGAATTGATATATCGGGAGAAAAACTAAGTAACCTAAGATTTGCCGATGACATTACCATTTTTGCCCCAAACAGTGAAGAATTAGAATACATGCTTATAGAACTACAACAAGAAGCAAGAAAAGTAGGCCTAGAAATGAACATTTCTAAAACCAAATTCATGACAAACCAACGGACAAACAAAGAGAGTATAAATGTGCGAGGACAACAGATAAAGAAAGTGAACTCTTATATCTACCTAGGTCAAGAATTAACATTGGGTAAAACCAATCAAGAACTTGAAATTAACCACAGAATACATCTAGGATGGGCGGCCTACGGGAAGATGCGACACGTCTTCAACTCCAACCTACCCCTCAAACTAAAAACCAAGGTTTACATGGAATGCATTCTCCCAGTAACAACCTACGGATGTGAAACATGGGTCCTAACAAATCTTGAATAAATTAAAGGTACATCAAAGATCAATAGAACGGAAAATGATAGGAATAACGCTTAAAGACCATAAAACCAATGAGTGGATAAGAAATAGAACCAAAATCGAGGACATAGTGAGGCGAATAGGTAGTCTTAAATGGAACTGGGCCGGACATGTTGCTCGAAATAACACCAACTGGAGCGGAAAAATAACAAGATGGAGACCTTGGGGGGAGAAAAGAAGCACCGGCAGACCACAACAAAGATGGTATGATGATATCAAGAGAACAGCCGGACTTAACTGGTACCAAGTGGCACAGAACAGGGAAAACTGGAAAAATATGAGAGAGGCCTATATCCAAAGGATAGAAAACGGCTAGAAGAGAGAGAGAGAAGGCCTCCAATATTTGAGCAATTTCTCTTACTTTGCCATGGAAAACTGTGATAGAAGATGTTGGTCCTCGGTCATGCGATTTTAATCCCTTGGATTATACAGTTTGGTCGAATCTAAAAGAAAAAGTTTATGGTACAGAAGTAAATTGAAAGACTGAATTCCACGTCACCTCATAGCTAACTCCCAATCGTTTAGAAGATTAGAATGTGTATATTCAATGCTCTTTACCTTGAATACGGATGGCGCTACGAAAATTTTTTACTGAGAAAACTCCAGTTTTATATCTATCCTAGAGACGTGGTTCACCTTGTATAGTAGATTGCAATCACGAGTAATAGAAATATTTTTTCCAATGTTTGGTTTCTTCAGCTTCACATTTCAATTGCTTTACGAAAATGTGATAGAGACTTTGAGATTTTGTCGTACGTATTATTAATAATAATTCGACGGGCTTCCGGTGAATATACCTTTACAAAAAAGACGAACTTGATGACCAAGATGAGTTGGAAGCCGTAGTTACGATACACTGAGAAACAGGGCCGTAATCTTTATTATAAAGCAGAGGTGTCAAAATCAATTTTGCAGAGAACAATATTAAATTATGAATTCGTAGGTGGGCCAGATTGAAAATAAAAAAAAATTAACTGAATTATTCTATTTATTAAATTATATAAGTAGATAATATGCAGTTGTTAAAAGTCATATCAAAGTTATAAAAGATGGTAGGTAATTATGTTGATCATGAGGATCCAGATACCTGACTGACTGACTCTTGTTTTTGACAAGCTCATTTATGTCAGGTATCATATTAGTTGTAGTTATTTTAAGAATTGAGTGGAGATGTTTGTTCTCATTTATTTTCATGACGTAAATCATCTGCTCACATAAATAAGTGCTACCAAACATGCAGAGAATGCGTGCTGCATGCTTTTTTAATTCCGGGTAATTATCCAAACTCTTGTCTTGTATTGTGTTACAAAATGTAAGAGCGTTAATCTCATTAAATTTTTCTTTCAAAATATTGTCCGATTGAAGATCTATCAACTCCATTTGTAAATGACCTGGTGCCTGTGAAGCTTCAAAATTGAATAGATTGTTGAACATTGGGAAATCCATTTCATTCATTGTGTGAAAGTCTTTAAAAGGATTGTCGAATTCCGTTATCAAATTTTGCATAAGTTCATCCAATTTCTTTTGGTTCACTGTGCCAAATGATTTTAAAGAGATAAATGGTCGAAAGTTTGATTTTTTACCTGAATTTGTCACAGCCTCAACTTTGTTTCAAAGGCTTGAATATATGAATACATTTGAATGAAGATCAGATTTTTACTCTGTAACTTTATAGTTAGACCAGTCAAGTGTTTATTCATATCTACCAAAAAGGCACAATCAATCCACCAGTCATTGTCATAATCAATTGATTTGCCTAAAAGCTTGGGTTACGTAATGCAAAAATCTTTCTTAAATTGCTCCTCGACTTAGCCAACGAACTTCGGTGAAATAAGGGACATCAAAAAACTTTTTTCTGTCCAAATCTTGTAAAAATTGCGAATCCTGATGAAGTATACAGTGAATTCCTATAAAATTCGTTTTCTGTTTTAATTTTGTTACAACGCCCGAATGTTTGCCAGCCAAAACAGGAGCTCCATCCGCGGTTGAGCTGCTAAGTATATTCCAATCAAGTTCATATGCTGCTATCAAATGCTCAATATTTGCTGTTGTAGTACCTGTCAATTGAACGCATTTGAATAGTTCTTCAGTTATTTCAAAGTTACTGTTAATGCCTCGTATAAAAGCAACTAGTGAAAAGTTTGTGAATTTATTAATTTTCTACTTCAGTTGAAGAACCAAATTTTGAGATAAATCATTTATTCTTGAAGCAACAGTGTTTTTTGAGAGCGAAATATTCTGAATTATTTACTTTTGAGATGGAAATGAATCATTGGAAACTTTCAACATATTTAATAAAATCACCATCACTGAAAGGTTTCGATCTTTTCACGAATCATAATGCAATAATAAAACTTGATTTCAGGACATCATCGCTATCTGTATTAGCTTTAGTAATCATTAATTTTTGACCTTGAAGTTTCGATTTTAAACATGATAATCTGTTACAAACAACAACTATTCGACTACAATTCAAACACAGTGGTTTCCATTTCCATTCTGTGAAAAAATATACAATTTTCTATTTATAATGAAAAACTCCGCACTCACTATCAACTTTACGTTTTTGTGACATTACGCCAAACTCGTAATAATTACGGAACTCGACACAATTATGGATATCGCACGCGCACGACACAAACAAATACACAATACCTTCACAATCACTAGATTGCAATACAATTAAAATCCTTCTCCATCCGTATCGCTTCGATTACTCGACTCAACTGAGTCACGTCGCGGCGACGCACTCGTTTTATATGGTTAAGGAAGGTTCTAGTTTAGACTCGAAGCGCTTGGAATATTCTATCGTTCTCGACAAAAATAATAGGATATTTCCACTAACTGTTAAGAGATGGCGATACTGTCTCTCTGGCTTGCCTCAGCACACGCTGCCCTTGAAATTACTTATACACATCCGATAGAGGATAGTACTAGTATTTAAAACATCCGTAAAGGAATCGAATCAAGTCTTAAAGCTCTAAAAAACATTATTCTTCTTTTTGTGACACATTGCAATCGCGGGCCTTATTGATACGACCCAGGGGTCAGAAGCAGCCCGCGGGTCTTATCTTTGACATGACTGTTATAAAGGATCAACTAATATTTTGGTACTCGTTATATTTGTGTGAATACTGTAAATTCTATTTTTTGCGTTGTGGTACGATCGAATTTTGTTAATTTTGAACTTGTTTGTGCTATTTCTCTATTCGTATATATATTTAGTAGGTCTCACAGAAAGTAGTCAGTCATCATATAAGTTATCTTATTTCCAATGATATAGAAATTTCAACTAGTGAAACTAGTTATATAGGTAGTGAAATTTCAAATGCAAAATTTCGAAGTATAATTTGAAGTCATACTTTATTTTATTATGTAATCGAAATTGTTTATTAATACGAAAAATTGTAGATATTTACAAGTTATCTTCGTTGAGGATTTTAGAATATATCTACTTAAAATTTTTTTCCCGATAATATATACGTTAAGAACCGAAAATAATTTCCATCTGAATTCAAAACTTGCTAATTGATGATCCTTAAGATGTTCAGGTAATAATAATATTTGTCTTTAAAGTTTTGTTTGTTACACTTCAATTCCCAGGGATTATGACAATTTCTATTTCATATTGAACTCTGCTGTCTCAAATGTATTAATACAAGGATAATTTGTACCTACATCCAATTTGGGATCCCAGAAAAAGATTACAACAATACTAATTATTCATCGATATACTTCATATTTAGTTCTTCTAAAAATTACTGAAATTGTTTGATATTCCTTCTGAATGTTAACATATATTTTTAACACTGTTTCGAGCAGTTAGAAATGTCAATATATATTTTATATTGTTACAAAATACCAGTTTATTATATTTGTCCAGAAATAACAGCAGATCTTTTTTGATTGATTGATTAAGAGGTTCAAGTATGTTATAAAAAGATTATATTTTAAATTGAAACACTCCGTATATGTTGTATTTGATTAAAGTTTGCTAACGTGATCAATTTGATTTCTAATACCTAACAATTTGGGTTTTTAACACTTTGAGCCCCGGTGCGGTCCGTAGGCCGCAACAGAACTTTCCCCAGAGCCCAGAGCTATCCTTCACGACCTATTTTTTTTCAAACTTGTTCCTTGGCCCAATGGACTGTATTTAAATGTGCTTTACAGTTTAGGTGGACTGTCCTGGGATGATCTTGAAGCATTACTCTACACTTGGTCCATTTGCTTTTTTTGCATGATCTTCACCTCTATTGTAAAACAATTACGCTTGATGTTGTTTTCGAATAATATTTGACTAAAATTTTTCATCTGTGTCACCTTCACGTTACATTAATCTCATATAATATTTTTTAAAAAACATCGCACTTTTTGTGCACTTTACATAAAAGCATAAATCATCGTTCAAAGGATAAAAAAACAAATTTTGAAATATTGAAAATATTTATTTCGAGAGAAAAGTGCAATATAAAGTTTTTTGTATATGCTGCGGGCCCTGCGGAAAGTTTTGGTGATCAACTTTTAATTTCAAATAAATTTTCATTTGATTTTTCCATAAATCCACGCTCCATATAGAGTGTAAAAACACAAAAAAAATTTTGAGCCTATGGGAAAGTTTATCAAGTTTGGTTGGGACTCAACGTGTTAAGTAACAAATGCACATATTCCCTCATTTTTAATGTGTACTCTGGCCTTTTTTTGCCCAGAGGTGGGGTGGAAGCTAATGCCATTCTCACAACTGGCGGGTGCAAATGCTGTGAGTTTGTGTGGGACTCTCACCTACTAAACCACCCTCCTCAATCCTCGGGAGTGTCGTACGCCGGGAGGATTTTGGATTTTGGATTTTTGAGCTGTTTCTTAGCTTCACTCCTCTCCACCAGTCCGTCAAGACGGCACAAGAAGAGATAAAGTTACTGAGCCACTCCACCAACTTCAAGGTCTTACAGCTCCCAGGAGTGGGTGTACTCTAGCCTAAATACTCATTACTCCAAAGCGACAACTTTTTGTGATTTTTCTAAGGCTTTCGATTGTGTTAATCGTAATATTAATAACAAATTACAGTACTATGACTTCAGGTTAACACCTCTCTCATGGTTTAAGTCGTACCTTACCAAAAGAAGTCAGCTTATAAGGATTGATACAAAGATGTCTCCTTGCAATAGAATGTGGAGTGCCCCTAGACTCAGTACAAGGCCCTATTTTGTTTCTTTTGTTGCAGACGACAATAGTTTTTCTTGGAACAGCCCTGATATCACGGCACTTCATAGGACCATATCTAGTGACCTAATCTCCTTTAAATCATGGTGCGATTTTAATCTTCTCTGTCTTATCGTTTCTAAAACCAAAGTTTTATCATATAAAAATACACTGCAGCCTTTTGATTAAACAACACCACCATTGACGTCGTTTTAATCTGTAAAATTATTAGGGCTTGTTGTAGACAATTCCTCCTGTTTTGGGCTGAGTTCAGTTTCCAAAGAACTGAACTTATACACCTCATTAACAGTTTATGATGCCCTTATTGAGTCGAATCTTAGATATGCCCTTCCCTTCTGGGGTACGTGTGGTGCGTCTCAATTTGAGCGAATCTTCAGTCTACAAAAGAGAGCTGTTAGATATTTACTCGGACTAAACAGCAAGACTCACTGCAGGGACTCCTTTAAAATATTAAACTTGACATTTTCTTCCTTTTTCATCTTTGAATCCATTTGCCTAATTCGTAAGCACGGTTTTCCAATTTCAGAAAGATCGTTGCACGGCTATTAACTTCGCGGAGCATGACCTACCAATCTACCAACTCCACGTTCAGAATTAGTTAAGGGCTCAATATTTTAAAATGAAAAAAAATGCACAATCACTCGATAATTGAAATCAAATCGATTTTGTTACTCATTGTGGTTTTATTCTGTATATTGAAACTTTATTTTATTTGTATCTTTATTAAGTTATTTTTATGTTTGTTTTTTGGTTTTTAGAAGTTTTTGCTTTGCAATAAAGCATTTTTTTCTCTCAACCTTCATCGGATGATGTTTCCGTATTATCTTCAGGAGCTTAAAGAAGACTGCTAAGAAACGGAAAAGGTATTTATTTGAAATGCACTCCAAACCTATTGCTAGTTCAGGTTGTATCTATTGTTCTCATTTTTCCCTTTGATATTAACAATTACGTAGCGATTGTCATGAAACCTGAGACATTTCCTTTGTTCAATTGTCTACCATAGTAACATGTTATACATAAGAATGTTAGAGTTAGAAATAACTGTGCTGACTCTTTTAAACTGTATCCGCCTCATGTATTACCAAAAACATCGAGATGATTAAAACAAATTCACACGAAACTTCTGTTATCTATAATTCAAAAACTAGTACTGCTGAAAAATATATCGGCAATATATCCATTGAAAATGAGTTGTTGGTACAAATTTCTTTCTAATTGTGCTAAAATCGAATGTAACTCGAAGTAGACAGAGAAGGAGATATCAAAATTAAATCCATCCTCATAATGATATAATACAAATTCATATACAAACATAATCATAATTAAGCACGAAAACCAACATTATTAAAGTCAATAGACGCTATCGTCATTTTGGATTTAATAGTAGCGTGTAAGTTTGTACTACAGCTGTTGGTTCAATTAGATCTTGTTATGAATCTTGTCAATACTTTTCATTTAGTAGTAATTTGATAGTGATTTGAATTGATTATTTGAAATGATGTGAATATATGATATTTTTATATTGTTACTTTCAATGAACTAGTTACAACTGGTTACTAAGAAAATATTCATCAACCATTAAAGACGAATTAGATTATGAAATGAAAAAGCAACCAGACTAAAAAGTTTCGTCAACTTTGTATTCAATTAAATAGATACTTAATAATGAATAGAAAATCCGGTCAAACAAGTTTCAAGAATATGTTTTAACACGTAATATCTCAGTTTATGATCTCTGCGATCATCAACGTTGATACAAAACCTAGACATAAATCTGTGAACGTTTTCAAATTTTTATAATAATAATTATATAAGATTAATAATCATAAATGGATACAAAAGAAGCCCTTTATATTATTTTTCTGAGGAATAACAGTGAATGCAAAGTAAACACAAAGTCAGAAATCTACAAAGCTACATCAGTTTTGAGATATGGCAACACTGATGTGAATATGTCAGATCTGACATAAATGTCATAAAGTTTGACATTTTTAATGATGAACTTGTCATACAATTGCTATTTGAGTTGTTCATAGATACTCTTGTAGTATTTCAAGTAATTCAATCGCAAACAAGTTTGTGCAATGATTTTCTATGACTTTCAATGACGTGGATTAAACCAATAGAAGTGCTTCGATCAACTCACTTCGACTATTGGTAATGAAGCACCATCTCGAGCAACCGTCTTTCGCTGTTTTCGCAAATTCAATCCTGGTCGCACTTCGCTACAGAATGGATTTCGTTGGAAGTCGTCAAAAATCGTCTGTTGTACCAGAAAACATCGATGCTATGCGTCAACTGATATTGCAAAATCGTCATGTGACATACCGTGATTTTGAGGCATATTTGGGCATTAATTGCACTCGAATACATTCAATACTGCATGAACATTCAACTGTCAAAAAGATTTGTTCGCGGTGGATATCAAATAATTTTGACAATCGCTCAAAAGAGCTCGTACCAATTGGTGAATTACTGGTTATGTCACCGTTCCAATTGATCAACGTAGAACGGCAATTGTGCTTGTTACACCAGCATTTCTTTGCCAGAAATGTTTGGTAAAATCAGGGCTAGTGAGCTGGTGTATTGTCTTGATGAAACAACACCTTCTTCTAAGCCAAATGCAGCCGATTTTGCATGATTTCTTAGCTCAAACATTGCGCACTTTCAATCGACGATCATCCAGTACCGCTTTGTGGATTTTCTTCAACAATTCTGTAGTCGTCATCTCATTTGGTCGACCACTTCGATGCTGGTCTTCGCAGGTCGTACGGCCTCCTAGAATCTAGTTCAGCTTTTATACTAGTTGGGCCAATTTTTTAATGTTCACCGTAAACATTGACTATTGATGGCTGCCAAATAAATATTAAACAACGTAGCTTCTACAAACTTGAAACTAATACTGTATAGATTGTGTAATTTCGAATACAGTGGCATTTTTAAACCAACTACTACCATCTCTAGGTCAGGCAAGTTAATTCTGAACCATCATCATATATATAAAATTGCCAATATTCCACGGTGTGGTCGACTGTTAATTTAAGTTTTGCGAAAGGTCAAAGTCAATTTTTTTATATAGTTGCAGTTGCCTTATAAAAATTTATTTTTGTAATCAAATCTTAGCACTTCAAATCATTGAAACTTTCTAGAAACTTTTCTCAAGTTTCATTCATTTATTTTCTTTTTGTAAATACAACTGCCCAGATTTCTCAACTGTTTTTAATTAATAATGTTGAGTAAGTATCCAGATTTTGTCAATCTACATTAATTTCTGTTGGAATAGTATACTTACTGGTAATATTACTACTAGGCTTGTATTGATGAAACTTTTTTTCCGAAATAGTGTATCATTTAAACTGTTCATAGTTTCTTTGACGTAATTCCAGTAGAGACGGACCTGAAACAGATCCGATTGCAGAAAAATACAACAGCAGTGTTCCATTACAAGTTACCAAGAATCCGTTTTGAAGGAACAAATCTAATATGTGAGAAACAAGAATTCCCACGAAACAACAGACAATTAATATATCATTGAAGTATTTTACCTAATAAAAGTGTTAAATTAATGAAATTTTTTATAATAATACTCAAAATATATGTAAACAATGAAGAATTTTATTCATTTCATAGATATTATACGAGGATTGTCTAAAAAGTTTTCGATCTTAACCTGAAGTTGTCAGCCCTTAAAAATATAAGTTGGGAAATATATTTGCGCATGCGTTGAGATATTCCCACTGAAAATTCAGTCATTATAGACGTTTAATATCACCAAATCGTCGGCATATAATCTGCCTATGACTATCTCCGGGGGAGGCGGTCGATCACCGACCTTTTCGGGTCAGTCTTTAGTTTTATTGTTGATACATTAAATAACAAATTTTTTTGCTCATTATTTTTTATCTTCTTAATGCTATTTAAGGTTTTTGATCGAAAAAAATCGAACAACTTTAACGAATGACAGGTCTGATTAATAGCTTGAAACTGTTTTCTTTTTTGTAGTTCAAAAATGTAGCTCTCCGGCACCTAGCGTCCTAAAAATTTTTTTTTTATCAAAAGTGTGAAAAAACTTCTGGTCCTTTCAACCAGAAATTATGTTTGAAATCGTTATCGAAAAGCTTTGATAAAAAATACCACTTATCTTTCTGATCGAATATTAAAATATATTGTTGTTATAAAATAAAAAAGTTCCAACTAGATAAAGCGAAAGAACATAAAAATTTAACTAAATGAAAATTCAGTCAAGAGGTGTCAAAGAGTTTCAAGCTATTCATTAGACCTGTAATTTGTTAAAGTTGTTCGATTTTTTAGTTCAAAAACCAAAATGAATGTAATTTCATAGCATTTAATAAAAAAGAAGATAAACAATTATGAACAAAAAAAATTGTTGTATCAACAATAAAATTAAGGAAGAAATACTGACCTCAAAAAGTTCGGAGGTCGACCACCCCCCTTCCCCAGTGCCGGATTAAGCTAAGGGCTTCGGGGGGCTATAGCCCCGGGCCCCAGGTCCAAGAGGGCCCGATCATTTGGAAATCATTCTGTATTTTTGATGTGTTGATACCACAAATCTAACGTATTGATATTATTTTGTGAATTTTTCCGGGTTTTCGAATTCCTTAAGGGGGCCCCGTCATTATTTTAGCCCCGGGCCTTATAAATCTTAATCCGGCCCTGCCCTTCCCTCCCGAAGTTATCATGGAGTTTAAATGGTAACATGCTAAATCCTAAGGCCGGTTTCCTCAGAAACATATACGTGGAGCTTTAAAGCGCCTGACAAAAGTTCTGGTCCCTGGAAAGTATCTGAGACTTCATGATACTAGTTCGGAATAATATTCTACAAAATATATATAAATATCAGCCATTAAAATTCACGTCAAATTACTCTAGTTTTTAGTTACCTTTCCCACCTGGTACCTGCCCAGGTGTCACTCGGAGTTTGGTTATGAAGTTATGGAGTTTCATAAACACACAGGTATTTTAAGTACATGAGATACTACTGAGAACCTAAGGTTTCATCCATTACTAAAACCCTCTTGTCTGATCGCCCTGGGCGAAATATACATAAGTTATAACTATATTCTTTTTAAAACCAGGAAAAGCTCAACATCAATCGAAAATCTAATCATCCAAAAGCTTATCTACTTTTCCGAAGTGTAAAAATACTTTGACCTTGAAATTTTTGTTTCCCTTGGATGTTCCAAGAATTGAGAGTGTTGAAGGCTTTTGTGATATCGATAAAAGCTGCAAGATAATTTTGTTCATTCGCAAAAGATTCATGGATTTCGGATTCCAATTCAGCTACTTTAATCTTTTATTATAATGTCCATTAAAATATTTTGATTTATTACTATTATAACTATTTCTATTAACACATAACAGGTGCATGATGTACTAGCAAGATAACTAACATTTCCGTTTCCCTTTCAACAACTGGTTCTTTGCGTGACTGGTTCTTCAATTTGTTTCTTATTGATTATAATAAATCTGATCTCATTAACAAACACAAAACATTTTGTTTATTAAGTTCTCTATTGAGCAAAAGAGATCCGTTTTCATTTTATTTATCAAAATCAATCAAACTTTCCTATTGAACGATTTTTCTTTAGGTTCTAAATAGTTTTCAGTTTCATAAAATTTGATAATAATTCTCTACTTGTAACATATTTTCAAATTCGAAAGCAGATAGTTGTCGCTGGGGACCGGTTCTCAAGAAAAACACGGGTGCAAAATCAAATTCGATGTTGATTAGAGTTGTATGTAGTTTTTTCCATTTCTCTGTATCTTTTTCCATAGGTCCAACTATGTTATATCATAATGGTTGATTTCTCAAGATTTTGGTGTCGTTGGAAAGATGGTACTCCAAAATAAAAATAATAGAATTTGATGACCTCTATTCATCAGATCGTGGACTTAGTTCTACGCCTTATGATACTAGCAACTAATAAAATTTGAACAAAACAATTTGTTGCTCGTGAAAAGTATTCAAAATAACATTTATTGTTTGTTTAGATTAAGTTTGAGCTCGTTCCAAAGATTTTTGTAAATTTAGTACACTTCTGATGGTCCAATTTCCTTACATCCTGACTTAAGTTGCAAGGAATGATTTAACTTACTTTTACGATTAATTACTAAACTCGCATCATATTTTTTTTAGATTAAATGATTTTCATAAATGCCATATAGTAATAAATTAACATGAACCATCCAATTAATATTTAAACATTATTTTTTTTCTATTTCTGTGTAGCTTCATATGGTATGAGGACATGTTTAGGGTCTTTCTTATGGTCAGTCTATTAAAAATTAAGTTATTACAATAAACAGTGACGTAGACAGAAAATAAAATATAATTTTCGAACGTTTTAAATAAATCTGTATTGTATAATTTGAAAGTGATCAAAAGTTTTGTCTTTGGCTCATTTAGGGATATATAAACTGAAATATAAACCAAATGTTCAATGGTAACTAAGCCAGAAGTATAACAGGAAAACAGAAAGTGGTAACAACGATTCTTCAGAGCAAAATAAACCATGAAATACTAAAATTTCACTGTTTTATACACTAAGAAGCCTGAGTATTTCCTGTCAAAATAGTTGAGGTTATGAATTTGGTTATCAAAATTGTTAATAGCATCTTGTCAAAAGCCATCCACCATCGCCAGTTTAAAGAATTATTGAACGAAATGGAAATTCAGTATTCCCGCTTCCTTCATAATAAAGTGCGAAGGCTTTCCAAAGGTTAAGTGTTAAAACGCTTCCAACTTGAATAAAAGAAAAAATTGAGCATCCTAAATTAAAGAACGATAAATAGTTGCAAAATTTTAGTTCATAATGGATACCACAGCAAAATTAAATGACCTGAATCTTAAATTGCACGGAAAGGGGAACCTAGCCTATGTTTTGATAGAAAAATTGGTTTGTTTTCAAGAAAAATTGATAGAAGATAATAAGAGTTGTAAATTACTTCATTTTCAGTTTTTAAAGCAGTATCGCGATAAAATCAGTACAACTGTTGCCAAGAATTGCTTCAGCACATTTATAAAAGAAACTGAATATGAATTTGGTGACAGATTTGAGTGAATCAAAACCAACAAATCGACTTGAGTATTCATAGTAAATCCTCTCAACACAAATAGTAACGAAATATGTATTAAACTATTTGAAATTGAAACTGGATCTCTAGAAATGCAATTGATCGATTTAAAAAGTGAAATTTACAGAGTGAAAATTCAAGTTTGAAGAGCTGAAAGTCCAGAAATGTATGTACGTAATAAAAGTGGATAGTTTCTATATTCCAAAATCCTTCAGTGAAGTGAAGAAGTTGAAATTTGGAGTGTTAACTATCTTTGGATCTACATATTCGTGCGACGCATGAATATAATCAAAATTGAAGTAAAAATCAAACTAACAAATGAAAATTTGGAGTCATGTTTGAAACAAGTTATGCATGCAACGGGCCAACGGTCCCATTGTACTTGTTTGCTCCAATGTTTGTTTTTTGTTTTTTTTTTATTTTCAGTGAAAATTACATTGTTTAGTAAAGTTTAAATTTTCTTCTTGGACACCATTCAAAATCATCGCTCCCATTGAATTTATTTGCCCAGTTATTTGTTATTGTAGTACAAGTTATGTTTGTGAATAAATGTTAAATTTTTTAACTTAAATAATAGGTAATTATCTCATAATTAAATATAAATATATTTATTATCTAATTTGTTGTGAAAAACAATACAAACAAAACAAAAAAATATAAATAGAATAGAATATTTTTTCTTATAAATAAATGATTAGTTTTTTTTCCAAAAAAGTTTATTTACACAAGTACTGTTTCTAATTGGCATCAAAAAATTTAAACTCTATAAAAATTTTGCAAATTTCGTAAATTGTAATTTTTGGCTCTCAAAAGGCTGAATAAACTCAATCAATCTATTTGTTTCCAGACTTAACATATGTAGGATTATCTAAATAAATAATTATTGTTTCAGGTGAATATATATTCAGGCAATCAGTGATGCTAGAGCTGGGTAAGTTTAAATATTCTTTTTATTTAATTTATAAACAAACTGTTTTTTCCGTTATGTCAAGCTCTGTAATTGTGGGTGATGAAAATATTCATATGCCCTATTTATACAAATCTTCCAGTGAAAAATCTATTTATGAATACCCCACTCTAACATTTTTTAAAATACCAAGGTGCAACTGCTTCAAACACTTTCCTAATACGAATGTTCATATTATCAGGAGTAGTCGGTGGATTACTAATACGATACTTTCAACATGCCTTCATAAAACAAAACCATCAAAGTCAGATCTGGGGATATGGGTGGTCAACTACATGGACCTCCCCTTTCTATCGATCTATTTGGAAATTTTCTATCAAGACATTTTTCACAATTAACTGAAAATGCGCCATTTAACTGCAGCGACATATTCGCTTTAATACTTAAATATGCTTCAAGATATCCTGAATCGCCGATTCAAGAATCTTGGGAATTTTTATCTATTCAAATGCTACTAGAGATCGTATAAATACCCTGTACATCACATCTTGGATTTCCCAGGACGGTCCCGACTTCCATTCTCTTATCTCGTGTCCCGCTTTGTCTGACTTTGGGAAACGAATTGTCCCAGGTTTGGGAGATCAGCAGGTAAAGTGTTATTGAAGGAGACTTCGAGGAGGGATCCTAGATACAATAACTTGTACATGTACCAATTAGGTGGTTGTCATTAGGCCCAGCCCATGAAGAGATTTCCGAATTTTATCCCGCTCTCGTTTTGTATTTTCTTTATTCGAGACGATGCCCAAATTGCTCGGCTTGGAAGGTTTGGACCAAGATCAACCAGAATCAGAAACCGTTGTATGTCTAATTATTCTTGTTAATATATGCGCCATCCTGGAAAAACCGAATAAAACTTTTCAGAAAACATTATCGCTAAGAAAAAAAATAATTTTTTGGTTCCCATTGTCAAGAATTAAGCAGATGTAGACGTTTTTCAAAGAGCAGGTTCCGATTGAATTCTATCCTGCTCCTGTTTTGTATTTTCTTTATTTGGGAGACGATTTCTTAAATTGCTGGGCTTAGAAGGTTTGGACCAAGATCAACCAGAATAATTTCATCACTCAAAACCCTTGTATGTCTAATTTTTCTTGTTAATGTATGCGCCATCGAGGAAAAACCAAATAGAACTCTTCAGAAAAAAATATTGCTAAGAAAAAAAATAATTTTTTGGTTCCCATTGTCAAGAATTAAGCAGATGTAAACGTTTTTCATAGAACAGTTTCCGATTGAATTTTATCCTGCTCCTGTTTTGTATTTTCTTTATTTGGGAGACGATTTCATAAATTGCTGGGCTTAGAAGGTTTGGCTTTTTTCCTGTTAATATATGCGCCATCGTGGAAAAACCGAATAAAACTCTTCAGAAAACATTATCGCTAAGAAAAGAAACAATTTTTTATTTCTCATTGTCAAGAATCAAGGAGATGTAGACGTTTTTCAGAGTGCAGTTTCCGATTTCCAAATTTTTTATGACCACAATTCACACTGTTTAGACATTTTAGCATTTTTACTTCAGCAACGATAACTCTTTGAAGAAAATATCTTCTATTTATGAAAGAGGTTATTTCTTTTGAAATTCTTTTAGAGGCTGCCACTGCACTGGACATTGAGAGAGATCTTCTATTCGATAATCGTTTTGAATTGTCCTGTTTAGATGGATTTCTTTTGATCAAATCGATACAAAATGTCAGTTTGTTCTCCTGATTCATTTCTAATTCAGCTTAAACTATTAATTAGTCAATTTTTATTATGACCATTAATCTCATTGTGAATCCTTTATTACCAGAAATCCTCAGTGCCTTTGTCATTTATTGTGTAAACAAAAACTGTAGCATTCCTTTATCAAGTTGGGTGTGGGCATTTAATTTGAGGAACATGACGGACTTGATAGAATAGAAGATATATTAAGACACCTGTCGCTGGAAATATTCGAAAACCCGCCACTGGATACCTATAGAAGAAACGGTGCTCCGCTTCATAAGCTAAGATTAACATATATCTGTCTCCGTCTTTTCACCACAACTTCTACTGTGGGAACCCACTTGTGAATGAACCTTTGAGGCCACTTTTAATTATCAACCAGTTATTAAATATTCAAAGACTTGTATATATCGCTAGAAGTTGTATCAACGAGGTGGAAAAAAATTATGTGAAACTAGTTATCAATAAAAATGTCATAGTCGAGAGAAGCTGGTTTTTAGTGAGGATAAACGTTTATTAAAATATCATTGATGATCGCATTTTTCGTGATGTTTATTTTTCTTGATACTTCTTTGGTAAAAACTAGGTTTTAAGTACCGACATCAAGTCACGATTAGTTTATAAAAATGTAATAATTTTTTTTCGTTTGAAAGAAGTCACAAGTCGCAAAATTGATATCGAAAGTAATTTGTCTAAAAATTTTGCAACTATTATATCGTTTTTTTTTGTTGCAAAAACTTCCTCCATGGGTTATTTATAATTTTTCTATTTCTACACAAAAGCTTAAGTCTAAAAAGTACTTAAATTATTATTAAAGTGTTAAATATTCAGTGACAAAGAAACTCGAACACCCAGTAGTGTCATTTGGTACATTTATTAGAGATTTCATCTACTTCAATATAATAATCAGTGATTTTTTAAGAGGTGAAAGGATTTCATTTTGAAAAAACCACACAAAAATTTGAAAAAACTGCTGAAATCTTTTGGAATCGATAAAACGATCAGTATTATTAAATGTTTGATGATGATTTCATGCAAATGTTGACCGCGGATCCGCTTCAGATAACCCATGCGCAAGTTCCAATTTTTCACAATTTTTTTATTTCACGAATGAATGCTTCAATATTGGCATCCAGTGCGTCATTGGTCGCTGGTTTATCCTTGTAGACATTAATCTTAACATGGCCCTGCAAGAAATAGTCCAAAGGCGTTAAATCACACGATCTAGGCGGCCAATTGACGGGCCCCAAACGTGAGATGAACTGTTCACCGAAGGCGGCTCTCAATTTGGCCATTGTTTAGCGTTCCGTGTGGCATGTGGCATCGTTTTGTTGGAGCCACATGTCATGCATGTCCAATTCTTCCATTTTGAGCAAAAAAATCATCAATCATCACACGGTAGCGCTTGCCATTCACAGAAAGGGGCTGGCCATCGTCGCATTTAAAGATGATATCACAGGCTCATAATCCACACCAAACAGTGACTTTTTCGGAATACATTGGTAGCACGTGTAATGTTTCTGGCTGGTCTACACTCCAGATGCCGCAATTTTACTTATTGACGTATACATTCAACCAGAAATGAGCTTCGTCGCTTAACACAATTTTTCGATACAAAAATGGATCTCCCTCCAACTTTGCCAGCGTCTATTCACCAAATGCTAGGCGTTGTGGAAGATAGTGTGGCTTGACTCCACTCTAGTCGTTCTTTGCATCGCTGGAGACAATGTCGGTAATGTTAATGGAGAGAATCAACTGTATTCGGTATGGAAATAATACAAACCTACTCACCCGTCTAGGTTTTCGCTTTCCAAGAGCTCATTCGTGTTCTGTAAATAACTATTTGCTTCTGATGTCTTGCTGACATAATCTGGAAATAGTGGTCACAATTTTTCAGAATGATAATCCAATTTCTTTCGAAATAATTCAGATTTGTTTGTAAGGTAAGCATGATGAATAATAGTGAATGTTTGTACAGCAAGATTTCAATCCTCTTGAATGAATGTTTATAATGAAATTCGCCGATTCGGCCAATATTTATAAATTAGTAATTATCAAGTAAACGTGCTCAAATTCTAAATTTGTATCAAGACTGTTCATTATAATAAAAAATTTAGCATAGAGTTTTCAAAATAACCTGAAAATAACATAGATTCAGATTAGTTTACATGGAAAATACAAAATTTTAGTCAAGAAAAGTGGAAATAAAATAAACCTCGTCAATATAATCTTTCCCATACAAAAGTTTTTTGAGATACATACTTTCTTGTATTAATCTAAGATAGTACTACGTATTCTAAATGTATCACTCTTTGTTAAATGTTCAAGTTAACTACAATTCACGTTTCATTAAAAATACAGCTCGTAACTGCCCTTTCCACCAATCAAAACCAGCAATGATGAAGTTTATGTTTCCCTACCCTTAGAATGATATAAAAGAATTACTGGGACGAATGTAAATTCAAGTTTGTGGTATAATTTCCATTATTCTCTTTTCCTTCTTTTGGTTTGGGTCGGTTTAAATACAAAATTATGTACACTTTATTTTCATGTTTATTTTGTGAGGGCCGTAATGTAGAAAAGTGTGGTTTATAACTAGGGAAGTGAGGATTACACATTTGTATGCCTGTTAAATGTTTTCCATTGAAATATTATTTTTTTAAATTTTAACTTGTTTCGAAATAACTTGGAAGCATCATTGAAGATCTCATAGATCTATTGGACTTTTTGGAATTTTGAATGAATAATGTAGATGAAAAGTTTGATAAATTAACTTCTGAAGCTTTCAACGCAACTTAATTTTCATTCCACCTTAATATGCATTTTAACTTATGATAACTTTCAATAGTTTTTCTCAACAAATATCAAAAATTAATAATCTACGAGATAATCGTCTCGAATTCAAGAAAATATCAAGTGAAAATTCTTTCGGCAAAAGATGTTTTGAGGTGAATGGTGCTTGTTGAAAATATCTATTGAAAAACTTTTCTAGAGGAATATCATTGGAACAAGTTTTATTATAAAGTATCAAACCAAAATGAATAAGAGGATATTCTATTTGCTGATATAGGCACGTAGAGCTGCTGAAAGTAAATTAGTTCTGTAGTGAAAAACATCCCTTAAATTACGGGTACTATATAACTACTTTCTGTGTCTCTGGAACAACTTTATAACTAGGCCAGTTAAACAATATGATTATCCTAGGTTTTACCCTTCGCCTAAGTTGTTGCTAAAGTGGTATGGGGGGCCAGAAATGTACTCCCGAAGTGGTATTACGGTAATATCTCTTAAACATGGTTTCCATAAATGGTTTAGAACTTTAAATTCTGCATTTTCTTGACCACCACTGCACATCAAAGTTGGACCAGTTTTCCACATTTTTAAAAAATTATCGATTATCTTCAGGTTTTTGCTAATATCATCTAAGCCAATCCAACCGTTTCGTTTTCAATCCTTTAATGCAAACGTCTAAGTAAAGCCACCAAAATTTTTCACAACTTAATCACCTCGATTTTATCAGATTCTTTTATTATTAAATTTGTTATAATTGAATTTTCGATATGTTCAAAAGCTCTCGGAAAGAAATACTACGTCATAAGTCAACCAACTCCCCAGTCGCTTCTTTCTATAATTTCCTGCAAATGTAACAAGGGGTGTGCAGGTGGATGTGGGTGCCCTAACTCCCTACAACATGAAGATGTTGACGATCCAAAAGACCTGGACCACATATAAGATTCTACGGACTCCGAAGAAGATATTAATGACTTTGAGGAGTCGAGTGGTCTAAGGAATAAAACGTCGACGTTTATAATTTACTTCCCGTCAGTTTTTCATTTCATTTTTCCATTCATTTCCATCAATTTTTATTGTATTATTTATTATGCTGCTTCTATCTTATTATCAGTTTTAATAATATTAGTTTTGCATTAGTTTTATGTTTAAAATATTGAGCAAGAGCAGTTGAACGAACTGTAATCATTGATGATAAGTATAATAATAAATAGTCGAGAAATTTCACTTTTGGTTCCATTCTAAGCACAGTGTATTGCTCTTTAACTAACTCGAAGCTAAAAAGATAATTTCTCAAAAAGTGGAGAACTGGTCCAACTTCCATGTTTATAATATTGCGAGTCCTTTTTATGCGAAATTACCGTACATCCACAAAAATACCCCATCTAGAAGTAAATTCATCCCACTCCCATCACTTTAGTACAACTTCCCCAAGGGGGAAACTTAGGATAGTCATACTGGGGTAGAAATGAAGCTATTCGGGCAATAAAGCCTTTCAGAGCAATTATTTCCGATTTGAAGTTAAATCCTACTTGACTAAAATCTTGTTTGTTTGTTTGTTTTAATTTATGAGGGAGAAATTTGACAGTAAGCAGACAATTTAGATGGTTTCGTTGGTCTGTTTCTGTTGTTGATCTTGATGAATATCTTGAAAATGTTTTTAGATAATTTCGCGTCTTTTTGCGTGGTTATAACATTAACATCACTTTCTAAACTGTGAAATGTTTGTGACGGGATGTATTCAGCTGAAATAAATAAACTTTGACTCCACTTCCACTTTTCAGTTCTAGTCGTTAGTATAATAAATCTCCAACAGAGGGCAGACTGTAGTAAAATTCGATGTAAAGAGAAAATTTACATTGATAATTTCTACAAAAAATTTGCCACACGGGATTTAAGCCCACGACCTGAGAATCTGGAGGTTGACGCCTTAGCCAGCTCAGCTAACAAACGCAATTAAAGTGGTGGGATATACTAACAGTAATAAGTAGAGTTACAAATCCCACATACAAATGAAACGTGACGCCAAGAATCGAAGCAAAAAACTGTAAAAATGATCGAAACAAGGATAATTTCTTGATTCGAATTACGGATTGAGACAAGAAATTCATTAATCTATTCTTGTTTTGGTGATATACTAAAAATATCCGGATTTTGAAGAAAACCTTATAATTTATAGACCCAAAATGATCTTATATGGTAGTAAACAGACAGGAAATAGTAAAAACTGAATTATTATTTCAGATATGAAATTTTATAGCAATGAATAAAAAACCAGGTGTTCGAAGAATCGATTTAGACTGCTTTAATTTGTAATGTTACCAGAAATGAATGACACATCTTATAATTGGAATTAGTTCAATTTTAATGTCTTAATAAACTAAATTTTATGAATATAACTAATAAAGGAATTTTTCATTCCGAATTCGTCTTCGTTCATTTTTAGTACAACAATAAAATTTTTAATTAGTCTGTAGAGTGAACCACCATCTCTTTAGCATTATAAGTAATATGAATATTCATAAAATCTATTTTTAAAAAAGGTACTAAAGAGAAAATGAAATTAAATTTGATTCGTTATCACTCAAAGTACTGCCGTCGATATATTAATTATATGGCTGTAATCAATTATAAGTCTTTTATAAGTGGAATTCTAAAATAATTTTCACAGTTCTCTATTTATAAGGCAACGAAGGACATTTTGCTATTTATTGGGGATTTCTTAGTTCTTGAATCCACAAAGTAATGAAAATATTATTAAGCATCTCCATATGTTAATAATTCTGCTGTAATGTAGACCTATCCTGGTAATTTTTTAATGTTTTCATAGATTGTTTCATAATTATTAGCTAGCAATTTGCATCATATTTCGATGTCCTGGAAATTTTACGCTTTTTCGTCGCAAATATCTAAGAAAATATATCAGATTTAATTTTTTATGTTATATCACAAAATCGTTTCAGAGTCAAGTCAAGCATTTTATCAATTTCAATTAAGGAAAGAGTAAAACTAGAGCCACCATTTTTATAGGCAGTAAATAAATCAACGAAGAAGTTTCTTTATGATGACATTATTTATATATTCAAACATTTTTATCTCGGGTTTCAACCTCAAAAAAGTAGGAAGACTTTATATCGTATAGATTCCAAAGTCTTCTTGAACTAGTTAATCTGAAAAACATATTTCTGACTAAAATACTCCCCATTTTTGTTTTGGAAACTACTACAAATTTTACACGTTATGGAAAAGGTCGAAGAAGTGGCAAGGTTTCTTAAAATGATCGGAAAATAACTGCCAGAAAGACAGAAACCGTTTACTCGGGAAGTAAAGTTATGGTCCTATGTCTTGGGATTTGGAAAATTCAAAAAATGAGTCGCTATAAAACGATTGTTTTGCCGAACTGTGAGGAAGATTATGTCGAACAATAATTTTTTCTGTATTAGATATAATTGGTGATTATTTTATTAAGTCGTCCTCGTATAGTTTTTGTGTCTAGCACTTCATGCTGTTTACAATTTTTTCTCCCATGTAGACGCCCACATCGTCATACCTAATTTTTTGGTGGAATGCATCGATAATCACAACTTGCACTCTTTTCTTAGTAACTTCATGCACCTAATTATAATAAAAAAAATTTGGAAATTCAAATATTAATTTAAATTTCAACCACAATCTCAAGAAAAAGTCGATGAACTAGATTGTTTTATAACTACGGTTGAATAAGACATGCTTTTTGTTGAAGCCACTTTCTGATTTTATTTACTCAAGACAATTACTAATTTAAGTAAAGGCTGCTTCCTTTTGTTGTATGATTCTTGTTGAAATTGTTAATAATTGTCCAAATAAATGAATTGAATTCAAGGCAATTAAAAACGAAGTAAGCATTCTTCTTTACTAGTTTGAGAATATTGTTCCCAATACGATAAAAAGGTGGAAAGGAATTGGTCATCATTGGAAAGAGCACATCCAGTAGAAATGTTTTGAACAGAGTTGAACGTTTGCGAAGTATTTCATGAATTAAATTAATCATCTAAACCACAAACTGAACACACTGTTTGCACCAACACTCACAATTACACTGTCTGAGGCGCGTTTCGATAACCAATTTATCATCTTCAGAGTCTGGAGGTAAACATTTCTCTAAGCAAAGAGTATTTGGAAGAATTGGAAAGAAAGAAATGATTTGGTCATCATAGAAGAAAGGATCGTCCTATTTCCACATTAATGCCAAAATTGTGTACTTAAACAATAAAAGATGAATCAAAAATTTGAACTATTACACACTGCAGTTTTATTTGTTATGGATCAATATTTAGTTGAAGTCACGTCTTGAGAATAAAATTGATGAGTCTCTTGGATTTCTCACATTATTCGCAATAAGGACGATTTAAGGGTATACAGTTTGAAAAATAACATGATGTTTTTTGACCGATATGTTATTATTTGCTAAAACTATTTTTGTAATATTCACAATTACCCTACAATGGATTCCGAGAAACACCCAATTGAAAAGAAGCGAAGGCAGGAAAACCCTGATGGGATTTGTTGTATCAGCTATAGAACAATAGAAAAAGCATGGGAAAATAAGGTAGATGCGAGCAAAATCAATTATAGGGAAAACCTACAGGCAAAGAACTTCCTGGGAAACTATAACCAGAGAATATCTGCTATTGGAACACTGTCGACTCAACAGACACCTGAAGACGCCAGACTTAACAGATAATGCGGCGTGCAGATTTTGTTGCACAGAAGGCGAGACCTCCATTCACATTCTTTTTAAGTGTGAGACACTACAGAGCTCCAGAGCATTAGACCTGGGAGCATATGAAAGAAAAGACGAAGATCTCTGGCAGCAACGGCCATCCCACATTCTGAAAAGAGTGGAGTTAACAGATCAGTTGCAAACACAGTGTTCGCCAGTAAAATCCCAAATTCGTGACAGCTACATCCCAATAACAAAATGGTTAATATCTAGCGACGCGCAGTGGTTAAGTGAGTTGACAAGTTGACCACCACGAGAATTTACAAAAGATTTATTGAAGGACGTCAGAAATATCTCCAATATCATATGTCATAATGAAAATATCACGTTATGGAGTTGATAGTGGCAGACAATTGTTAAAATTTGAATGTGCAGATGGAGCATCAGAAACTGCTATCACAAACATGAACATTTTAAAATAGATCTTGATATCGTATTACAAGATTGTGAATACTAGACAAATAGTTAAAGATAGTTATTGGTCGCTCATACCATACGTTTTATGATATAAATAATTCCGACATCTAAAACTATCTGCGCGATGGTTTTAATGACATTTTCTTGGATTCTGTGATCCATCCATCACCAAAATACTTATTGAAGAGTGAGGTCTACAATCGCTTAAAAAGAAAGATATAATTCCAGGCGCTTATAATGACAATTCATTTCTAAGATCACGTAGATCGATATAAGAAAATGCCGAGGGACAACTCAGACATTGTAGTAGCTCAGGAAAACCTCGAATTAGGTGTGCCTTCACAATATATGCCAGATTTAGCACCCAGCGAAAACCTGCTTTTTTTAAAGGTCAAAGAACTCTTTCACGGTAAAAGATTTTCTACGGGTCATCAATGTACGATTAAATGATAGTTAGCAGATGTGGAGCAATTTTATTGAGGCGTATTATAAATGCGGATAGGGCGGGAAAATTTGTTAACCTTAATTGATACCAAACTGAAGGATAAAAATGATATATTTGCTAATTAGATATATTATAAATCGGATCGATCTTTGTATATACAATTAATTATTGCACCTTACATTTTTAAAAATATACAGGGTGTCCCGCAACGAGTTGAAACTATCTGTATTATGGCGAAATACTTATAGTAAAATTTCTACGTTTGGGTTTTCGGATACGATCTTTTTAACTAATATATTTTCAAAGGTTCTACCGGAAGTCGACTGTAGCTTTGTTATTTTAAGTAGAACACCCTGTATATTAATACATAATAATAGAAAAAACGGGTGGTGATTAAGAAATTTGATATTTAAACAGTGAAACTTTGAACACTTCTTACACACACCCTGTATAAAACGAGAAATTTTTTAACATAGATTCAAACACGTTCAACCTTTCTAAAAGCAACCGAATAGAAATCATTTTCATATCTTTAAGGGTATCCTCGTAAAAATATAACTTACGAGGGTCTGCGAGGGTTAAATTTTTTACAAAAAAATTAATAACTCAAAAAATATGCATTTTTCCAAAAATGTTTTTAGACAAAAATATACTAAAATTTTACGTTGATTTAAAAAATGTATTAATATACTGGGTGTTTTATTTAAAATAACAAAGTTGCGGTAGAGCCGGAGTTAAAAAGATCGTATTCGAAAACCGAAACGTAAAAATTTTCATATTTTACTATAAGAACTTTGCCATATGCAGATAGTTTTAACTCGTCGTGGGATACCTCTGTATATATCTACATATCATCAAGAGGTAGTCTGCTAAGAATTTCCAAAAAATAAACAGACTCATTAATTATGTCAATTTTATAATTGTGTATTGTTTTAACCTCCTTTTTATTTATTTTTGCGTTATTGTTTGATTTTTTTGTTCCACATACATAATAATGAATTGAAATTTCTAAAACTGTTGGTGATATTCATTCCGAATACATTATTTATAGTAACCACTACACCATACATACAGTTTTGAAATTTTTGTATTGAACTAACATCAATAATGTTTCGTTGAATACGTGAAGATCTCGTACAGTTGTAATTCACTGAAGATTGCGTATAGACTGCCAAGTTAATGTGTTACAATGGTGAGCCTGACTCTTCAAGCAGAGGAATGTGGCAGCTGAAGAAAACCTACCCTAAACCTAAACCAGTGGTCGACAAACTTGTTATCCAAAGTACCAAAATATGAAAATCACAACAATTTAATACAAACTAGAATTAAATATGCTTATTTAGTTAATTTATTACACCACAAAGTTGGAATTCCTGAAACCCTTGGTGATATTCATATGAACACACTGTTTTCAACACCACTACACCAACTGTCTTGGCCATCAAGAGATACAATAAGGAAAAGACCTTTGTTGAGGATATATCTGTACTTAACGGTTATGATAAAAACATTGTAAATATTAATTGATAGTCATCGTTAAGTTTAAAAAAAAAGAACTCTGGAGATATAAACGTAGCAAAAGGAAATAATGGCTTATCTACCCAAATTTTGGATTCAAGCGATCCGTCTTCCAGCATGGTCTAGGGCTGCAGACCACTTTTGGGTTTACCTGGGCAACCAGGCATGCAAACCAAGCGAGGGACATTGTCATCATCCCAGAGTCCCACCAAGTCTGGGCCAATAACGGCTTCCAAGCTAGGGCCAGAGAAAAATGCATGCAAGTGGTGATATGAATGAAATCATCTATAGTTTCTACCTGTTCCATAAGATAAAGAGAACTATAACAGGCCCAAACATAACACATGAAGGAGAAAGAAGAGCAAAGAAATACGAAGAAATAGAGAGAGAACTGGAGGAGGAGAATTTAGTGTGATACATAAAAGCACAAAGACCCAACTGGGCCGGGTACATAATGAGAAGAGAACCAATTGAAATGATCAAAACAATAACGCAATGGATCACATTGTGGCCAGGGAGAAGGCACAGACCGAGACAAACTTGGAGAAACGAAATAGAGGAGAGCATAAGAGCATTTATTAGTGAAAGCTGGAGAGCAAATTGCCGGAACCGAAAGTCGAGGAGTAATCCACCTCAAAAAAAAAGGATTTAAAGCGCCAAAAGCAATAGTCACAATCCACATGGGATTGAAAGGCTTGATGATGATGATGATGATAACCTCTTCCATATTTCTGTTATCAAAAAAATAAAAGTTTCGCGTTAATTGTCATCAGGAGTTTAGTTGGACGCTACCTACCTAATGTGAATAATATTATTTTAATCTTTGTATATCAAGTTATTAGTTTATTACTGATTTAAACAGCTCGTATATTTTTTAACTAATTTACAGTATGTTTCATTGACTAAACTCGTATAACTTTTGATAACTCGAGGTTTATTTTCTTGTTGATGTCAACGACATGTAAAGAGGCGTCGTGGGAAGGCAGACTATTCTTGAATTAAGTAAAATTCATTCTCCCATCAGAAGTTGTCCGATATTATTCATGAATCCCACTAAATTTTTCGATATTAGCAAGTCTAATTTCCTTCCTCAGTTTGAAAGATAATATGGCGTCGATAGTTATAAAATCAGAATTATAACTGGTTATAGATGTTGACGTTGAAAATATTGGCTTGTTGAATGGAACCAATAAAAATGTTTATATTTATAAAAAAATATTTCGGACTGATTAATAGCTGATATAATCGTATCGATAACTTTTTTATGGAAAAGTAAGATTTAGTTGAACTATTTAGAAATATATGTACCCTATTTAATATTTACATCATTTAATTATTTCATTAGCTAATAGCCTTGTTATATATTTATTCCATTTCAACTTTATTCAGGTTAATATATTGATCTATCAGATAATTTCTTTTCAACTATATATTAACCAAATCAGTGATAGAAATCAAATTACAACTGTGGTCACGATTCAAGTTAGATCGGCTAATTATTTCATCCGGTCATACATTTGAAACGGATGCATTTCGAAACCGAGAAAATAACATGAACTGATTGCTTATAATATAAATTCTTTTCAAGTTCACGTATTAGTATTTCTAATGCAGAGGCTTGCATACGTCCGGCAACGCTATGTTGACGAAATTCCAAAAATTTCCGGAATTTTCGCTATCAAATAATTCTACATTGTGTAAGACATCCCATAAGCTCTTAAGAACGGGCTCTGTTGTCGACGCGCCGCGTTCTGGACGATCGGTATCAGTACCAATTAAGAAAATATAGAAACAGTGGCATTGGAGTTAGTTGAGTGGACAAATCAATCTGCAGTGCGGCTATCGGGAAAACTTTAAATATATGATCGTTCTTTGAGGCGAATGCTGTAAAGCACGTAGTATCTCGAATACAGTCAGGATTATTTGCAATTCCAACATTCCATTTTGTGATCGTATAAAGCTGCGGTTAACTGCGTGTACTGAAAAGACCAGATGCGGAATGTCTGGAGGGTCACATTAGGGGCCAAAGTTACTTGGAAATTTTCAAAGGTTTCCGAGGACAAATGGACAACGATCCAACACTCACGAAGATCCGTTATTTCATGCAGGATCGATGGATCACCTTTATATTTATTTTGAAGAATGGATAGGCAGACGAGGATTCGTTTAGTGGCCCGCACGGTCATGTGACCTGGCACCATGTGATTTTTTTTGACGAATTTGAAATTTTTCGCGGACAATTTGAAACCTCAATTTTAATACTTTTTATAATTTCTTTTAACAAATTTTGACGCATTTTTTTCTCTTAATACAAATTTGTTGCCCGTCTTATTTCGACCTCTGTAATAGAATTTCGAATTTAAGTAGATAAGACAGTTTATCATCGAGAGAAAAGCAACTAAAAACTATAACTAATATCGAAAATTCCTGGTAATGACTTGATTATCTGAAAATAAAAATAAGACTATAGAATATATAAGTAAAGTTCGCTTTTTTTAATTCTTCCAAGTCAATATTATTTACGTATGAACAGTTTCCTTAATTTATTTCGAAAAGAAAAATTTCATTTTAATGTCTGCTTAAAATAGCTGCAAAGTCCATTTCACCATCTGCGACTCAATCTCGACAAACCACATTTGAAGATTAAACGGAAAAAATTAAAAAAACAGTTAGAGCTTTTTGTGCCCTCTCTATTGAGGTGGAACAATCTTTTAGTGAGAAATACTCTTGGTCCATAAATCATTTAGCGAACGAACGCTTCGAAGCGGTAATTTCAGTTTTCTTATGAAAGAAAGGTTCACAGAAAATAGATCAATTGAATATGATAGTTCATATATAAGATTTAGTGAACTTATGCCCAGAAATTGACTCACTGAATAATGCATTCCCGTAACGATTCAAAAATCAAATTGATTATCAGATAGAAATTGTTGCTGGTGATGTAAATCTTTAACTACATCCCAATAGTTCTGAAGCAGCGAACCTGAAAATAATTTTTAAAACTAACTAATAACTGCAAAAAGGAAATAAATCTACAAACAGAAGTTTACGTTAAAAACATTTGTTTATCCAACAAATTATCGTTTTTATATAATTTTGACAATTCGTTAGATTCACTAATTAGCTAGTTTGAGCACTTTCTAAGGGGTTGTTTGCCATTCTTTGAACAATAAAATATTAATATCAAAATGAATACGGGTATCAAAATGATAGCCCCTACTTCATCGATTCTTTACTTTGCTTTGTTGTTTGGAAATGAATCCACAATCTTGCGACATAATTTTAATTTGAGAATGGTGAAAATTCAGTACCTGTCATTAAATATTTATTCCAGAAACGTAAATAAAAAGCACCATCATAGAGATAGAAGAAGCTATCAACTTATCAAAAAAAGCCTTTGCTATATTCAGACTGCCATATTTAAGCACTTTGTACATTTTCCAGTCTTCATTGACGTGGTTTGAGCAAGATGTGTCCATTAATTAAGACAGTGGATTGCAAAGGGTGTGAAGGAAGACACTGCAAAAAAGCGATCAAGTTTGAAGGAGTTCGTACAATCACCCATAGTATTCACCAGATTTGGTTTCCAGCGATTTTTTCCTGTTTCCTAACCTTAAAGTTTCACTTATAAGAGAGAGATTTTCATCAAACGTGGACGTGATGTCATATGTTAACGATTAATTTAAGGAAACCCTTATTTGAAGGGATTAAAGATCTCAGATCATAGCTGAACTGATTGTATAGACTGAAAAAGAGACTATCATGAAAAATAAAATAATTTTTAAGTCTGAAATTTTTAAGAAAACGTACAACCAATTTTGGTAGATACCTCGGCAGGTGTCAATAATGACGCAGATTTATATATAATAATATAATAGGATATGTCAATTCCGTGCGAAAAGTTTATTAACACTAAGACTAGAAAATTCTGTTAGATAATACAACAATTCAAATGTAAAATTCAATATATTCAACTGATGTAATTAAAAAAATGCCTAATTTCAATAATAAATACTAGACCAGTCATTTTAGGTAGATTTAGGCAAGAATTTCGAAAAAATGAGATATCCAGCTATTAAGTCGTTTAGAATTGTTCATTTGACATCCTAAAACTCTTCTCAAAACTCACATATAATTCGATATGAGCAACTTTAAACATCGAGAGTCAAAAGTCAAAAAAATCGATTTTTTTAAAACATTTTTTACAAATAACTCGTTTCCTTTGGGATTAACGCTATTTGTATTTATTATCAATATTGTAGAGCATTGAATTCTCTACAAATTTTGATTACAAAATTTTTTCATACGGTGAATCGTTTGTGAGATAAAGGGCGGTTAGAATCCCGTTTGAAATCAACCGATCAAAATATTCTCTTATAAAGTTTATAAATTATTGCTGAATATACAATAATAGATAATTTTTTTTTTCATCAACAATTACATTATATTTAACTATTTTTTGTTTAATTACCTATTTCCAATCAAGTAAAAATTCATTCAATAGCACTTACCATTTAATCGTAGAGAGAAAATCACATTAATAAATTAAGTATTTTTGAATTCATAAATAAGTTCATTACTGAAAAAATATTTAAATATAATGTAATTGTTAATAAAAAATGGAAATTATTTATAATTATATATTTAGCAATAATTTATAAATTTTATAAGAGATTATTTTGATCGGGGCTACCAGTTGATTTCAAACGGGATTCTGACCGCCCTCTATCTCAGAAACGATTCACCATATGAAAAAATATTTCAAACAAAAGTTGTAAAAAATTTATTGCTCTACAATATTGACAAGGAATATAAATAGCACAAAACCCATAGGAAACGAGTTATTTGGAAAAAATGTGCAAGAAATCGATTTTTTTGAATTTTACCCCCGATTTTTGAAGTTGCTCACATCGAATTATATGTGAGTTTTGAGAGGAGTTTAAGGATGTCAAATAAACAAATTTAAACGACTTTATAGCTGGGTATCTCGATTTTCTTAGGTGAATTACCTTGAATGACGACTATACCTACTACTGTATCATTATCATTATACTGATAAAATTTCTTCTATCTGGACTACCGAATATATTGATTGAAACAAAAAACTAGACGTCTTTTACCGTATTTCCAAATAATCTTCTTCAATAGCCACTTTCTGGATCTAAATTATTAAATTTTTGGTTTTATGACTGTCAACAAAACATTTCCCAAAGTTCTCGCATCTTTTTTAAAACTATTAGAGTATTTTAGATCAAATTTCAATGGTTCATTATTCAATTTTCATAAATTTCCAACAGACAGAGTATAATACCGTCATTTCTTATTAATACCCACTAAAAAGCAAAGGAACTTACTACCATAATTTTTCATCCTCTCAATTTTGTTTAAAACTTTTTTCGACAACTGAACATAGAAATGCTCTCCAGAATTTTGCTTATAACTAACCATTATCCAATAATGACAACCTGGGATTGTTGATTTGAACGTCTCCCAATTTTTGCTTATTACAGAACAATTTAACTTGAACGAAAAATAATTTCAGTTGAAATATATACTGTGGATCAATTATTCAATTATAAATCAAATTATAAAAAGTAATTCGTTAAATCAAATACCTAGACTGACCTCCACAGTAGAAGCTTGAATATGAGTCACATATAAGTAGGAAAATTGATCATATCGATCTATGCGTGGTGATTGAATAGCTGCGTTTAAAAGAGTATCATATGACATAATGAAATTGCGATGTCGTGAATTTAAAATGGTAGACAGTCGTGTATAGACGATGACAAAGATGTAGCTAATGCAAGTATGTCACTATTAAATAGTTCAAGATACTGTTCTTTTATATAATGTGAACATAGCTGATCTGAAAATATTACCTGTTAACAGATAGGCATAAGTAAACTCGGTAAAACATATACACTCGTCTTCTAACGCAGTTTAAACACGTTTTACAATGGAGAAATTATCAATCCACGATAATGAACCAGAGGAGCCAAATGTCTGAGTGAGGAGTGGAAATATCGAGGGCCACCACAACCGAAAAGATTCAGCAAGAAGGTTTTGCTAAAAGGAAAAACATTTACAGTTGCTTGCTATGCCAATTTAGTGCCAAACTTATATAAAAAGATAAATGAAAAAATCTGGGGAACGAAACGCAAACACATTTAGGAACAGAAAGTATTCGGATTGAACCAGATTAGGTGATTATGACGTGGATACAATGAATTGTAACGATTTTCTGCATTAATATCAAAAGATATTGTATCGTATAGTAATTGACCAAATTTTTTTCTTAGATAAACTTCTTGTTGTTCATATGTTACCTTTTCATCAAAATAATACATACCGATCTATTTAAATATTTATTCTTTCACATAAATTCATTTGACTAACAATATAAACAGTTGAAATATAATAAGGGCTTCAACAATACGCTTATATTAACTTTGAGGTCGGTTTTTGAGCACATCAGAACGTCGGATTCACTTGAAACTTCGTATACTTTTTAATGACCGATGATAAAAAAATAATTTCCTTAAGACTCTTCACAGACTAACGAAAACGGCTTCCGAATATAGGTCTACGTGTTCAATGCATTCGGAGGTATTAAATATCTAATTACTTTGCTAATAAGCATGAAGCGCTTCTTGTGATTTTAAGGCGGTTGCTGACTAGTCGAGAAACCTCAAAGATGGTTACTATCGCAACATACATTGTTGGACTCACCGAAAAACCGAACTGATTAAATCACTTCGTCAAGCATATAATCGCTCATTTATATAGCGAAACTAGGATGAAATTATAATTTTTTTTGACAGTCTTGTCATAAATTATACAATCGCTATGCCAGCGCTAATCAAAACTCAATGTAAAGTAAACTATAGTGTGACGGGTACACAACTTCACGCTATCTAACGGCGCCCGTTATGATTTAATGTAATATCCAATGTACCATCCAAAATTGCGCATGGCTCTATATATAATACGGTTGCCATGAACTATGTTCTATATGTTTCTAAAAGACTAAGTTGATTTTAATTGTACAAAAGTTTCTAGAAAGAAATTGTCTATTACTATATATGTTAGAAAGTTTCTAGCATTATTTCACGAGCTTATATAACGCAGGAACTTATAGTTAGAGAAGTGGCAACGAAGTGATAAAACAGTAAATTATTAGTGACAAAGTGTTGTAATTAGTGCAATGAATGTTGTAATAAAGTTTAGAGTGTGAAATTGACTGAAATTTTATCCACGAATCCATCAATTTACTGCTTACAATAATTGCAGGATTTGAACAACTCCATTTAAAAAACTTATTACTTGAGCTGATGACCAAAAGTTAACTGTCACTTGCTTTGTAATACATCATTTTTAGTATTTTGAAAAATACGGCCCTGGTTGACTGTTTTCAACTCGAAGAACTACTTAAAAAGAGAGCCGGGAGAAGACATAAAGGGGAATTAGTAGCAAGTGCTCAAGTCGATTCCTGAAAATACATCTAAAATTGAACTGAATAAATGAATTATTTATCAGCGTAACTTTCGGAAGGGACTCACTTGAAAAGCGATATAAAGAATTTGGATAAAAATACATCTTACAATAAGTGCAAATCTTTATTTTCCATTATTTTGTAAGTGAACAGATAATTTTATTTTTATCTTATATTTTTTCATCGAAGTATTGCAGTCGGCCGCTTATATAATCAAGAAAAATTGATATTCTGTTCTCGGAATATATTTCTTCATTATGACTACATTCTGTATATTATTATTACATTTGTTCGCGGTAAATATCCTGAACGTGTTCGTGGAGCAAACATTTCTAATTCCTAACGTGTTTTGGATCCGCCAATATATCCTCGGACATGAGGAAGGATTTTTTATCTGGAACATGTGCATTCATCCTTTCTGTTATATTTACCACGAAGTAACCTCTAATCTATGTGGTTTTCTAAGTATTTGTTTAAAACAAAAAGTGGTAGAAAACTTTATACTTACAAATATCAAGAATAAATCCTCGACCATTTTATATTATATATTAAATACTTAGATCAGGAATCGTTCGTGGAGGATTGTATGTTCTGAACAAATTCTGAACAAAGCTGCGCGTTTGTCGCATCCAGTATAGATTCAGAATACATTCGGAATGTGTCTGAATTATCTACCGCGAACAAAACTATTGAAATTTTATACCGAATTCTGTGAAATGTAGAAACTTCTGTTGATATAAAGTTCAAGAATCGTTCGTGGAGGATTCTATGTTCTGAAAATATTCTGAACAAACCTGCACGTTTGATGCATCCAGAATATATTCAGAATACATTCGGAATGTGTCTGAATTATCTACCGCGAACAAAACTATTGAAATTTTATACCGAATTCTGTGGAATTTTGTAGCTTCTGTTAATATAAAGTTTAAGAATCGTTCGAGGAGGATTCTATGTTCTGAAAATATTCGGAACAAAGCATGCGCGTTTGTCACATCCAGAATATATTCAAAATACATTCTATGTATGTGTCTGTATGAATGTGTCTGAATTATCTACCGCGAACAAAACTATTGAAATTTTATACCGAATTCTGTGGAATTTTGTAGCTTCTGTTAATATAAAGTTTAGGAATCGTTCGTGGAGGATTCTATGTTCTGAAAATATTCGGAACAAAGCATGCGCGTTTGTCACATCCAGAATATATTCAAAATACATTCTATGTATGTGTCTGTATGAATGTGTCTGAATTATCTACCGCGAACAAAACTATTGAAATTTTATACCGAATTCTGTGGAATTTTGTAGCTTCTGTTAATATAAAGTTTAAGAATCGTTCGAGGAGGATTCTATGTTCTGAAAATATTCGGAACAAAGCATGCGCGTTTGTCACATCCAGAATATATTCAAAATACATTCTATGTATGTGTCTATATGAATGTGTCTGAATTATCTACCGCGAACAAAACTATTGAAATTTTATACCGAATTCTGTGGAATTTTGTAGCTTCTGTTAATATAAAGTTTAAGAATCGTTCGAGGAGGATTCTATGTTCTGAAAATATTCGGAACAAAGCATGCGCGTTTGTCACATCCAGAATATATTCAAAATACATTCTATGTATGTGTCTGTATGAATGTGTCTGAATTATCTACCGCGAACAAAACTATTGAAATTTTATACCGAATTCTGTGGAATTTTGTAGCTTCTGTTAATATAAAGTTTAGGAATCGTTCGTGGAGGATTCTATGTTCTGAAAATATTCGGAACAAAGCATGCGCGTTTGTCACATCCAGAATATATTCAAAATACATTCTATGTATGTGTCTATATGAATGTGTCTGAATTATCTACCGCGAACAAAACTATTGAAATTTTATACCGAATTCTGTGGAATTTTGTAGCTTCTGTTAATATAAAGTTTAAGAATCGTTCGAGGAGGATTCTATGTTCTGAAAATATTCGGAACAAAGCATGCGCGTTTGTCACATCCAGAATATATTCAAAATACATTCTATGTATGTGTCTGTATGAATGTGTCTGAATTATCTACCGCGAACAAAACTATTGAAATTTTATACCGAATTCTGTGGAATTTTGTAGCTTCTGTTAATATAAAGTTTAAGAATCGTTCGAGGAGGATTCTATGTTCTGAAAATATTCGGAACAAAGCATGCGCGTTTGTCACATCCAGAATATATTCAAAATACATTCTATGTATGTGTCTGTATGAATGTGTCTGAATTATCTACCGCGAACAAAACTATTGAAATTTTATACCGAATTCTGTGGAATTTTGTAGCTTCTGTTAATATAAAGTTTAAGAATCGTTCGAGGAGGATTCTATGTTCTGAAAATATTCGGAACAAAGCATGCGCGTTTGTCACATCCAGAATATATTCAAAATACATTCTATGTATGTGTCTGTATGAATGTGTCTGAATTATCTACCCCGAACGCAACTATTGAAATTTTATACCGAATTCTGTGGAATTTTGTAGCTTCTGTTAATATAAAGTTTAAGAATCGTTCGAGGAGGATTCTATGTTCTGAAAATATTCGGAACAAAGCATGCGCGTCTGTCACATCCAGAATATATTCAAAATACATTCTATGTATGTGTCTGTATGAATGTGTCTGAATTATCTACCGCGAACAAAACTATTGAAATTTTATACCGAATTCTGTGGAATTTTGTAGCTTCTGTTAATATAAAGTTTAAGAATCGTTCGTGGAGGATTCTAGGTTCTGAAAATATTCTGAACAAACCTGCACGTTTGATGCATCCAGAATATATTCAGAATACATTCGGAATGTGTCTGAATTATCTACCGCGAACAAAACTATTGAAATTTTATACCCTATTCTGTGGGATTTTGTAGCTTCTGTTAATATAAAGTTTAAGAATCGTTCGTGGAGGAATATATGTTCTGAAAATATTCTGAACAAAGCATGCGCGTTTGTCGCATCCAGAATATATTCAGAATACATTCGGAATATGTCTGAATTATCTACCGCGAACAACACTATTGAAATTTTATACCGAATTCTGTGGAATTTTGTAGCTTCTGTTGAGATATAGTTCAAGAATCGTTCGTGGAGGAATGTATGTTCTGAACATATTCTGAACAAACCTGCACGTTTGATGCATCCAGAATATATTCAGAATACATTCTGAATGTGTCTGAATTATCTACCCCGAACGCAACTATTGAAATTTTATAGTGAATTCTGTGGAATTTTGTAGCTTCTGTTAATATAAAGTTCAAGAATCGTTCGTTGATGAATATATGTTCTGAACATATTCTGAACAAAGTTTTGCGTTCAAAAGATATACCGTTGTGTTATACCGAATTCTGTGAAATGTTGAAGCTTCTGTTGATATAAAGTTCACCCCGTATATACCGTTTCGTTCTTGTCCGTACGTCAGTTGTGGGATTGCTCATCTGGTAGGCAGGTCTCTTGGGCTTCTCTCGACATCCTCTGATAACTATGCTAATAATATTCAAACAAGTGTATAGAATGTCGCAAATCTAAAGAGTTGTGATAGTTATTTTTAATAACAAATTAACAACGATACAGTTTTGTAAATTACTACTATCTATCTATGTATATATACGGAAAAATTGTTTTGTTGATAATATACATAACAAAATATGATTTCTAATAATGACTTATAGAATTATTTCGAAATTTAAATGATAACATATTTCATGAGTTCAGAATGTCTTGGCTCTAGAAATAGTAAATGTCGTTTCATAATACATTTTTAAACTAATTTATTTACGATTTCGTCGTCGTTGTTATCAACTACGTATTCAGATGGCATATGAAACTCTCTATTGATAAAATTGTTTTGATTTAGAAGAACAAATTTGGTGAAGGGGTTTTTAAGGCAATAGTGAACTTTTCGTTCCAAAAATTGATTTCTGCAAAGTATCAAACCGTTAAATAAATTTGCGGTGAAAAAAATTTCATGAAAGTAACATGAAAGTAACAGAAATGAAATGTTCCATCTCACCTCTACCAGATGTCTTAATCCCATGAGTCTATAGCAAACAGACATGTGTTTTTTGTATATTGTGTTTCATTAAATGTAATACTATATTTTGATAATCTCCCACAGAAGTAAAATCATACGTTCGCTAAAGATCTGCCCCCAGCTTTGCTGTTACGTTTATTTTTGTGGAATTCTCATACTGATTATTTTTAATTACGGTGAAAGATAGTTTACAAAGAATTCAACACTTGTGAACTAGGTTTCTATATACCAGCGGAATAGTTTTTTGTTAGTTGTCGAAATATTCTAATAATCTAATAATTCTAATAAAGAGATAGAGGAAAATGGTTTATTATCAAAAAATCTGTAGACAAAAAAGGGTTAAATTGTTGAGTAACTGATAAGCACAATACAGTAAGAGAAATAAAATAATAAAAACAACTTTATTTGACAAGGAAAGGTCACTAATAAATGGTACAATGATAATTCGAAAACAAAGTTTTAATGCTTGATAAAAAACTCTAATTCTCGAGAAATTCCAATGGACAACAGAATGTTTTTAAAATTAAAAACTCTTTCAATATGAATAAGAAATATGGAAATAAAAGAATAATAATCATTCCACTAGTCATACGGCTTTTGAAATGCTGAGCTTTTTTGTGATCGGTTCCGAAACGGTTTGGAAAAACTTCACGAATAAGGCAGGAATAAAGCAGTTACCCTAATGTGGATATCAAGACTCCCTGGGAAATGATGAAATGAAATAACTGATGAATTAGCTATGAGAGAGGACGAAACATCCTTTTGGACAACAAAAATTATTTATGGTATTGTTTCTAATAAGAATTGTTTGTGGAAAATTAGACAATCATTTTTCAAGGAATTGGCACACCTAACCTAACCTAACCTAACTTAAACTAAACTAACCTCACATAACCTAACATAATTTAATCTAACCATTATGAGACATATAATTTTCTAGATAGGTCAATGAGAGAACTATAACTAAAAATTTTCACATATAAAAAACATTAGTTCGTAACATTATTTAATAAAATTTTTGTATTTAAAGGATTAACGATCATAATGGATAAAAAAAGATGTTTCAATTATTAATTATAAGAAATCTAAGCTCCTAGTGAGTTGTCAAACAGACAGTTGCTGAAAAAAATGTGTTCTGCATAACGCCATAAAAGAAAATGAATGCCAAAATTCCTCGCATTCATCAGATTGCAGATACTATGTATGAATAATGAATAAATAAAAATAAATTGTAAATTTATAATAGATCAAATTATTTCCTATACAATCCTAACAACTATAATCGTACTAGAATGGATATAAGTTTTTGACTAAATATCGTCTCGAATTTTGAAAAATTTAGACTACGAAACAAGTGTCCTTCAACGTACGCCCCTAGCAATTAGAAACGTAAAAACGTATATAGAAGAGACGTAGGAGTCTAAGCTAGTGATTACCAAAGTGGTCCTGGTGAACCCCCAGGTGTCCACGCGTAGCTCTACAACAGGAGCGTACCGTACATCTTTTAACGAGTTGGTAATATCGTATAGTATCAACTAAAACTAGTAATAAATATTTTTGAAGTTGCTTTCGAGGAAAAACGTTTGGAAGGAGGAAAAACGTCGCTTGACATCCGTTCAGTTTGCTTTGAGTCTATCGTTTATATTGGAGCCCCTGGCTCGCGTTTTTACTATTACTAACTTTTATATTCAACTGATTTGTTCCATTTTTTAAACAATTGCAATTCATAATGTAATGAAGTAATTTCTGTTGAGTTATTTATCCATAAATTGAAAATCATATGAAGTAGTTATGCATTTTCCACATTTGCAAATTACTACAATAATACATTGTCTCCATTTCATAATCATAGTTTAAATTTTGATGGATTTTATCCATTGTATTCATATTCGAAATATTTTTATTCGCACTGGGTGCTTCATAATTGTACATTTGTTTCCATTCCAACATGTATTGTATCTAATTTTTTTTTTTTAATTCTAAATAATACTAGTAAAGAGGATCAGAATTGTATATTTGTTATATGTTTCCAAATTTGTCAAATTCCATACGCTGTGTTATTATATAAATAATTCGTCAATATCTGAAATCAAAGTGACAACATGAAAAAGCAAGGATGTAAATATATTTTCTAAAATTACTGAGCTTTTTATCTTTCTCAAATAATCTGATATTTCATAGCGTTTTTGGAAAGATATAACTTGCAATGAGACATTCACGATTTGGGTAACCAAGTCGGTGAGTTACTTTTTTGGTCCACTGACCATTATTTTTTCTTACCAGTGCGCAACGTCGCGTCTCCGTTAATTTTTCTGTTCATTCGTCGTCTACTACATTATCATGTCAGACAGCTGCTGTTGTCTCGGTTTGGGTTACATCACTATCAATATTCATCTGACTCGCTTTTACAGAGGTCTTTTTTTTCTAAATTTTATGAAGGCACCGTCAGAAGTCAAATTTTTTTACGGTTCACGGTCTAAAATCCATCATTAATCATCGTGTCCATTCACCTGATTTGTCTTCTGTCCACTGTTGTTGTCGTATTTTTCTAGAACGTTCGATGATTGCCGCATGTTGTCGTCCAAAATCCAAACTGATATTGTATACCATCCTACTCTAGAAATCCAGGAGATCCAGAGACAGTACGGTAGAAGCTGTTTCAATCCTCAGCGCAGTTTCTGTACCATCGTCATCACTTTGTAGTTTTTGGGGGCCTATGAACAAATCTTTGCACCATAAAGAGGAATCGAGAGGGTCGTCGCCATCAGTAGCCTTCGTGTAAAGGACCAGAAAAAATTCTTCTTAGCTAAGGTCGCATCTGGAGTCAATTCCGTCTGTTACTAACCTCATGAGCAGTCTGGTCTATATTCGTTTCGTCGGCTCATTTTGTTCTGTAGTAAGATGGAACCCGTGATCTATCATCTATCCTCCTTAGTCTTCACACCACCACCATATTATCGATGGCATTTTTACTATAAATTTAATTAAAAGTACCTCTTTTCACATTGACATTTTGTATCAAAGTGTAGTCTAAAACTGAGTTGGGCTGCAAAAAATGAAGTTTTTGGTAAAAATGGTAAAAAAGCCAAGTAACGCCTTCTTTTGTGTGAGCTATTGCGACCCATGCATTCTTTGATTCTAATTATGGCCTAGATTTTTGTCGAATAAGATTCTTCTCCTCTCCAACCAACAAAATTAATCACCAACTAAAGGAATAAAGGAGACATGAGAGAAAACATGTGTATGGAAAAAACTTTTATTAAACAAGTATTTAATTACAACTAAAACAATGAAAAATTGACCAATGAAAAGAGAAATTAAAAAAGAAGTTTTTTTCCATCGCTATAAAATCATTTCTAACAGTTTTAAGTGTGTATGATGAGTCAAATCGCAAATTTAATTTGCATATTTTTGCTTATTTTAGACATCTGAGCATATTTGGGGATTTTAAGCAAATTTATGCATATTTTTGATTTTCCACAATTAATGTAAAACTGATTTTTTGAGCTTAGGGGAGAGGAGGAATCTGGAGAACCTCGTTCGACAAAAATCTAAGTCAAAAATAGAATCAAAGAGTGCATGGGTCGCAATAACACACACAAAAGAAGGCGTTACTTGGCTTCTTTACCATTTTAAGAAAAATGATTCATCTTTGAGATGCTGTAGCTCGCTCCCTATAAAATTTGTAGGGAATTTAAAGCTCTACAACTTTGTATAGCAACTGTTTTTTGCTAGAACCATTTTTTTTCGAGATATTGCGAAAAAAACGAGAAATGTTTGAAAGTTTCAAGGTTTTTCGGCTACCGAAAGTTATGCCGAGCCCGAAATAAAAAAATAAAATCTTCTACCTCACCTTTTGTAAAGTAAAATCCTCTGGGAGCTGGACTACGAGTAATTCACTCGAAGAAATAAAAATAGTAAGCAATATTCTTGGCCTTTCAACGGAACTTGAATTTGATTTCTCTGCTCATCAAACATAATTCAATTTTTTAGTTTAAACTAAAACACTTAACAAAGGGACGAGGTGATATTTTTAACTTATCAATAACCATATATGTTGAAATATTGACATAATGACTAAAATAGTTAAAACTAAATCGAAATTACTTAAGTTATTAGTAATAAAGAACTGGTGAAGCTTTTGATATTGTACAATGTCGTGACTAATACCATGATAATGGATCTAGTGCTTATGAAAAAGTAGAGATGTCTGAGTATGTTCAATAATTTACCGAAACTAGTGGAAATTTTCTCATACAATCCCTCGTTTCTGACTTATTGGTCTTCGGTTATGCTAACCATCCATTACCGGGACAACCTGTACAATCTAAATATAGCAAAAATGAATTTATTATAGTTTTTATTTGATAAGTTACAGGCTAACCAACTAAGTTTTTCTACATGTCAATTTTTTCCTTATGTAAGCTTCAATTAACAATGTTTTATTGTATTTTAATACCCTCTGTAATAATTGAAATTCATGATAATTTTCTTCAGAATGTCTCTTTATAGCGAACGGTTTTCTTAGGATGTACAACGATTTACAAATGATATGAGTAAGTTTAACGCCTCATAACAAATTTAAACACGTAATTTGTAGAGTGGATTCAAGTAAAAATAATTATTTTCGTACCTCTGAACCAGGCTCAACACGCCTCGCAATCTTAGTAATTGAAAAGGCCTTTAACTTTGAAAGCACCATAGATTTGTTAAACGAATGGTTCCATTTATAAACTTGTACTCTCTATAATACAATAATAACTTATTAGTTCCATAAGTTCCATATTATAAAGACATGTATTCAGAAACAAAGTTTTTTCCTTTCAAAGGTACGTAGCAACTATGTTTATATAAATAAAGATGTAACCCTTATTCGTACAATCTATTCTAGCAATAATTATTGCCTGAAACATAGTGTTTTCACCCCTTGGTGAAACAACCCTTTACCTGAAAATTCGAAAAGATATACTACAACCTTCTTAAAACGAGACAAATACTCATTAGGGTTAATTTTCATATCGCACACCCTCTTAGAAGTGGTCGGTGCTGCAATTTTTTTGTAACCAGTTAAATTAGTCACCCAGTTGACCGTAGATAGGAAGTAAAACTCTCTTAACTACTCCAATTGTTTTTAAGGATCATTTTTACTCCTCATAATACAATTCTGAATTTGCGGGATCGCACACACTATCCAAACATGAGAAATGAATACAAAAAATGTCTACCCAAAATTGCAAGAACCCAATAATAGTGTTAAATAAATGTTAAAAAGTAGACAGGAAATCAACTTGATTCAATAATATATTGTCGAATAAAAAACTATCATTAATTATAACATCACCATCAGATAAATTATTAAATTAATTCTATCAATTAGCGAAACCTTCGAGCAATTTTTTCTATATAGTTTTATTTCGTTGGCTTGTAATCTTCACTATTTTGATTCTCTATTAATTAAATAATATTATTGAGATGACCCCATAGAAAAAGCACTTGATCTAGTAGACACAAAGGATCACAAGTGGCCTGGAATAGATATGGGTTAAGTGGATTCAATTATGCATACAAGCTACTTGGTCCAAGTATTTTAATACCACGTGATTTCGAGATAATTTCTTACTATGGTTCTGAATAGAAAACGAATTGTTCGTTGGACGTTCAACAGTTTCCCGACTTTATGCAAACTCAATTTATTTCCCAGTATGCAAACCAGATTATATAAATTGTTTTAGTGAATTTTTTGTGAGATATTTCGGACTGTTTCCAGGAAAATTCTTCGTATTGTTTTCTAGTTACTCTACTAAAAGAAAAAAATTGGGTCTTCATTTAACAATACCCATCTTTGATTTAGCAAAAGATTTTATCACCTACAATGCCAAAATCTTATTCAATCAGCTGTCTTTAGAATTAAATAGCAAATACGAGGATAGTCCCAGGAGTACCAGGCTTGACCTAGTGGTCAAGGTGGTAGACACTTGAATCACCATCTCACCATCTATAAAGAATTAGTTCCAAGTTTGAAGACAATACGTTTAGTATTTGTTTGGCAGCCATAATAGTGAATTTTAGAGGCCTTAGTCCAACCAATATGGAAGTTAAACTCGATTCTACTCTACTCTATTCTACTGGGTGAGACTGCTCTTTCGTTATTAATAGTAAAATATTGGTTAGCAGAGTTTGAACGAAGACCAGCTTCGTAGTGATCGACCAAATGAGGTGACGACTTGTTGAAAGAAATTCACAAAGTATTACTGGATGATTGTCGACTGAAAGTATGCGATCTAGCAGACGTAGTAGACATTTCAAAAAGTGCTGTACTTTCTGTCCACATTTGAATTGGAAATTTGGATATGAGAAAGCTGTTCACAAGTTGGATGCCGCGTTAACTCACATTGGAACAAAAACAGCGTCGTGAAGATGTTTCCATCGAGTGTTTTACGCAAATATTCACGCCGTTTCATGACCATGGGTCTATCATTACACACAAGAAATAAAAGAACCATCAAAACACTAGACTGGAAGAGCCGGCTCTAAATTAGGCATAGCGGGCAAGATAATGGCGTCGGTTTTTTGGGATGATTTCCATTCACTATATTGAAAAAGGAAAAACTATCATCGCTAGGAAAATTGCATGGAGCTCAAAGGATCATTCTTTACTATCCAATATACTTAAGTATAAAGAAGTGTTATTAGAATCAATATAAAAGCCAAAAGACTTTCAAAATACACTTATGAAACCAGCACAAAATATATGAATAGAAAAGAAGAAGGAAATCTTATTCATGTCGTAAACCGTCGTAAAAACTATGAAGATGAGCAAGAATTACGTATTCCAAATCTTGTGAATCGATTTATCGATTATATTGACAATCTGCTACAACTTCGGCTTCTGCAACTTCCCTTTTGTTAGATTATGTATAAAAACTTTTCCAATCAAATCTTTCATATAAATTATCATCGATAAATTCTGTTGAGTGGTAATTGATTGGTAAGTAGTTAGTATTTCACATTATCCTCAAATGTGCTATTTACTTTCCACTAGTAAACACAAAGTTCTCCCCATAATTTCTGCTTGCGTTGCTGTTGATCTATCTTTATGTATATCAGTCTTTAACTCCCAACAAAAGAGGAGATCGCTTCTATATTATCAAGGCTTGCGTTGGCAACGTTACAATCTGTCTACCTGTATTTATGGAACTTCATCTCAGTATATTTTTACCTAGTTTTCAGGACAGCTATTTGCCCTAAAACCTTATATATTACCTTACAATCCCGAAATTATCGGAAATTCTAGATAAAATCCATTTTCCCTCGTCTCTATGTTACATAAAGATGAATCGGTTCATTAAATATTGATTTGAAATTTGGTTAAAGAGTTTCTACGAGCTTTAGTTCGAAAATAGCTCCATAGATTACAGAGCATGGATGAATATCACATTCTTATTGAAATTATGTATAAAATTAGTTTTATTCAGATGAATTTTCCACTTTCATTTTCTAGTAATTAAATGGAAACAAATAGTTTTTGATTTTAGGTGTCTACTGATTTAAAATTAGTTCCATTTATAAGTTGAAAATTTGACGATTCGACTTCTTTCAGTCTTTATCAAAATATTTTAGATTAAGAAGCAAATATATATTTTCCTACAAAATCGATATTATTTTTTACTCCATAAATAAATGTAAATTGTATTCGTATACTCTAAATTTTAATTCATAAACTACCCTCATCCTCTTATCTCAGTTTTATGATATCCTCCGCTATAAGCGTAAAGTCATAGGTCTGGCAACATTGGTTGCCTATTCCCGAAAATATATTTTGTGAGTATTGAACTCTACCCTTCAATACTTTGGTAATTTTTAATACCGTACCAATTGGATTTTCAGCAGAATATTTCGAGAAGGCATTTGACATTAGTACTTCTAAAACAAAGTTCTTAATTTTTTCCAAAATTTGTCTTGCACAGTGTGGCCTTGCATGAACCTGGCAAATTGGCAATATACATCATATATTGATGATTTAGCCATGGAATGTACACCGATTTTTACCAATGCTAACGAGAATCCGATTAAGCATATTAATCATTATCACAAATCACAGAAGAGGATCTGCAAAAAGTTATAAAATACGTAATCAAAGAGGAAGAAACAATCTTAACATGATAGAGAAAACAACAACCAATTTGCACTTACTAATTAGTTGGAATTGATGACGTTTGGCCACTCCAATTGCAATAATTGTCACAAATCAGAAAAGAGGATCTGCAAAAAGTTATAAAATACGTAATCAAAGAGGAAGAAACAATCTTAACATGATAGAGAAAACAACAACCAATTTGCACTTACTAATTAGTTGGAATTGATGACGTTTGGCCACTCCAATTGCAATAATTGTCACAAATCAGAAAAGAGGATCTGCAAAAAGTTATAAAATACGTAATCAAAGATGAAGAAACAATCTTAACATGATAGAGAAAACAACAACCAATTTGCACTTACTAATTAGTTGGAATTGATGACGTTTGGCCACTCCAATTGCAATAATTGTCACAAATCAGAAAAGAGGATCTGCAAAAAGTTATAAAATACGTAATCAAAGAGGAAGAAACAATCTTAACATGATAGAGAAAACAACAACCAATTTGCACTTACTAATTAGTTGGAATTGATGACGTTTGGCCACTCCAATTGCAATAATTGTCACAAATCAGAAAAGAGGATCTGCAAAAAGTTATAAAATACGTAATCAAAGATGAAGAAACAATCTTAACATGATAGAGAAAACAAAAACCAATTTGCACTTACTAATTAGTTGGAATTGATGACGTTTGGCCACTCCAATTGCAATAATTGTCACAAATCAGAAAAGAGGATCTGCAAAAAGTTATAAAATACGTAATCAAAGATGAAGAAACAATCTTAACATGATAGAGAAAACAACAACCAATTTGCACTTACTAATTAGTTGGAATTGATGACGTTTGGCCACTCCAATTGCAATAATTGTCACAAATCAGAAAAGAGGATCTGCAAAAAGTTATAAAATACGTAATCAAAGATGAAGAAACAATCTTAACATGATAGAGAAAACAACAACCAATTTGCACTTACTAATTAGTTGGAATTGATAACGTTTGGCCATTCCAATTGCAATAATTGTCACAAATCAGAAAAGAGGATCTGCAAAAAGTTATAAAATACGTAATCAAAGATGAAGAAACAATCTTAACATGGTAGTGAAAACAACAACCAATTTGCACTTACTAATTAGTTGGAATTGATGACGTTTGGCCACTCCAATTGCAATAATTGTCACAAATCAGAAAAGAGGATCTGCAAAAAGTTATAAAATACGTAATCAAAGATGAAGAAACAATCTTAACATGATAGAGAAAACAACAACCAATTTGCACTTACTAATTAGTTGGAATTGATGACGTTTGGCCACTCCAATTGCAATAATTGTCACAAATCAGAAAAGAGGATCTGCAAAAAGTTATAAAATACGTAATCAAAGATGAAGAAACAATCTTAACATGATAGAGAAAACAACAACCAATTTGCACTTACTAATTAGTTGGAATTGATGACGTTTGGCCACTCCAATTGCAATAATTGTCACAAATCAGAAAAGAGGATCTGCAAAAAGTTATAAAATACGTAATCAAAGAGGAAGAAACAATCTTAACATGATAGAGAAAACAACAACCAATTTGCACTTACTAATTAGTTGGAATTGATGACGTTTGGCCACTCCAATTGCAATAATTGTCACAAATCAGAAAAGAGGATCTGCAAAAAGTTATAAAATACGTAATCAAAGATGAAGAAACAATCTTAACATGATAGAGAAAACAACAACCAATTTGCACTTACTAATTAGTTGGAATTGATGACGTTTGGCCACTCCAATTGCAATAATTGTCACAAATCAGAAAAGAGGATCTGCAAAAAGTTATAAAATACGTAATCAAAGATGAAGAAACAATCTTAACAGGATAGAGAAAACAACAACCAATTTGCACTTACTAATTAGTTGGAATTGATAACGTTTGGCCACTCCAATTGCAATAATTGTCACAAATCAGAAAAGAGGATCTGCAAAAAGTTATAAAATACGTAATCAAAGATGAAGAAACAATCTTAACATGGTAGTGAAAACCACAACCACTTTCCACTTACTAATTAGTTAGATTTGATGATATTTGACCACTCTGATTGCAATCATTATCACAAATCACAGAAGAGGATCTGCAAAAAGTTATAAAATACGTAATCAAAGATGAAGAAACAATCTTAACATGATAGAGAAAACAACAACCACTTTGCACTTACTAATTAGTTGGAATTGATGACGTTTGGCCACTCCAATTGCAATAATTGTCACAAATCAGAAAAGAGGATCTGCAAAAAGTTATAAAATACGTAATCAAAGATGAAGAAACAATCTTAACATGATAGAGAAAACAACAACCACTTTGCACTTACTAATTAGTTGGAATTGATGACGTTTGGCCACTCCAATTGCAATAATTGTCACAAATCAGAAAAGAGGATCTGCAAAAAGTTATAAAATACGTAATCAAAGATGAAGAAACAATCTTAACATGATAGAGAAAACAACAACCACTTTGCACTTACTAATTAGTTGGAATTGATGACGTTTGGCCACTGCAATTGCAATAATTGTCACAAATCAGAAAAGAGGATCTGCAAAAAGTTATAAAATACGTAATCAAAGATGAAGAAACAATCTTAACATGATAGAGAAAACAACAACCACTTTGCACTTACTAATTAGTTGGAATTGATGACGTTTGGCCACTGCAATTGCAATAATTGTCACAAATCAGAAAAGAGGATCTGCAAAAAGTTATAAAATACGTAATCAAAGATGAAGAAACAATCTTAACATGATAGAGAAAACAACAACCACTTTGCACTTACTAATTAGTTGGAATTGATGACGTTTGGCCACTGCAATTGCAATAATTGTCACAAATCAGAAAAGAGGATCTGCAAAAAGTTATAAAATACGTAATCAAAGATGAAGAAACAATCTTAACATGATAGAGAAAACAACAACCACTTTGCACTTACTAATTAGTTGGAATTGATGACGTTTGGCCACTGCAATTGCAATAATTGTCACAAATCAGAAAAGAGGATCTGCAAAAAGTTATAAAATACGTAATCAAAGATGAAGAAACAATCTTAACATGATAGAGAAAACAACAACCACTTTGCACTTACTAATTAGTTGGAATTGATGACGTTTGGCCACTGCAATTGCAATAATTGTCACAAATCAGAAAAGAGGATCTGCAAAAAGTTATAAAATACGTAATCAAAGATGAAGAAACAATCTTAACATGATAGAGAAAACAACAACCACTTTGCACTTACTAATTAGTTGGAATTGATGACGTTTGGCCACTGCAATTGCAATAATTGTCACAAATCAGAAAAGAGGATCTGCAAAAAGTTATAAAATACGTAATCAAAGATGAAGAAACAATCTTAACATGATAGAGAAAACAACAACCACTTTGCACTTACTAATTAGTTGGAATTGATGACGTTTGGCCACTCCAATTGCAATAATTGTCACAAACCAGAAAAGAGGATCTGCAAAAAGTTATAAAATACGTAATCAAAGATGAAGAAACAATCTTAACATGGTAGTGAAAACCACAACCACTTTCCACTTACTAATTAGTTAGATTTGATGATATTTGACCACTCTGATTGCAATCATTATCACAAATCACAGAAGAGGATCTGCAAAAAGTTATAAAATACGTAATCAAAGATAGAGAAACAATCTTAACATGATAGAGAAAAAAACAACCAATTTGCACTTACTAATTAGTTGGAATTGATGACGTTTGGCCACTCCAATTGCAATAATTGTCACAAATCAGAAAAGAGGATCTGCAAAAAGTTATAAAATACGTAATCAAAGATAGAGAAACAATCGTAACAACATGATAGAGTAACTACAGTCACTTTCCACTGATTATATCAGTTGGAACTGATGATGTTTCAAGCAAAGATAATTTCAACGTAATTATAAATATTAATATGTCGAATAAGTGATTCGATTTCTTTTAAATGAAATTTTTTGTGTTACTGATGAGAATAGATATCATCGTTGTTGTTTTATTAGAGATAGATAATTTGCTAAACGCGCTCTAAACGACTAAACAATTTTGAAAAGTCAATTTTGACAACAGATGAAAAAACATATAGACTTTTGATTGTTTGCATTTAATCAAATTTGAAAATAAACTTAATATTGTGATGGTATATCAAGTCAACCTATATGGCATTGTAATCTTTCATCGGAACTGTCATTTGATGAAAAATAAACAGAAAATATGCAAATAAGAAATACAAAACTCCCAACTCCAACTGACGCCGAAGTCATAATTCAAGAAATGAAAAAACAAACACATGTGTATAATATCCAGCGCCAGCTTTACACAAGCAGCAAAATAAACACAAAAGCTTTCCGGGAGGTCGTATAATCCCTTAGTCACAACTGAGCTAATAGCAGTTTGTAATATACAATGTGATTAAATCGTCCGTTTATATAATGATGACGAATAAAAAAATATTTTTTATTGTTATGTTTTCCAAGCTTCAGGAAAATTGAGCGTTTTGTTTGTTTCCACACGATTTGCTAAACCAGGTACAATTCTACTAAAATTATAGTTTCTTGGTAGACGATTTAACAAAAAATAAAACGTGGTGTTTGAAACTATGCGAAGATTTCATCAGAAACGTGGTGGATGAGAATTTTTATTTAAATACAATGTTCACCATTATTCACTATTTCCCCAGGTATTCTGGTATTAACCGTAAGCAGCTTCCAACGAATATCGATTGGTTTTGAGTGATTTGAACGAACAAGAGTTGCCTTAATCGCCGGACGGGTTCATCTTGGATCATACTTCTAACTTTTTCAATATTAAGCAGTAACTTAAGTGTAAAGCCTACCAGCACTTGCTTTAAGACAACGTGCAATGCAATGCAAGACGCAATATTTCTTGATCAAAAGCATACGCAGATGAAGTTATGTTTCATGTAAGATCTTGCACTTTATTGCAACATTATCGGTTTGGTCTTATTTTTATTTCGTACAAGCTGCAATTCTAGTGATAAATCTAGTTACTTTTTGCTTAAAAACCAACCTGTCCATCATGGTACAAAAGAAAGACAACAGCAGATATAATTATTGAAAGCGATTGAACAACAATTGAGGAGCATTTGTTCGCTTTTACTAATGGAATTTTTGTTGGTGGCAGCCATAATGCAATGGAAAGAGACTTGCATAATATCAAGCCACGTGCAATGTCTTGCATCATCTCAAGCGGTCTTTACCACCAAATGTGCGTTGCAACTGTTCAAGACCATCCTTGAAATCTCTTGAAAACATCGTATTTCGATGTCAATTCATATGTACGACTTTTACATTGTTCGCATGTCTGAAATAAAAACAACACAGAAAAACAGCAGAAATACGGAAAACGGTCGTCAAAACTACAAATTCTAGTTTTACAATGGTATTTACAATACTATTGATTCATTAAAATGGATATAACAACAAAACAAGAGCGAAATAAAGATGGAAAAAACTTGTTACGATAATATTGAATTTATCATTCACGAATGTGTATAAAGAGCCACTACAATCGTGATTTTTCCTTCAGCATAAATTGTTCAGGACTAAAACAGTCAAACTGCTTGACTGTCTAATAAAGCGTATTATTAAGATTTTTACAAATTTGAAATTATTTTAATTTTTCTACTTTTCCGTAGTTGGTCTTCTGAAAGACCAAGAAAAACAAATTTTTTTAACAAGAATCGATTTTTTTATTCATTGCTTCTACAATTGAGATCAATTTCTAACCAGCGAGCCTTTTTTTAGATCATCAAATAGCCAGTAGTCACTGATTGCCAAATTTGTGGCTAAGGAAGTAATTTGGAATGTAATTCTTTCAATTTAACCATCGTTACCAGCGACTTGTCAATCGGTGCATTGTCTTGGTGGAACTTTGGATTTTTCTTTGATATATGAGGCCATTTTTCCTGTATTTTTGCCTTCAAACGACCCAGAAACTAGTAGTATATAGTATTTGCTATTGATTGTTTCTTTTTGGACATAGTCAACGAACAATATACCAAAATACTGAAGTTATAACCTACCCAGCTAACTGTGGTACATTTGGACGCTTCGGACGTAGTTCACCGGCTGCAGTCTACTCAAATGTTGATGGTTTTGATTCTGGCATGAAATGATGGATCCATGTTCAATCTATTCTCACATATCGACGCAAAAAATCTGATTTATTACGTGTAAACATGACCAAACACTGATCTGAATCAACAACAAGTTGTTGCCTTCTGATATCTTTATGGTCTTCGCTATCTCACGCAATTTCAATTTATGATCAGAATTAGACAACCAGAACGCTCACCATCATCATTGTTTGTACCACCAAATGCGAATCGCTTTAAAACAATAAAAAAGCAAAGTTTTTGGACTGTCTGCATTCATATGACCATGCCTCTTTGTTTTCTCACAGAATGATCTCGTAGTTGGTACTCTAGTCCTTCACGTTCTATTTTTATAATAATCTAGACAAAGATGTTGAGGTAACGGCGACATTCATAACACAGAAAAACTAAGTTAATTAGAAAAGTTAATAAATGGACTTCTACTTTGATATTTTGCAAAGTAGAAATGTTATATTCGTTTCGGAATTAATTAAATGAGTGAATATAGACTGCTAATATTCAGATGCAAATTAGGAAACTACTAATATATAAATTATACAAGTTTCGGTAAGTCATAAAACTTATTTCCATTATTATAAGTTGCTACTCCATTTCCGCTGTTTACTTTCACAAGTTGTCATTTCAAAAGTAGATGATGCTCCGACTAACTTTTAATAAATAAAAGATAACATTGGTGCGAAGAAAATGGAATCGAAACAATATGTTAAAGAAGTACCATCAAAAGTTTGAAATCTGGTTTCACATAAAAACATTTTCGTGTAAAACATCAAAGAGCAATATTGAACTCGATGCAAACAAAAACATTTTTAAATACGATAGTGCGGTCTTGAATAACAGATAAATTAGTTGAAGTAAAAAACTTTGAAAAGGTTTGTATATTATATTATATAATATATAAGAACGAGAACTTTTGTTCGTTTTATAAAGAAATTGAAACATGTTAATTGTGATCTCAGTAAAAGTCTCTGTAAATTAGTTTTTGATTCTTATTATTTATCAATAATCATAAAAATAACGGTGAAAATATTTATAAAATCCAGCAATCGTCAATACGGGGTCTAGAAAAAATTGAAAATCAAATTACCGCCTTTTCCTGGCTAGTTTTCACATTTTCCCGATTGGAATTGCGTGAATTACATTACAAGTGTAATGAAACACTTTTAATTTAACTAGTTCTTGCTCCACTGTTGCACGCTTTCTTATAGAGATTATTTTCTCTCTGTTTTTCTAGTTTCCAGCAAATCTAGTGATTTTTTGTCTTTTTGTACTCCATCATATCGTGATTAGGGATTCCTCATAAACACTAAACACTAAACTTTCGCCTACAAGTGATTCTTCTTGTGAATTATCAACCGAAATCTTCTTTTTGACAGAAAATCCTCCCTCTCTTTGCTGTCACTTTACCGTAAAAAATTATTAGAAGAAGTTGTATCACTTTTTTTAAAACACTGTTTTCAATTTCGATAATATCCAAACATCATCGACTCTATCACATCTGGAATAGTTTTTTATCTTATTTAGAGTGATCTGATTCTGTAGAATATCTTTAAAAGTCATGTCTGCTTCTTCCGGTATAGTGACGTTGCAATGTTTCCAGTCAACAAAATGTCAAATGCTTCCGGCATCAGTTGCACGGATTGTTCTGTATCGTTTTTGAAATTAAGTAAACTTATTGTTTCAGTTAATTTGACTGCTAAAGGCCATTTTTCCAATAGTTTATACATCAAACAGTTTCTACAATCCTTGCGAAAAATCAAAATTTCCTTATCTTTCACCCCAATGCATTTTTCCAAGCCGCATATTCTAAATCGACATCTTGCATATTTTTGAAGTTGCAGAAGAAACCATTGGCATTATCCAGAAACGAAATGGAGTTAGTTTTAAAATTTTCAAGGAATGACTCTAGTTCTTCGGATAAGGACTGAAAGAATGGTAGTTCAGCCAATAATAGTTTATTATCCAAACATTTTTCCACGGTTTCAAAAATTTCGTCTGAATTTTTTGAGAAATGAGTGTGTTCTATAGCCATCGTACAAAATAGAATTTTGGAGAAAAATCAAAACAACCAGTAAAGGATAAAAATATTCCTTTTTTGTTTTAAACGACTTTTTAAAAATTACTTCGAAGTAAATTCGTACTCAAAACTTTTGGAAATTTTTTCTTAAAATACTCATTTAACAGAAAAATGGTACTTACGTGATGTATTGCTTAATGGTTGACTATGATTTTTCCTTTTAAGAGCAGAGTTTGAGAGAAAACTTCTGTTTATTTGTTTGTCATGACACAGAAAAAAACATTTCCAGGAACCACAAATGCTACTGACGTTCGAGGTCACTTCGTAGAAATGGAGTAAATCCAGAGCAAGATTAACATAAGTTGCTGGTCGGTGAAACAGCGTTAACGTTCCAAAAAAATTCAAATCAACCTTTATACAAAGAAGAAAAAATATTTTAGCGGTAACCGGATATCCAGATCTCAAACCTTGTATTTTGCTTCAATAGCTTCAAGAAACCTTATGAAAAAAAAGTCATCAAAGCTACAGAGAAGAAGAATTATTGAAGGTAGTAGTGCGTCTTTTATTAACAATACGAGGGTAGTTCCAGAAGTACCTGAAACAAAAAATTAAGTGTAAAAACTGCTGATATTATCTCTTCATTATTGAAAAATCTTCGACCACCGAGTCAGTTTTTCAAGATAATAATCCGAGGTTGCTGAAGCTGGCAAGTAGAATGCATGAGGTAGCAATTCATTGATTTGGCTATTGCAATAACGGCCGTTTTTGCTTGATTTCTTCGCTAAAATATTTGAAACAATAGGTTGGCATAATATTAGCCGTTGATAGTTCTTCCCTTTTCAAAATGAACCCAAACACATCCCAAAAAACCGACGCCATGAACTTGCCTGCATATGGAACGATGTTTACCTTCTTTGGAGCCGATTCTCCCTTTTCAGTCCATTGCTTTGATTGTTCTTTTGTTTCTGGTATGATGTGATAGACCCACGTTTCATCGATGGTTATGAAACGGTACAAAAATTCGACTTTATCTTTTTTAATACCTGTATCTATAATTTTCTTCTAGTATTATAGTGAATAGATTTTTTCACATATAACTTCTAGTATCCAGTTTTCTTATAAAAGTTTTCTTTTACTTCTTCAAACCTAAACCTTCATCTTCACTGTGTGCTTGCTGTTTTATATTTCTCATTGTTCAAATTATGTTGGTAATTAATCTATTGAAAATTAAAGGGCTCCTACTCACGAAATAAGTTGAGGCAACACGGTCTGTGTGAGCAAAAAAGTTTAATAATTTCCTAATTCGACGCTGCTTTGCGACTGCTTTTAATTCATTTAGGTGCACTATAATTTAAGTTTAAGCTAAGAGTTTTAATAGTACAGTTCAAACAAGACTCGAGTATACAATGAGTTTCAAGAGAAGTTGACAGAACGTAAACAGTAATTAAAAAAACAGTCTTGGCACTTAGCATTTCGTTAACTTTCTCAATTATTTAACATTTTAGACAGAGATATCCTATTTAGCACATCACGGTTCATTTGAAGTAGATACGGATTTATAATTAGCAATACGATACGTAATAACAGCATTATAAGATGATTTTGAGTAAATAATAAACTGGAAAATTTAACATCAGTAGGCTTGGCAAGGCAATCTTCTATATAAATTAAGGTTGAACGGTTTGTCTTCCTCACTTATTGACTGACTTAGTAGCGTTCTCAAAGATCGATCCATCCAGGTCCTATCGATGAACACACCAACACACCTCAGCAAGGTTTGAGATCAACGCTGGTATCCCCAAACATACGTAGATAGCAACAGACCATTATCATCAATTCTGATCTTGAAAACAATCTGAACTGATATGGAAGCGATCCGAATGAGTTGAATGCAGCTTTGCAGTCTACTAGTTCTACAAAAAGGTTTTCAACTCTGGATTTGGACATTTGTGGAGATGAAATATCACCATCACCGCAAATTCGTTTTTTTGATATTGAAACTGGGAGCAATTTTTGAAGTATTGCTCCCAAAAATACCGTTGGGATGCTTAGCTCAATACAAAACAGAACAATTCGACTTATAGGCGATCCAGACTTTTTTACGGATACCTTCCAACATAATCTCATTTAGAACATTGTTTCCAAGACCTACTCCATAGGCAGACGTTGTTCATGATCACCAGGTTCGCCAGAAATTCGATTTCTCTGGAGAAGTGTAAGCCTGTGAAATAAGCTATTAATGCACGTCTTTTCCGAACACTACAGCCTAGAGATCAAGCTCAATATCCACACATTCGAGTGTAAAAGGGTTTGTCGTCTGGTGCTCGCTTTCTACATGAAAAAATATGATTCGACGAGCTTCAAGTACTTCGGTATCAACATTACTAGTAGCAGAAATATATATATATATATATATATATATATATATATATATATATATATATATATATATATATATATATATATATGGATTTTTGCGAGAGATTATTTAAAGGAATGAGTAAGAGCAAAGTATGAGTTTATAGAGCCTGTGTGAGACGCCTACTTCGAACGGGTAAAATGAGAATATTGCAAGTTATAACAATCCTTTTACGGCCTTCTTGATCCAAAGATAGATCGATCCAAAACTGTAGTTAATGTCGGCAGAACGAAGAAAATGTTGCCAAATACTACAACAACGTATATCACGTCATATCACCAAAAATGTGACATAAACAGAAAATCTGCAACCACCATTAGATATTATAGAAATGACACAAATTCGGAGTTTCGCCTTTTATGTCCGACCTTGTATATCGCGATCAAATAAACGCTTGGTCTATGTACCACAATGTAGTCGTCAATGTTGATAATTAGTGTTTTTAAGGATACAAAATTTGTGACATATCCTGTACTTCGTTGTTGATATGAGAATGTACTGAATTCATATATAAAAACCTGAATGTCTAATTTATATATTGAACATTAATGATCTGGCACTGGTTCTCAGGTCTTCAATAGAACCGGTTCAGATTGTTTATAACAACTGTAGGACATCCGGGCCTCTGGCGTTATAGTCGAGTTCAGTTTATCAAAATATGTATATGAACGGTTATTTCTACAGGGTTTTTCGAAATATATCTATTATTGAAACAACATTTTCTAGTGTAATGCTTAATGGAATTCCCATTACTTTCAAAATATCCATATCGTTTCGTCGTAATCTACTTTAGTTACTTATTACGTCATATTTAGAAACTATTTTATAATTTCTGCCATTTAATTTTGGTTATGTGTGCTACATATTTTCACGTTTAGACATTGAATAGATTATTTGTTACGAAGATGATTATGCTAGTCAAGTTTTGCTATAGACAAATATTCATCATTGGATATAGCTTTATAATTATTCGAAATATTCTACTTTAAGATCAATACACTTCGGTATACATTTGATTCAATTGTCGAAGCAATTTTTTTTAGACGTATCAACCTTCCAATATCACTTGCAGATTATGAAAACCCTTGAATCCTTAAGAACGCAATATTTCTATTTATTTAAAGAAATTTATGAATTAAATAAATCGCATCAAGCTACGCCACGGCTTATCGCGGACTGTGTACTAGGAATATTTCAAAGGAATTGTGTACATACGACTTCCGACAGCTTCGGCCAATAGAAATGCATTTATGTTTACGCCTCGATGTTTTCATTAGTAAACAATGGAGATGATGAGTGTACGTGGACTGCCGGTTTGTTATACGGGGAATAAACAAATGCTGGTGTACCATTCAGAATGGATATGTCTAGTTATTACGAAAATTAGCTTTTGCTAATCAATACAATTGATTATTGTTGTCAGTTCATTTTTTCCGCATTTCTTGCACCAATTGACTCAAACAGTGTTTTTAGAAGTGATTGTATATGAAGAAAGACACGGCATTGATGAGTGTGACCCATCAATTTGATTAGAAATATCTACAGTTACTTTAGTACATATTCTACAATGAACGAAATAGATTCAGATGAATGTTTTGAACACAATGAATCGGGGCTTATAAGATTAACTTTTGAACTTATTAAGCAGAGACTCGACAAAACAATCAATAAGAAAACTTGATTGTTGATTAGATCAAGAAGCTAATCACCAGTTTTGTCATGGAATTTTGAAATTGGGAAAACGATTCTCTATATTATGTATTTTAGTTTTCTTGTATCCAGCCGACTGTATAAATTCTACCCGCCTTTTACTCAGATAAGTAATTTTTCAAGGTATCTGCAACTACGGTTGGTTGGTTGAGGTTATGTTGTTGACGTTCAACTATAGTCAGCGCGTAAAAAGTAGAAAATTCGTTAAATTCAACGTCAAGAGCGCGTAGAAGCGCGATCATAGTGTTTACCGCTTCAACACTTTGCGGTACAGTTGATTATCGACGATGTAACGTTCGGCAACTGTGGTTGATTTCCATATTCCCAATTTTTTTTACAGCTGTCATTTCACCACATAACATTTATGTCAAATTTGTGTATGGCGCATTTACCACTTCAGTCATTGTTGTTGAATTTTCTCATTAACCCTTAACTATAGACTATTGGATATGAGTGCATTGAACGCTCACATCATTCAACAGATTCATGAAAGAAAACCTAAAATGATACGTATGATGTTCTTGAAAGGCCTTGCTCAGTCTCTATGTGAACCTTATATGAAATTGCGATGCTACAATCAAAGACTGCTCACACCACTGCGAATGAGATTTGCAGCATTGCAGCAGCTCTAAAAAGTGAGTTGACAGAAGCGGAACCTTCTGGAGAGAAATAAAATTAGATAGAATGAAAAGAAAGCGATACTCATTCTGTTTGCCTGAAAAAGAGCGAAGACTGTGCACTTATGCACATATATATATCCAAGAATGGATATTGCATTGGCGATTAGGATCTAACATAGACCTTCTACAATTGCAGAGGCAATGCATTCTTCACATTCTTCAGAATTATGATTACGAACCACACCTACAGAAAACGATGAGCCTGTGAAATTGTGAAAAGAGAAATATAACAATTTACAGTGAGAAATTCAATGTTTTACTCCACAGGACATGTTTTTTTTTTGGGTACCATTGACTATAAAATATAGATTGTTGTCTTATATATATTGATAAATAACTTTTTTTAATTCAGACTGTTGATTAATAATGTTGTCATTACTATTTGATTAATTCAAAAATTTCGTTCAAATCCTGATTTGCTTGGTATAAATTACTCTTTAAGAGATTAGATTAGAAACAACTTTGTTACTAGGGTGTATTGATGATGATTTATTTATTCAAGACCATTTGCTCAGAACTGGAGAGAGCTACGATTACGGAATGTTCAAAATGCCTCTACTCGAGTATTTCGGCTAACGAAAAAAAAAAAATAAATAAATAAATCAAATTTTAAACGGAATTCTGAACCTTGCCGTGGCAGTTAACGTGTTAAACTTACTATTTCTCAAATTTTATTCCTAGACTATGAATCTACAAAGCGGGACATGGACAAGTTCAGTACCTATCTCACTGGCAACTTCCTCGGGTCATTAGCTACTCTCAAGACTACTTCTTCACCTAACTACGTATTTTTTCATTACCGCTTGTATGCTCCTACCTGCCTATGATGAAATTTAGAAGCATGAATGGATGGATGAGATAGTTGATGTTGATGTGTAATAAAGGAAATCGGAAATTATAATGCGTAGCATACAGAGGCAGCGTGTAATATATTTTTATTATAAAAAAGGAAGCAATTTGAATTTTTATTTACTTGGTCGATTTTTCCGATATGTCAAATATAATTTTTAGACGACGCCATCCGAAAGTTGTTCGTTCTGTATTCATTTACATACCGAAAGTGCGTTTTGAGTGTTCCATGTAGTGAAAGTGACAGTTCCGTATTGCAAAACACTTTCGGGACGCTCTGGAGTAACTCTAGCCACTTCAATATTGACAGTCGACAGTTTCACTTCGATGATTTTGCATAACCTTAAATTTTTAATTGTCTGAAATTAGTTGTTTTAACTGAAGTTTTATCTAAATTTATGAATAACAATGAATGATGATGAAAAATAAAAAAATTGATATTGTCATTACAAATATCATTAAGTAAATTATATTGTTCAATAAATAAAACGTTTATAATTCTCAATTATTTATTTCTTTCCTCAGTGTAATTGAAAAAGTTTTTGATCTCATGCGTCGTCTGAAAAATGTTGTGTGCGCTGCGGCCGAAATACTACTTTGTTAGACTCGTCAGTTGCTCGCCTCGCTTCGCTCGTCTCGCTCGTCCTTCAGTCCTTGGCATACAAATTTCTATTGTTTTTATTTTGTTTTCGAATCGGATCTAATAATAGGAGAATTCGGGATTTAATAAAGCGCGGTAGATACGGGGGGATACCTTGTACCCATTTAAGTAAATCTACCAAATATGAGCCCAAAATGTAAAGCCACCAGTTAAGGATAAAAGATCAGAATAATTAATCATCAGAACGAGTTACTTACATGATAAAAATTGTCTATACCACTAATCTGACAATTTGAGAGTGATGTAAAGAATATAGAAGGGCTACTGTCATCTTGGCATTCCCGAGCTTAATTAATTTTTTTGTTTTGAAGTAATTGATTCAAAAATAACGTAAAATGTATAATTGACGATTTCCACAAGTCGAAGTAACAAAAAATCCGTCGATAAAATTTAATGCGTGCAGCTGCGTGTATATTCTTCTCATTCTTTTTTCTATGTTTCACTCTCATGAAGCCATCACAGCAGATCACAGAGAATCTTTTGTGGAAGCCACAAGCAGTTTTGTTCGCAGGTCGTCGATTCCGAATCAGTTGGTAACCAATTTAGGATTGCTGGATTGCACATCTTGATTGCGAACCTATTTGGGTTCCTGATTAACCGATTTAGGGACATTTAATTACAAATAAAAACGTTTCCAGAGTTACAGATTTATAGTGAGATATTATTCACTTGTGAGGTAAATCGTCCTTATTATGGTGCTCTATCGTATCAAGAAAATACGCATCTGGATATTTCTTTTTTCTATATGTCTCTATTCAATTTTTGCTTAGTCGATGCCGTGCTTCCAATTCACAAAAATTTATGTTTTCCCGTTTATTACTTATTTTTTATATATTTGATAATCTATAATCGCTCCCAACAACATTCAAAATCTTCTTCTCTTTGTTTAACTGACGGTCATTTGAGAACCAGGGCGTTCTCAACAATCTACTACCAATTTTTGCTGTCCTGAGCGTGGTGCTTGCAATGTCCAACCATTAGTTGGATTGAGTCCGCCTCAACGTCCTCCAACCAGGGAAAGCGTGGTCTTCCTCTCAATCGCCGTCCTCCAGGAATTCCGTACATGGCTCTGAGCGGGTATTGACCAGAAGACATCCTCTTCACGTACCCCAGCTACCCCCCTCGGTTGAAGGTCACCAATCCGTCTCAGCTCAGTATTCCTCAGCAGATCCTTCACGCACCGTTCTCGCAAACAGGGCCTAAAATCTTTCTTAGGCTCTCACGTTCCCAACAGTTCAAAATCCGATCACTTGTCGTCGTCATAGTTTATGTCTCGCATCCGTATGTGACTAAAAAACAGATTATTGTGAGCTTTGACCTTCGTGAGAGCGCCCAGAAGCATATGCTCCACGCTCTTACCTTCATCTCCGTTATAACGGTATTATCTTCATTTATCAAGGCTCCAAGATGCCGCTTCTTTGACAGCCTTGTGGTGGTTCATGAGGAATTGGTTCCGTATAGACAGACAGTGATATATTTCGAAAAAGAGTCAACAAAGTGCACACAGATCTCTCGAAATTTTGAGTTAGATTATGCACTTTATTACTGCGCGTTCAGTTGGACGCAGTTTCCAAAAAATTACGGTGGTACCACAGATACTTTATCCGCTGGATTCACCAACTTCTTCCTCTTTCCCAAACAATAGTAACAAGGGTCGTAGTTTGTAATTAAAGACTTCTAGAACTACTGCAACGCCGAAAAATCTACCAAATTTAGATCGATGAATCATTCCTTCTAAGTAATGTCACAGCGTTTATCTTTCTCTCTCTTGAGTAGTAACTTTTTGATTGTATGCAAATTCAATTTGAAGCCACGTTTAATTTCCATTAAAAATGTTGATTAGCGACATTTTCATGATTCTCATTTCCGAGAAAATTTTTCCGTTAATGGAACGAACGAAGAATCGATAGTTAATTTTAAGCTGTAAATACGAGTACATTTGTTAATAAGGAAAGTTGCGATAAATCATCTTCCTCTAATACGTATGATTAGTAAAGTGCGTACAAAAATGAACTTTAGCTCATGAGTATCCTGAACTAATTTCTTTTTTGTAAAAGAATTAGGTACCAGAAATCAACAATAGAGCTTTTCGAAGCAATTTGATGCCGATAATAGACTTTTGGCTTTCGAAAACTCGATGCAGTTCTTCAAGGCATCTGTTTTTAGTCAATAGGAGCTACAAATATTGGGTTTGGTTTCGAAACATGCACCCAAAGGTGATTCTAAGAACGGATTTTTAGTTTTCAGAAAGAGCTTACGTTGAAAAATTTAGACGTATAATATATATATATATATATATATATATATATATATATATATATATATATATATATATATATATATATACATATGAAATTGAAGACAATACAGTTATATTAAGGAAAAATTGTAAGTATACAGGAATTTTGCATTTATTCTGTCGCAGCAGTAACTTCTGTTGTATAGCCACAACTCTTTAGGAATCAGAACTTGATCTTCCTCTGCAAATAGTAATTTAAACAAATTTTTGCTAATATGTTTCTTCACAGAATTGCTCTCATCCTTTGATTTGAACTTCTCCAGTAAGTTCTTTTTGTATCAAAAAAGAGGTGTGGTCATTGAACCTACTTTTTCGAAAGTGATGTCAACCGTGTCTGTAGACAAACCAGTGGCCTAAAAATAGACCAACGAATTTTGTTTGAAATTTCACTTGAAACTTGGAAAAACTTATAATTCATTGGTTTAACCTTTGTCAAGCTGGTCTAGAAGACGTTGAAGATGATTTACGTTCGCGTAGTCTTTCCACATCGAAAACGGATAAAAAAAACCAAAAATCGAAAATTTTAACATGCTAAAAGGGTGTGCAAAACTGATGTCCAAAATTCTCACTTTCGAACAACAAGACACTGGCAAAATTATTTATATTGACACTTTGAATGCGATTGAAAATGACTCATACTTATTAGAAAAGGTAATAATGTGTGACAAAACCAAATCAACATTAGAAGGAGCCCGTCCTAAAGGACCTGACAGAAAAAAATATCCTGCACATTATATATCGAAAAATATATATAGAAAAATAAATAGAAAATAAATAAACCTGCGTGGAAATTATTCAAAAGAAACAATGTAAATAAACCGCTTGGTATAAAAACTGATATAAAAACAAATATCAAACGAATTCCGGGTATTGCATCAAAAACGGCGTATTCGCCGAATTTCAGAATTCTCCTATATTCAAGCAGGAACGGCTTATCAATGAATGATATGAATGATATTAATAAATAAATAATCACGAAAATATGAATCCAAACAAAAAAATATACACAAACTAAATGAGTGATTACTGAAATAAAATTAATGGCACAGAAAGTCACGATAAAATGTTTTCCTTTGTGTATAAAATGATTAATTAGGTAAAAATCAAAGGTCAGAATAACAGGACAATATTTAAAAAAACATATTACATTATGGGTATCAAAATATTTGAAACAAAAGCTTTTAAAAAAAAAATTTCAACTGTGCACTATCATTCCCAGACCCAAAAAGCCGGCTTGTATAATTAACTTATATTTTTCAATAGCACCTGTATGTTGTAGAACCACAACTAACACACCAAAGTCATTTTTGTCTTCTACTCTTTTATTCTTTCAGCCCTACACATTTCCATCGTTTTTGTTCTAGCAGACCCATCAACTTAACAGGTGATGGTAGTTACGAAGTCCTTTCGTGGAAAATCGTTTCCACTCGCCGCGAAGTTTGCACGTGAAAGCTCCAAGAAGCAGACAGTAGACAGTACATTGCAAGCTTTTAGAGAGTTTGGTAGTCCGTGTTAAAACGTTGAAACTTCCGATATTTCAACGAAATTTACGAACAATTTATAAAATAAAAAATTTTAATATCGTTCGTTGTTATTTTCTTCAGTTAACGGTTTTTTCACGTGATTTGCAGAGTGTTTAAAGAAATTTCAATTCTATTAAGAGGAATACATTAAAATCTTTATCCAACTTCTCTGGATTTTGGCTAGACTTTTAAAGTGTTCATTTTTTTCTCTTTAATTTAATGGTGATTTATGCAAAGATTAGACGGAATTGAGAGTTCTGTGTTGTGCACAAGGATTTAAACGAATGCGCTAAGGAGATTACTGGCAGTACTTATTAAAATGTTTGTTTTTGTAATGGTTTAATTGTTTTAAGTGATTTATGGAGTGATTATTTCACGGTCATTTACTTGGATTACTTAGTTTAAACATGGATATTTTTCTCTGCAAAATGTGTAAGTACATAATCTGGATTTATTTGCCATGTAAATGTTTCATAATCGCACTTAACACGCAAACCTATGTTCGTTTTATTTGCATGCAACGAATGATTTACTGATTAATCTTAGATTGAGTGGCATTCATGTGTTTTCGAAAAGGTATATTTCTCTTCATAATTTTTTTCACTATGCTTTTAGAATGTGATCAGTTTAGATTAGATATTACTAGGACCATAATTAATATTTTTTTTGAAAAATTGTGGACTTTTTTTCAAATAGATTTTATATAAGATTATTTTTCTTCCTTTTGTAATGAATAGTAGGATTGCTAAAGTTTCTAAAATATAATTTTAGTATCATAGAAATTCCTCATTTTGTTGTAAACATTTTCCTGTTTCTAGATTGAAGTGAATTTTTTTAATTCTCTTTTGCTTCAAAATTTAATCCGAAGTATATGTATTCTTCAACTATATACAGTGTTGTATCGTTTATTTGTACATCTTGTTAATCTACCAGTTCGTTGTACATTACTTTTGTCTATAATTTGAAAATGAAAGGTGTTACCAAAGCCAGGGGTCTGTAATTTGAATAAAAAATACAATTTGAGTACCGAAATTAAATTTTTTATTATTTTTATAAACTTTGAAGGTTAAGAATTTAGTAAATGAACAATAATAAATTAAAGAATCAATTATCGTTATCTAATAATGTACTTAGCACTGTAATCATAATTTTTACTTATTATTGATTGAAATCTGTTGAAACGACTTTCAGTAGGGACGTTAAAACTTACACTGTAGAATCAGTCTCCAAAATAACTAGTTATTTCTAAAATATAGCAAAAATAGTATTTGAAGTAAATGTTTTTCTAGAAAACATCTACAGGTGAATTAAATTTTATTGCCTTTCAAAACTATGTTTGTATTGGACAGCTTCTGTACCACTTGATCCTTTGTAATGTCTGCCACATCATAATCATTGTATCTAACTATTATCACAGAGATTTAAGAATGTAACTTTGATTTCGTCATCTTCTTCATCAATCTTGTCAATTATTTTCACATATCCATATTCCCCAATTGTTTTGCCAAGCAATTTCACAAAAATATAATTTCCAGTTTTAAATTCTAGATTCAGCCTCATTCTTAGATTCGGAATCAGTGTACACAACTTCTACATTAAGTTTCGGCTCATTTTAAATAGCATATAACAATAGTTGTCGCAAAAAAGGTTGAATTTTTCATCACTATATCAAAAGAATTTGATTTTATTCCGGTTTGATTAAAGAATTTTCCGGTGACTTAATTGAATTTTTTATTGTGGTTACTTCTCAACGCTCCACGCTCATTTCTGGTGAAATGCTCAAAGTATTTGCAGCACATCTCTTTCCAATGTCTTCTACAAATTTTTTCAGATTTTCGACACCTCCTTCAGCAGCGACCAGGGTATCTGAAGTCCTCCAACTACGTCTGTAGCGTCTTTACCATAGTTTCCGTATAGTTCCAAGTAGAACTTTGCACATGTAAAAATCTTTTTGGTATCTTTGTCGCCAAAATGTAAAACATAGTTTTATTTCTGTACGGGATTCATCACTCAAAAAATGCAGGTGTTTAATTGGATTAAGATATGCCCAAATGGCAGCTGGATAATGAGAAACGTAAAAATTGTGCAGATTTTGCTGTGTCTTTCTAATATACTACAACTTTGTGCAGATTTATTTGTGTGCGTGAACTGTCAAAATGAAATGCTTCAATTTCTTGAGAATATTGAGTTGAATAATTCCCAGAAAAGGCTATGTTTTATTATCAAATTCTTTATAAGAAGGAATCTCATTAACACTCTTTTGACAAACATTTCTCATTATAGCGGTCACAATACCTCTTCTGAAGCAATCTCTTATAGCTGTTATAATTTTTTATTGAATAAACGATATACTTTATGACTATATTTGCGTGGGTCATGCAGAAAGTATCGTAGGTCGTAGTCTGAAAAAAGTTTGATAACCTAACCTACTATTACAATCATCCTCATAGAAATTAACAACACATTCATCTGAAATTTTGCTTCTTTCCTATTGAAGACCCATTTTCGTCTTTTTGATGTTTTTTTTTCGAAACTTATCACACCTGTGTTGTTATATATATACTATTTTTGTTGAAAGTCTTTTTTTTTCTGAAAAATAACTTTTCTGTTCCAATGCTTCATGAGACTGTATGATGAAACGATTGGTTATTAACAAGTTGCAATGTGCCTTCCAATGCACCAGCTCATCCTCTTGATTTACGACACGAAAATGACATTTTTAATGCACCTGAATCAGAATCAAAAGTCACAGTGAAGACAAAACGTCGTTTTATACTTTGCTCCATAAATATCATGATTGAGCGAAGGTATTCTTTATCCCATTTATTGAGGTGGGTGTCAAATCCAATCAATTCGCTTACCACATTAAAGAGTAATTTTTCAGATTCAAGAAATTAAATTTTTCATTTATTTTTATTGATTATTTGATTGGCATTCGAGGAATCAAAGTAATAAAAATGTTTATTATATTACTGATGAGTTTCATATAAAATAACGGAGGTTTTAATTCGGAGTTGAATCAATATAAATGAAATATAATGAATCTAAATTTAATACTTGACAAAGTCGTTAATAACCGTATGGTACCTTTTCAATAAATTTCAGTATTAAAATTATTGCTTTCCCGTCGTATTTTATCTTTTCTCTTCCAATACTTTGGCAAGTATATGTGAATATTTGAATACCCATGTTATTAAAAAAACTCAAATAAATCAAAGAGGTAATAACGCAATTTATATTACGAGGGTTGCAATTCTCAACTCATCAACCGCTTCTACAGGTGTCGAAATTTATTTTTGATCTGTGGCTATAAGAAAAAATCATCAACAAGATTTGTACGGAGAATGACCCATCGTTTTGACTGTTCAAGAATGTTTTTCCTTCAACTGATTTGTGGAGAATGATTCGTCTTCTTCGAGTGGTTTTCCTGATTCTTTCGAATATTTCTAGCAAACAAATTTGGTATACCATTCAGAATTCACAGTTCTACGTTGCTCTAACATATGTTGTGGGATTTGGCAAGTCTTGAAAGACTGTTGCAGTCGATTGTTGTTAGTTTCGGAGTTCATATGTAAAGATCCATGATTCGTCGGTTGATATGATCTTGCAGACGTTTTTTGAAATCTTTTTTACAGTCAAATGTTCATGTAATATTGAATGCGTGTCTCAACCTGACGTTTTTGGATGACCTTAACGAAATTCATCTTGTAACGAAGTGAGACCTTTACGGAATTAGGAAAAGCAGCACGGAAATAATTCCATTTTTTGAGTAAATTGAATGAAGTATCTCTAAACAAATGGTATGATAACACGATCAATATTGCCAGCAAGATTTGACTTATTCTTATCAGTATTGCCATATCTCAAAGTTAGTACGAAGTTGTATTAATTTAATTAGTGTTATAAAAATGAAAATGATAATATTTTTTTTTCTAGGAAACTGGTATGGATATTCTATACAATATTATAAAGAAATAATAATGTTCTCGAATTCTCAAATCGGCCCTTGTTTAACGAAACATTTTTATGTTTGTTTTTTAGTTTTTACAAGCTTTTGTCAACAAATTGTAACAATTTTCTGACAATAAAGCATTTCTCTCTCTTAAAATAAATGTTCGAATTTTGAGAAATAGAAACAACTATCAAAAACAACTTCTGAATTGATTGACATAAAATTGTTATACAATATGACTCACTCAATACAATTGTGGGATTCAATTGTGGATTATTATGTATTTTATGTTTCTATTATTACTTTTTGGTTTTGTAAACAATTGATGTTAATGTTATAAGAAGATGTCCGTAATATTTACGATGTTTTCTTTAAAGAACAAAACGGGTAATTAAGAAATTTGGACAACTTTATGAGGTTCTTAAAACAAATTATCGGAATCTTGATAAACTTTATGTGCCTTTTGATAAAAATTATTGGAATTTCGTTCCCTTTTACTTGATTGTGTAATTTATCAAACCGTTTTATCTGTCCCTTTTAGATGGGAATCGAAATTTTTGAGGAAATTAAACTAAAATACCACCCTTCCATTTATTGTAACATGATTTATGATAATTTTCCTTCATGAGAAGGGCATTTTGCAATATTTTATTATTATTATTATTAAAATTTTTTGTTGGAGTGTTGTGAAGTAGAAATTTATTGGAATTTATCTTTTATTGTCATATGAGGAACAAGCCTCTTGTAAAGTGTACCCAATGTTGCATCCCATTTCCTTTCTGTAGTCAACTCGGAATAAAAATCGAAATTAATTGATCACTACTTAGAGACAATTCTATAACCCCCAAGAAGTTGCTACATTACTTTAGAGTTACCAAAATTTTGAAAAGGTTGTTCTACTTGGTTCCAAAACGGCGGAGGGCAAAGCATGGAACTCCTAAAGTATATAGAGAAAAATCCGATTTTGTCTGTCAAGTTTTTATGCCGTGAAGCTCCCAGAATTTGGCATTAGTCATTTTTAAAAATAATGGGAGGGCCCGCTAACTTGCGTATCAAGACAGCGGGCCATCCCCTAGAAAATGAGTCTTATCATTACAGTAACTAAAAGTAACTACATAGGTCATTGCCGTTTGGTTTGCCGTTCAAGGGAAACGTCAGTATTCTGGGCAAAACGGGAAAAAACCATTTCTACTTATGAAGTCCGGAATGACTGAGGTTATCAATGAGGATGTTTAGGCTCCATTTGGACTGTAATTTTCAAATAACACTAGCCCACAAGATTTTTTGAACATAGGCGAGACCTTTTATTTAAAAAATGGAAATACCCGCCCAATAATAGAAAAAATATTTATTAAGCTCTAACACGTACCACTTTTCAATAGCATAATTATCCCTATTTACATTAGCAGGAAGGTTTTGCAAATAATCTGATAAGACAAAACGTTTTTTATTAAAAATTTGCTTTCAGTACACATCCTTAAACTACCTGTGCATATCTTGCTGAACACAGGCTTATATTCAACTCGATTTATTACAGAACCATCGTTGATTCGATGCTAAGAAATTCAGTCAAGCAAACAGCGGCTTTACCATATCGCCAAGCTAATTCAAACGCTGCTATGTAATAGAATTTCACTTGCAAGCCCTACAGGGCTATTTTCATTCCATAAATTTATTATTCTATGGAACTTGCAGTTTGTTTGTTTCCCTCGATTGTAGTTTTCGTCGTATGGGTTCCACATGGTTTTGACCGTAGTTTCTTGTTCAGAACCAAATCCTTTAAAATCTTCCGCCGTCCGATTTCCATTTAATCGATTCTTTATATTATTGCACCATAAAGTCCAGTCCATAAATGCTTACCATACAAATTTTTTACTATAAACGATATTTTTTGGTATGTTTGATTCTATAATTTCATTAACATTTTCTCATCAGTATTATAATCAAATCGTGAGAGTTTGGAATATTAAATATTTGCAACGTTAAAATCGAAATAAATCGATATTGATCCATGGTCATTTGATAAACTGGAAACAGTTCATGGGATCTGTTCATTATAATGTACTGATTGGCTTTTATTCTGAAAAAACACGAAGGATTGTGTTTTTCCATCGTAGCAGAATACATAGAGGAATCCATACAAAGAAAACTAGAAATATCAAAAAAATTTAACACTTGCAAAATAAAAACTCTGCGATAATCCAGGAAATACCGAAGGGACTAAATATGTTAATTATATTGTTGTTTTCAGTAAAATGTTATAAATAAATAATTGGTTCGTCTTATAATAATTAATTAAATTGTATTTTTTATTTCGCGCACTGAAACAAAATTCCAAATTACAACAAAATATAGTAAAAAATGAGATGTAATTGGGATTATGACGGAATGTATCACGGAAGGGAAGTTACGTGTATGGGATTTGAAGGAGAGGAAACACAAACAAGATTACAACAACACTACAGCTTTAACAAACATAGACCTATAAGAAGTTACAGGAAGTAGAATGCGGATTTAAGTCTACGAATGTAAATGCTTTGGGTTCATGGGTAAAACAAACTGGTTACACGCTAAATCGTTTAAGAACTGCCGTATTTCTTGACGGTGTTTATTACAATTAAAAACCGTTTCGACCAAAGTAACAACTCTTCGAGTCAATTATTCATGATGTTGATTGTGTTTGAGTGAAAAGGGGTTATTAGTACTAATATATTAGGTTTTTTTATGTTATTTAAGTGATGTTTGTGTTTCTACTTTATTGAATCACTTCCGTTTTATCAATACGTCCTTGTGGAATTTGTATTATTGACGCGCGTTTCGATAAGCAAGTTGTCTTGTCTTCAGACTTTTTCAGACGCGCATCGTTCGTTTTGAAATGGATGCCTCAACAATTTTCTTCTACTTTTACAATGGAATCGATTAATAAAAATTGTGATGTAAATATTTTTTATAACTATTCCAAAGGACACTCCATTAGGAACCATACTTACAAAAAATGTTGAAGAAAGTTTTTTTTATATTGTAAAACTCATAAAGTTTACTTTTGAGCGCCGACGCGCATCGTTCGTTTTGAAATCGATGCCTCAACATTTTTCCAAATTTTCTTCTACTATCACGCAGATTATTGAATAATGAATCGATTAATAAAAATTGTGATAACTATTATAACTATTACAAAGGACACTCCATAAGGAATCTACTAACAAAAATTTTTGATGAAAGTATTTTTTGTATTATTAGAAAACTCATAAAGTTTACTTACAAGAAAAATAATCAGTACTTCTTAACGTAGTTCTAAAAACACAAAATATATTGGGTGATCCATTTGAAATAACAAAGTTCATTATTTTTACAGAAAAAAAGATCTGACAACAATGTAAATCTGGTCGTATCACAAGACCCTTGCGCACAAAAATTTTTCTGAGATAATTGAGGCGTTCCATACCTAAAACTCACTCTGTATAATGTTCTAATATTGATAGTGAACGGAATTTTGTCACCATTGAATATTATTTATTAAAAATATCATTAAAATTCCAAAACGGAAATAACTCCCGAGTTGAATGTGTAAGAGCGTCGGTGAATTGTATGCATATTTCAGATGCTCCTTTCAGACTTCCATACCACTAACGCCCTCTAGGGACAATCTCCGAAAACTTTGCAGAGTCGATTTAAGTAAGCGACATGCTTGCAAAATGCGGTTCTATTTTACTACTGTTGTTACCAGCAGTTTTGGTGTTTACTCGTTTTTCTCTGTATGCTAAATTAAAACTAGGAAAATATATTTTATCGTGAAAACTCTTTGCACTTACTAAAGTTTTAATATTTATCTGCATCTTATTTTACGTACGTTCATTAAAAAAAATTTATTTATATATGTATTTACGAAGCTCTTTATTTTACCAGATCAACATAATAATAAATTTCATTTTCAATTTTACATTTTTTGTCACGATTCTTCCAACCTTCCCTTATGCTGGAGATTCTCGTGTGGGTAGTATTCTGCCCTCAAACCCATTTGAGCTGCGTGAGCCGATTCTGAACCGCCAAATTCTTCCTCAACACATTTAGTTTCCCTTCTTTTAGTACTCTTGCTATACAGTTACTTCAGGACGGCTCATGCAAGAAGTTGATGGTCTCTTATCAAACAAATAGACAATGGGCAATGAAAACAGTTAATTGAGTCAAGCAGCATTTGCCACCTTCTCGAAAATGCGAAACACAGCTGATAAATGCTACGTTCCACAGATATTCAAGTTTATTTACCACGTCTTTCATGCATTAAATGATTGTGGACAACATTGACATTTTCCCGTATTATTTTTACCCTTCAGTTCTTGTCAAACGGTGATCAGATTTCTTCTTCTTCTTCATCGTACATTAGAACTTAGTCCTGTGTTTGCATCAATGGTTGCCTAGCTGCAGCTGAGATGATGAAGACCAGCTTATATACCATCTTGTAGGTGGTCGTCCTGATGGTCGGGATGTATTCGGTTCTTCTTCCTTTGCAATTTTTGCCAACCTGTTATCTGACATTCTGTCCACGTGGTCGTCATTTATTTATTCCGCCAAATTACATATCTCAAGTACCCTGATATTAATGACGCTTTTGTTGTTTGAGCTCTCACTTCATTTTTGAGATTTCTATTACTTGTTTCCCTATTTGTTCAAACCTATACAGTAAGTTATATTCGTCTTCTGAGATGATCACTGCGTCATCAACATAACATATTATTTTTATTTCCTTGCTTCCCATCCGGTATCCTCTTCCAGATTGCTTTACCTAGTTTATAATCTCATCCATTATGATTCTGAAGAAGATGGAGCTGAGGCAGTCTCCTTGTCTGGACTCAGGCCAAAATCAATGGCATAACTACCGAAGAACTTCCTACGAAAAATGGTATTCGACAAGGAGATTCTCTTATCCCCGTATAAACATCGTTATAGACATAGTACTTGTAACCTGAAGGGGTATAAAATGGGAAAAAAGACGTCAAGATCCTATCCTTCAACACAACGTCAAAAAGTTCAATAATGAAGATATCTGTAGCAAAAACGAAATGCACGATCACCTCAAAAACACCTTTCAGATGCAAACTAATTGTAGATGATGGAATTATACAATACGAGATGAAATTTAGGCATAGAAATATCAGGAATGTCAGCTTACCTGAACGATACAATCTTCCGAAACAAACGTATCGGAATCGAGACCAAATCCCGAATCTACAAGGTTGTCATTCGGCCGATATTAATATACACAGTGGAAACCAGACCAGACACATCGAACACAAAGAGAATATTAGAAACCACCAACAAATTTTCTAACAATATAAAATATATTTAACATCTATTAAAAAATTTGGAAAATTCATTTCTAATGGGTTTTCCAATAAGAGGTGTTTTTTTGAACAGCCCGCTATTTCGGTAAATGTCACTTTTGAAGCTGTCATTTTTTGACATTTGACTAGTAAAAACTACGCCATTAATGAAAATGGAACGATACACGCTTCAACAACGCATTGAAATTATTAAAATTCACTATAAAAATGGTGAAAGTTTGGCAGAGACGGTTCGTAAAACTAAAACATTTTTGGGTCGACGTGAAGCATCTTCTCGGACCGCAATACAGAAATTGGTGGAAAAATTTGAGCTGTTGGGACAAGTTAGTGATGTGAAGAATAAAACCCGTGCACGTCGCTCAAGAACAACTTAGAATATTGCTGCTGTAGCCCAAAGTGTTGAAGAAAACCCAGGTTTGTCGTTCTTTGGAATTAGCCATTCCACAAACGTCATTACACCGTATTTTGCATAAAGACTTGGGTCTTAAAGTCTATAAAGTTCAGTTAACACAAGAACTCAAGCTGGCCGATCATCATCAACGTCGTGTCTTTGCTCCTTGAAATGCATGAAAATGATCCGGAATTTCATCGAAAAATCATCTTAACTGATGAGGCCCATTTCCACCTTTGTGGGTACGTCAATAAACAAAACTGTCGAATCTGGGGCTCAGAAAAATCCTCTCCATCCTCAACGCGTGACTGTTTGGTGCGATTTATGGTGTGGCGGTGTCATTGGACCTTACTTTTTCGAAAATGAGGCTGGAGCAACAGTTACGGTGAATGGATTGCGCTATCGAGAGATGATTAATGATTTTTTATGGCCGGAATTGGATAGTATTGATTTGGACAACTTTTACTTTACACAAGCAACGAAACCATCGATTTTTTACGGGAAAAATTTCCGGACCGTGTTATCTCTCGAAGAGGTGATCACAATTGGCCACCGCCAACAGTTCAGCATCGATTCAAGACCTCAAAGATGGAATTCGTGAGGCTATCGAGGACATAGGGCAGCCGCTTTGAAATTTGGTTACGGAAAATTTCATGAAAAGGATATGGTCCTGTAAGCGCAGTCGTGGCGGCCATTTGGCATTTCTCTTTGAATATCAAAATAACACTTCTTATTGGAAAACCCGCTACCAGCTTGACTCGATTAAGTGTAGATAAAACAAGACTCTTTCAGAACAAACTAAGCGATCATCCGTCACAAATAAACTATCAAGAAAAACAGGAAACGAATGTTCTTCATGGCAAATATATTTTCCTTATTAACTTCTGTCATAAAATATTGAAATTCTGTAATGGACATGTAGAATAAACATTTAATGATCCATAACTTTTCTATTGACGTAAGTTGAGTTCCAGGCAGTTAACGAATGTTTATTTGTTAATAAGAAGATTTGGAGTCTTGCATTTAGTTGATATTATTTCAAAACCCACCTTTATTATAATATATTAATCAAATTCTGACGAAACTGTTTGATAATCGTAATAATAATGTTAACGATTGGAATGTCTTATGCATCGTGGAATAGAACGCAGATGCTTTAAGTAAAACGATGTGATTAGGAGTATCTTTATGTTACAAAACTCTGTAAATCACCTGCATACTACATTAAATTTAATTACTTTATCAATACATTTTAGGAATGTGAATTCTCTCGACCATTCTTAGAAAGGTTTCTTCATAATATATCATCTGCTAATTGATTTCAAATATTCAGTTTCTTGTTCTGTTTTAAGATAACTATTGGAATATTCAGTCATTATTAAAAATTTGAACATCATTTTAGATGATAAGATAATTACAACATTTGCATAAATCTTCAAAGTATACCATCCATCATCGATGTGACGAATATATGTTATCGCAGATACAATTTTTAGCTTCAACATTGAAAAAATGTGACGAATTTATTCTTTAGAGCATTGTTTGGAGTAGTGTCGTGGAATCAATAGGATTTTTTTGTTTGATGGATCAAGTATGGAGTTCGGTACATACCTGCAATAAAACGGGGATCATTTTAGAGAACTGAATCAAACGAAATCCATAAAAAAAAAAAACAAAATTGCAAAGATCTTTCTACAAGGATTTGATTTCTGCTTCAAGTTACTATTATTCTACGTAATTTGATCGATTTAAGAAGGAAATTACTTATAAATCATATTTCCAGAAGACTATGCGTTGAATCAAGTCACAATATAATCCAGATCTGGATCCTAAAGAATTCTAGCATATTAGACAACAGTTTCGAATGAAAAACAAATCAGAAAAAGAAGTTTTAGTACCCTTGAAGTTATCTGATTGAATAAAGCAGAATGAGGTTAAAATCTTGTTTTCCATTAATTACACCGGAGACTTAATGGTCGAGGTTTTAATATACCACCTGGGAAAATAATGCCTTAATGTTGAATTTTATACTAATTGCAGCCGAAAACTTTTACATTATTTTGAATATTAAGAATACAGCGATTATCAACAAATCTCTATAACCGGCAGTAACAAATAATTGTTCAGCATTTATAAAGTTATTAAAAACATTTTATATAATTCAAATGTGACATTTTAAGTCACTCCTCGACACTAAGAAACGTCATAACATTCATCAGTTATGAAAAGTAAAAAAATTACGACACCGTTTAAGTTTAGAACAATAATTTATTAATTACTGTGAAAACTGACAATTATTTCATTATTTAAACTGATAATTAACTCATTCTTTTAAATCAATAGTATTTTAAGATTTATAAACAATATTATTATATACACTTGAAAATTCCGGTAATTATTTAGAATTGGGGCTCCACCCCAAACACACTCCAATAATTTTGTCGCGCATATAGGGTTGTTTTTAGTGCTCCGAAAGTACTCTAAGGGTGGGGGAGACACATATTTTCCGTCATAACAATATTTATCTTATGCATATTAAATGTCAATAATTATCCAATCATATCGGTTAGATTAAGTTAGGATAGGTTAGGTTAGGTTAGATAAGCTTAGGTTAAATTAGGTTAGGTCAATCTTCGGAAGCTCATCTTGAAATATTTATGTATTTCTTCCATTTAATAACATAGGTATCAAGGACGTGACGGTTAATCATACTTATAATTTCGTGGATTATATTAAATGTAACTGATAATTATTTTGTAATTGTTGATAATTCATATAATAAATAAAATAACTTTTTATTGATGTATAAACAAAACAGTAAACTGAAATTATGTTGAAAATGTTAAAAAATATTAAACTCACCATAACATAACTTATTTTATCCCCTAAAAGGATCTGAAGTGCAGCATAAAATTTTTGGAGGAAGTTTGGGGTGGAGCCCCAACTCTAAATAATTACCAAAATTGCCTTTTTTCAGAAAATAATGATTATATTTTTGAATTGTACCGACTTGACGTCACTTAGATTAGCGGAGGAATATGAACAGACAAAAAAAAAACAATAAGAATTATGTTTGTTTTTATTTTAAACGAATCGCTTAAGAATTTACAATTTGACTCGCATTACTAAACAAATTAAAAATAATTCTCAGCTGTCAACCATATAAACGAAATGATTGCACGAAATACCATACAGATACAGAAATATATTTAATGATTAATAAAAAATATTGCTATTCGTTGTGTGAGAATACCACATGTGTGACACTTTTTTCATTAAAAAAATTATTTTCCATGTTGTGTCAAGTTTCTTCTTTTTCTGAACATATAGAGTGAGCAAATTAACCAGTCGGTATGTCACTAAAGTTAGTAGACAGAAAAAACAATAAGCGGAAAATGAACTGATAATTAAGTGTCATATTTCAAAACGCAGAGCGTGCAAGTTAAATGTACAAACTCAAAAGATAATTGAAGTGGAATGCTTCCATTATTTAATGCTAATCAAATGCTCCGTTGTTCAATGATAGGACGTAGTGCCTATGTAATGAAGTACTCGACTAGCCAATCAAATGCTACAGAACAGATGAAATTTTCGGAGAATTCATGAAAAAAAATGGCTTTTCTCGAGTTTTCTTGGCAGATACTATCATTTGCGAAAAATTATAGGAACGTGGGAACTCGTTAGGGCCTATATAATCAAATACTGGACTAGTTCCAAATAAAATCTACAGAATAGATGAAATTTTCGAAGGCGTCACGCAAAAAATGCCGTTTTCTGAGTTTTCTTGGCAGACACTATCATTGGCGAAAAATTATAGGCTCGTGAAGACTCGTTAGAGCCGGCAAAATCACATTCTGTACTAGCTCCAAATAAAATCTACAGAATAGATGAAATTTTCGAAGGCGTCACGCAAAAAATGCCGTTTCCTGAGTTTTCTTGGCAGACACTATCATTGGCGAAAAATTATAGGCTCGTGGGAACTCGTTAGTGCCTATATAATCAAATACTGGACTAGTTCCAAATAAAATCTACAGAATAGATGAAATTTTCGAAGACGTCGCACAAAAAATGCCGTTTCCTGAGTTTTCTTGGCAGACACTATCATTGGCGAAAAATTATAGGAACGTGGGAACTCGTTAGGGCCTATATAATCAAATACTGGACTAGTTCCAAATAAAATCTACAGAATAGATGAAATTTTCGAAGGCGTCGCACAAAAAATGCCGTTTCCTGAGTTTTCTTGGCAGACACTATCATTGGCGAAAAATTATAAACTTGTGAAGACTCGTTAGGGCATGTATAATCACATACTGTACTAGTTCCAATTTAAAGATAAAATTTTTGGAGACATCACGAAAAAAATGGCCTTTCTTGAATTTTTGTTGACAGACACTATCGTTAGGAGACTCGTTAGGGGCTGTATACTCAAATATTCGACTAATGCCAAATAAATGCTGAAAAATAGATGAAATTTTCGAAGACGTCACCAAAAAAATTACAATATCTCCCGCCTATCATTCTCCCATAGAACAAACTCGAAAAGTCGCCAAATTTTTTATGTTCTCTTCGAAAAAGGTAAGAAAGTAAAACAACTTTTCCTATTCACTACAATTCATGAATTTCGTATATGTGAATTCCGATTTTTGTCTTTTTAAGCTCAATTCTTTATAACTGTACATATGTACAGTTGGACTAATTAATTTTCGTTTTTACTTTTCCTCTTCGACCCAATCAATTCCAACAATTCTGTGTTGTTATTTGTGGAACCTGAATATTGCTTCAAAACACTTGACGCCCTCTAGTATTAATCGTTCGAAATTCTTCCCTTCGCTTCGATTTCGAAATGAAGAACCGGACAGGATTCAACTTTGTAAAAACTCATTTCCTGCGTTGCTTCATCTTTTTTCTACGTTTTTTATTCACCTGCATGCAGTGGGCTTTAATATAATTGATCGTTCAAGGGTACATCCTTTCTAGCGACTAGCGAGTTGGTTTTTGTGGGACATGTGTGACTGGGAAGTCGACACCTTTTAATTGTTACCGGTTTTCGTCGAAAATTTATGGAGGCTTGTGTTTGTATAACTGAAGTTTCTACACTTATACAAGGCGTATCTAGTATACATTTTTATTTTTCGGATGTCGATGTATCTTAAATAGAAATATTTTAAAAAATTGTGTGTGTCAGCTCCGACGTACGACTGGAGTTTACTCCTTAAGTTCGACGGACGCAAAAAGAGTTTATTTAACTTAAAAAGATTGGTTGATTGCCAGAATATTTTGGGCTTCCTTCATTAATTTTTTTTTAATCTGTAAGCTCGCTGTCTCTCGGCTGGAGTTTTTGGAGGTTTAGATTTTTTCCTAGTCAAAAAATATAAAAAAAAATTAGAAAATTTATAAATGCATAATTATAAAAATTTTAACCGACTTTAAGAAAATTGATAAAAAAATGTTTATAAAAACAAAAAAATGTTTTATAAACATTTTTTTTAAATTATTATAATTAATTTTTTATTTAAAATATAATATTATCTTAATAATTAACAAAAATGGTTATAAAAAGATAATTATGTCACTAAATCTTTTACATACAATAATAAATAGTACATGAAAATTATTTAAATAAGCTAAAAAATAACTTTTCGAAAGAAAATTATATAAAAACATTATTATAATGAAAAAATATTGTCGATTTTTCTGATAATATTATCGAATTATTGACTACAGTTGTTAATATTTAAAAATTATTTATAAAATAAATCATAATAACGTGGAAGAATTTATAGACATCGACAAAAAAATTAATTTTTGGTTAGGTTAGAAATTTTCTATTTTATGTGGATGCGCTCGATAATCCATATTGGGTTGATTATCTAATTTTATGTGTTGTTTTCAAATATATATTTATATGAACTACATTGATAATTATTAAAATATTTAATAAATACAAATTGCACATGCTCATACATATAATACATGAATTATAACGTACCTTGCAACCACGTGTTTGTTAGATGTTCCGGCAATATCATCTACACCTCTTTCTGCCATAGTTATTTGAAAATACTTTCAGTTCACTTTAGCGGAACACAATGATAAAAATTAAAACTTCACAATAACAATATTAATTATTGATATTTATAATAAAAACAGCAATATAAGTATGTTGACACTGACAAATTAGAAAGTTGCGCATCATAGGGTGCGCACCAAAAACGTAACAAGGTCATTCATCGATAGATTTTACTCCTCACATTTTTCTCATACCGGGCCCCTTATATATGCAAATCGATTCTTAAGGAGTAAACTCCAAAAATGTAACCTAGTCACGTCAAATCAAATTTATATATATATATATATATATATATATATATATATATATATATATATATATATATACAATGCGATCTATATTGAATGAAATGAATTCCATTTAAGCGTTATTAGGTACTATGTGGAAAAAAAACTGAAACAGATCGATTTTTGTTCTTAAAATGTTATCCATCTCCACCTTACATTTTAAAAATTAATTGTCTCAGTTATAATTTCACTAAATTTTGAAAATAATTTTATATTGTTAAACGGAGGACTAAAATCTCTTTCCAACAAGGTGCCACATGACCCACTTGTATAAATTTCAACTGCTCACATTGAAATAATTGACATACCTTTAAAATTTCTAGATTTCTATTAGTAAACATATTGAATTGAGTCATTGCCAATTGGTTTATCAATGATTTCGAAAAAAATAATAATTATGGATGAATAAAGTTAAAATGAACAAAAATTCAAAAAGTTTTCCGTTGCTTTACATCGCTTATGGCTCTGTTAGTAACATAGATTCCCCTGGGAATCGTATTTATAAATTTTGACAACCTTGTGTTGTGAATTCGTACCATATTTCTCGAAGCTAGATTTTCAGTTCTATGACCTTCTTGCAGGAAATCCTGACACATCATTTATATCATAACGAACTAAATCAGCACAGATAACATTCTCGCTACGTGAAGATACATATATGTCTCACTATTATTTGTTTGGAGCGTTTGGAGAAGCTGTAAAAAACCTTTATGTCTCTGTCCACTAGTGATTCATGTTTATTAATTTTTGTCCTTAATTGACCAAACTGACTGCAGTTTTCATGCAAAAGAAAATAAATACAACCACCTTTAAAACTAACTAGCACCTCGTCAAACCTCAAAGCTGATAACTAGGCTCAGTATTGCTCGAAATATAACACGTCTGAGTCGTCTGTCGAGAAAAAGTTAATAATTTGATTAGAAAACAGTAGAAATCAATATTATTCATACCTAATGCTTATTTGAGTGAGGTTGTTTTATAGAAATTTTAATGCAAGATATGAACGAACTTCCGTTCGGCATAATTTAAGCCTAAGTACAGGTATTTAGCAGGTTTCTTCCAAACTGCGCTAACAGTTTTCTTTTCCTAACAGTCCTCAATTTCCTTTCCCAAGTTTTTCGAGTCCCTTTTGCCACTAGTAGTATCCTCTTCTTCGTTTCCTGAAACTTCGGAGGCACTCTCATGTTTGGATTGTAACTAGTCATCTTCTAGGATTTCGTCTATATCATTAGCGTCATCTTCGGTTTCATTAAAACACTGCATCACAGTTTCTTTAAAGTTTTAATCACCATAACACACCCTTCTTGACAGTCCAGTCTATTTTCCAAATATTGTTTAACATAATTAACTATGTTTTATAATCATTCTATTCAAACAAAACGGTACATTTAAAGAAATATACGAAATGTGGCGTTTAATTTTTTGTACTAATTGACAAATACGTCTAATGGAAATTAATTAACCCCTTTTATTGTACATACCCTCGTTTTTACGAATGTAGATTGTTTATTCACACTTTCGCCCGGAGACGAACTCCCATATTTTCAGTGTTATATTCTCGAAGCTGTTCGCTACAGGTATGTACAGTATAGTCTGAGGTTTCTTCGGCAACTAGAATTTAGGGTCGTTGCTTATAATTAGTTACGATGTGGACTAAATTGCTTAATTCTCCCCAAGTTTCTTGAGACATAAACAAAGGAAAACACCTAGTCCTTGAAATTTAATCTGCTCGTATGTTTGAATTTACTTCAGACACCGAGGGAATATTTCATGAGTCCCGAATTTGCTCATCAGTTTCGTCTACAAAGGGAGAAAACACTAATGCCGCTTGACAGAGGCGCTACTGCAGGGTAGTTACACCCAGATCGAAATGGTTAGTAGACATAGACAAGGACATGGCAGGAACTACAACATGGAAACAGAAAACAGGAGATAGGAAAAAATGCATGTTGTTGAAACAAGTAGAACGATTAACCGATTATGCGGAATTATTAACCCCGTTAAATAGATTATGATGAGATGTTTTATAATGTTTAAATCAACCAGAACTTTACCATATCTAACAATCTCATCTATGTCCATTCTTACTGTCTAATTTCTTATAAACTTTTGGTAGCTTATCTAATCTATAAATATCCTTGTCTATGTCTACCCCTCGCCAATTGTAAATTCAGCAATCGATTGAAAATATTCAATCATTCTTACTTACTTGACAGATTCATTTCGAAAGTGTTTGTCATCCAAACCATTCACTTTTACTATTTTACTTTAGGATTACTATTTCATAAATTCTTATTTTTATAATTTACCATAGTTCATTTTTCGTGGAAACATATGTCGACTTATATTTGAAATACGATTATTTTCTTTTCCCAACAACACAATATTAAGTATTCATATTCAGATTTCATCCTCCGTCATAATAAAGAAGTTTCAGGATTCGGATATATCTACTTCATTCTTTTCGAGTAGTTGTTTCTCATACAAGTGAATTATAAAGATAAACATGAAGTTTTAAGGATTAGAATTTTAGATTTATATGCATTTATAAGCATTATTTCAACATTGGTCCTGATATAGGAATTATTTTCATCTGCAGGACCCGGATAGCTCGACGAAACACACAAAGAAAGTATAGTAGTGGCTTTTGTGTACTTTTGGATATAACTGAGACTGTTTTATACCGTATCGTCGACGATTTGGCCTATTAAAGAGTTCACGAGGTTACAGGTAACACAGGTGGGTTTTTGGAATGAGTTTCACCTAATGTCTAAGGGTTTTTGAGGAAAGAGTCGTAATCCAGGGGGTGAGAAGGGTGTTTTTGGAAAGACGAAGCTCAGTCTCCTTGTTTTAATCGTATTTCTAAATGAATATATAATCTGGTTAATTCCACGTTTTCTCAAATCTCATTCCAAGTTTTATGGTTAGGAAATTGATAGTCATGTGTTCAAGGAGTTTATAATTAGATTATATACAAAATTAAAAGGTACAAATATTTTTATTGCATATTCTTCCATTCACAATATTTGTTTTCACGGTCTATAATTATATATTTGTCGAATTTCCACTCGGAAAATTTACTTATAGTTGATACCAGACCAGATCCTGCTTCCTTATCCTTGCTTTATATATCCTATGAATAGAAAATGTTGTAATGGTCCACAATATTCCAGAATATCCCACAGCGTTTGAGTGTGCACTGGATTGTTTCTAAAAATGTCTATAAGGTCAAAGGTTCAAATATTATAGCCTCGACAGTTCGCCAGTCATGGACGGTAGATAGAACAACATTCCAGAATATTTTAGTATGTTTTCGAATACTTTCTTATGTTCTGGACTACTCCAGATATGTCTAGAGAGTGAAACTTCCAGTTTTTATGTCTTCAGAAGCATATCCTCTACCCCTTTTCGCGCACAAAAAAATCTTTTATATCTCAAAAAACCGCTTAATCCAAACTGACTAAAATTCTTAAATTCAAGTAGGTACAATTATGTTTTTAAAAATCAGTCCTTATTTTTGAATTTATTTGCTCTAAACGGCAATATTGCCAAAAATAAATTGCTTCACGTCCTTTAAGAAATTTGATGAAGAAACGGAACAATGCATACAACAATAAAATATTTATTTTTATGTCAAATTTGCCAGCATCCACTCACTCCGGCATAAACATCTAGGGCTCAATCAGAAATTAAATTAACCATGGGTCATCTATGTAGCACGTCTACAGAAAAAGTGGTTTGTGTTGATATTCCGATACTTTCACACTTACTTTCATTATTTCAGCAGCTCTTAATATATGCTCAACAAACCGATAAATACGGTTCGGGTATGATAAAGTTAAGTAATACAAAACAACCCTTTTCACAGCGCTAACCTCATTAAGTTATCGTTACTATAAATTGTCTGTGTTTATTATTTCTGTCAGTTTTATTATTATTACTATTATTGTATAAGATAAGAACTAATATATAAAGAAGCCTGTAAAACTAATACTTCGTTCATTCAATTTGATATTCGTCTAGTACGCTAGTCAGATTAGTGTAACTACTTGTAACTTTAAATTATTAAATCCTCAGTTTCATAAATAAATTGTTTTCAAAAAACAATTTGATGAATTGAGTTATTTAATTATATTTTTGAATATAAAGTCTACATAGAAATGGTGCGCCACTGAAAATACGAATGTTCCTTCTCTCACTTTTATTTTATATTCGTAAATAAGCTGCTTTGTGTATTTAGGCTTAATAGACAGTTATTTCATCTACCTCTCGTCCTTCTTGATAATAAATTCATTTGTAGTTAACTTGGACGGAATCCACACATCTGGCTTCAGTCTATTGAAATTTACAACTATGTTTAGTTAGTATTACGAAAAAATTCTTTTATAACTACTCTAGTATAGTCTGTAGCACGTTCTAGGGAAAACCAACACCTCTATTTCCTTTTACCTGCACACCTCCTAGTTTTCACTTACACGAACCCAAGTAAATGTTTTCGATCCAAGTATCAAGCGAATTATATTGCATAGAACGCATCTCGATTAGCTAGAAGGGATACGTTGCTTCTAAAGATTAAGTACGCGCAGATTATTGCTTCAATATATGAGTTTAAAGTTGGACTTTTGGAGAAGGCAACTCCTTGAAGGACAGAATAAAAAATAACAGAATAAGTGAGATAATTGATGTGTGATAATCTGGTACGGTCATGTACAAACAATACCAGCGTACAGAATGAGTTAAAGTGGAAGAGGAGAAGAGGAAGACCATGAAGAAACTGAAGAGACTTCATAGATAAGAAATAACAGAAAATCTTTGGCGGGATAGAGACGGATTACGGTTAGATATCGGTAGACGTTGGAGAACCAATATTCACAGTACATACTGTATGTTCTTGTTTTGCTTCTACAATATCTATGTTGATATTTAGCATGATTTGCTTTACTTTGATCTAAACTCTTATCTGCAATTTCCACAGCCGTTTTGTATTTCAACAATTTTCCTTGTCGATCATATATTTTATTCTATCAAAAGTCTCAAACAACTTTTCGAACTTTCTTTTTTCCCTTTTCATTAATCCTTATCCTGTTTGTTAAATCGAACTGTCTTTCTTCGCGAAGTTCGTTCGGAAGTTCAAGTAAACTACTTTATATAATGTGACATCATTTTTGATATAAATTAGATACTCAATTCAAATTTCAATAGATTCAACTACGAGGTTTCCGTTAAGCCTGATACTGTTACACGGTATTCATGTTTGAGTTAATGAGATTTAAATTTTGACGGAAAATCTGATCATTACAAGGTATCACATTAAAAACGTACCATCCTTCACGAGAGTTGTCAGCACTTATCAATACTCGCTTACGTTGAGAGATAATCAATGAAATTTCAATAATTTTGAACGCTTAGTTTCTGTTTAACAATCGTTGTAAAGATTTTTCTGAAAATGTCATTAAATATTTGTTTTGAGAGACAATATGTCCACGCAAATAAAAAGGACTCACGAATAGTAAACGGAGGCTCATTTACGATTGTGATAGTTTGTGCAGCTGAATTCAAACATGGTTGTATTACTTTGATTCACTACTAGCGTTTGAGACGGCAAAAATCTGCGTCAACTAGCGATATTATTGAAAAAAATCAACAAATGGTAATGGTCGACCATCAGATTGAAGTTGGAGAGAACATATTTGCAATGTACTGACTGAAGCGGGTTTTTGTGTAGATTCATATCTATAGATAAAACTTTGATCCGTTACTACCTCGACCAACGAAGAAAACACAAAAATATTGGGAAAAATATATTTATTTTTCAATCTAATGTTGTTTTAGCTCCATACACTTTTCCCAGCGATGTTCAATACCCATTTTATAATAAGAATCGTCAAGCTCCTCAAAATAGCCATTAATTACTGACATCACCTCATCATTGTTGGAAAATCTTTGACCATAGAGTCATTTTCTCAAGTCATGGGAACAGAAAATAATCCGTGGGAGCTAAATCTGGTGAATAGAGTCCGTGAGGTAGCAATTCAAACTTTAACTCATTAATTTTGGCCGTAGCAATAACAGATGAGTGAGCTGGTGCATTGTCGTGTTTGTTGATGAAACAACATTTTTTTCTTAGTCTGTTTTTGCTTGATTTCTTCGCTCAAACGTTGCAATAAGTTCGCAAAATACTCACCGTTGATAGTTGTTATCCCATGGGTATCCCAAAAAGCCGAAGTCATGACCTTTTCTGCAAATGGAATGGTCTTTGCTTCCTTCGGAGCCGGTTCTCTGTTTTCAGTCTAGTGTTTTGATTTTACTTTTATCTCGGATGTGAAATGATAGACCCAAGTTTCATCCATGGTTATGAAACGACGCAAAAGTTGCCAAAAACTCGATGGAAACATCTTTACGATGTTGCTTTTGTTCAATCGTGGGCAAACGCGGTAGCCTTCTTGCTGGTCTTCGCAGGTGTTATAATGGTTGGGATAAGGTCTTTCAATGTTTACAAACTCACTGAAAATCTTCACTATTTTCTATTGTAGTGGTATATTTCAAGCAACTACCTCCAACTCTAGGTTAGGTACTTCTGGGACTAAGGATTGCAATTACGGGAACTGTGTTCATCCATTGTCATCAAAGTGATAAAATAATAAGAGAATATGTATCATTGCTTGATGAGGTCAAGGAAGAAAGTGCCAAAAATAGAACGCATTTGATGAAAAAAAATGCTTCTCACACATCAGCGATTTTCATGATTAAAGTTCATGACTTCAAATTTCTTGACAACTCACCACAGTATTCACCATAATTGACCCCAGGAAATTTTCCTGTTTCCTTACCACTTGCAAGAGAGATATTTTGATTAAATGCATACAAACTTTTATTTTGAGGAAGTAGACGGTAGATATTATTTGGAAATAAAAAAGATTATGGGAAAAAATGTCTGGTTCCTTCGTTAGGTCGAAAATTTTAAGACAATCCTCGTATTATCTACTCCCTATAGATAATTGAGAAATATGCAAACATAATTATTTTAAATGGAATCGTTTGTTGGCTGGATTTCAAAAGCTCCCACAACCTTTTATTTTGTAATGAGTAGTTGGCATATCTACCCTAAATACTAAATTTCCTTCAGGATGCTTTTCCTTCATAAACTGCATTAATTTAGATCTACCACACTCTTTTTCATACATTTTGGCGGTTACAGTGCTTCCTAAACGACAAATGTATGCTGAAGAACAACCACGAAAAGAAATCGGCAACCATACCAATACTTTCGAATTGAACTTTTTGTGTCTTCTGAAATATACTTCTGAATTTACTTCCTCGCCGTTCCACTCCCGTCAAAAGTAAATAATGACTCGTCAACGATTATGATATCCAAATTTTTAGCGACTTCTAAGTTTTGATTTTTTTTCATTTGTTGGTTTTCACAATATTTGGGTGCAGATTTTCTGGATTCTGTTCCTTTAGGATCGGTTTTGAATTTTTTACTGAATTTTCGCAAACTGACTCCCAGTTTTGTGTGTGTCGTTACCTAAACAAAGCTTTTCTCTTCTTTTCCTGACTTTCTTGCAATCGAAATACGTCGATAGATATCATAAATTGTTTATCTTAGTCCAGTCATTTCAGTAAATCGATATATCCAGCTATAAAGTCGCTTAAACTTGTTAATTTGACATCCTAAAACTCCCCTCAAAACTCACATATAATTCGATGTGAGCAACTTTAAAAATCGGGGGTCAAAATTAAAAAAAATCGATTTTTTTGCACAATTTTTCACAAATAACTCGTTTCCTATGGGTTTTACACTATTTGTATTTATTATCAATACTGTAGAGCATTAAATTCTCTACAATTATAGATAATTACCATTCTTTATCAACAATTATATCATATTTAAATATTTTTTGCTTAATTATTTATTGCAAATCAAGTATAAATTCATTTAATAAAACTTATCTGCCCCGGGTAGTTTCAAAATCGTATAGAGAAAAATTTTAATCATATTATGATTCAAATCTTATTTATAATAATTATTCTTAAATAAATAAAAAATGATAGGAAATAAATAAAAATGTAATTAATGCTTATTAAAAAATGTCATTCGATATGTTGTTAAAATTAAAAAAAAAAAAAACAAATAAAAAATAATTATAAGGACAACGAATTTTAATTTCAATTTACTTCTTCATCGTCGTGTCTTCCCGCTGAACTGGAAAGTTTTCTTCTTCAAAAGCTCCAAATTATTATTATTTTGACCGGAATTACCAGTTGATTTCAAACTAGATTCTAACCGCGCGCACTCTGCCCTCTATCTCAGAAACGATTCACCGTATGAAAAAATTTTTAAATCAAAAGTTGTAGATAATTTAATGCTCTACAATATTGATAATAAATATAAATAGCGTAAAACCCATAGGAAACGAGTTATTTGCATAAAACTTGGTTATTATTTTACGTGAATCTTTTTTTTTTTGGTTTTCCATACTTGAAACTAAATTTTTGCAAAATTACGATAAACATTAAAATTTTGTCAATTAACGCCTATTTTACTTGCAAAGCTATTAAAAATGTACAGATTTTTGTTTTTTATCCCCACAACTTTATATTGTTTGATTAATATAATAGTTTTGAAATTAAACTCCGATTTGTCGACATAGAAGTTCTTTTTTTATTTGTACGAATTCATGTGTGCGTAAATTCAAATTAGTAAATAAATATTTCTATTTTCCAGTAAAGATACAAATTTTGACCCTTTATTTCAACCGAAATTACGACAGCGATAAGACAAAGTGAAGAAAGGCGGTATAAAAGACACGATAATAACGTCCAAAGAAGACAAGACATCGCTATCCATTAGTCATATTTCTGAAAAGGACTCTCTGGCAATTATTATAAAAAATAACGTCTAATTTGACGGTTTGCGGCATTTCACTTGGTTTAACATTTCGGTTTAACTGTTAACGAGATTCATTTAATTGAATTAAATGGATGCTTAATTTTACAAATTAGTTTCTTCCAACGGTAGTAATTTTAGTAATTTCTCTTGTAATATTACATTTCCAACGTTCCAGAATATTATTTTCCTGATTTCATTAGATCTAATAATTTACGCAATAGAAAACGTGAATACACACAAAGAAAAGGACTTTTCTTGGAATTCCATTCCATGTTTTAAGTACTTACTCGATACAAATTAGATTCTTTCATTTATACGTATAATGTATTCTCAAAATTTCCTTCTAATTTTGGACTGTAAACAGCTAAACATAATATGAGATATGATAAAAAAATATCTTATTTAATATATTTCCCTGACTGAAGTTCAAGCTATAAGTGAAAACATTTATACAAGGCTTCTTTTCGAGTGGCTTCCTTCTGGTTAGTCGTGGTCTTATCAATGTGAGAAATAATGTCAAAACACCCTCTTTTCAGCACACTACTTGGTGCTAAATCCGCTGATTAAGTTGGATGATTGTCAGACAGACACATTTCGATTTTTGGACTAATGCCATATATGAAGTAGAACTGCAGGATTTCGGTCACATTTCTCAATCAAAATAAAAGTCAGTAATTATTGTTTAGCTTTTGTGAAATATTTTAAAATTCTTTTAGCAGGTTGTTCGAAAATTAACAACGTTAATTAAAGTTATTAAAGTTGCGGTTGAGGAAGAATTAAATTTGATCGATATACACCGTAAATACACGAAATTACGTCCCAATCATATTCCACATAAACGTTTTTTTATCAATCACCCGTTTGCTAAAATATTGTTAAATATTGTTGTAAGTTTAATTATTCCTAATTACTAACTTTCTCAATGTTAACCGATAGTTTTAATTAATTATTAAATGTTTTGTGCTTAAATTACGCTTTTTATTTTCCCATACCCAAATAAAACTTTTTTTCCATGAATGTAGGAAAAATATAGTATGAAACTCGTGCGAAAAGTGAGTATTTATTGCACTTAACGTGTGCTCAACCTTGGCTTAACGACCTCGTTAAACAAATTCACGTCACGTGCTATAAACATTTACTTTTTGCACTTGTTTTATAAATAATTAATTTCATACAAAATTTCGAAATTTTGTGTCCTCAATATTCTCAATTGTTTTAATATCAGAAGTCTGTTAAATTTCCGATAGGATGTGTCAGATTTACTTCTTTGGATGAGATAAAATACTGGCAGTTGAAAAATCTGGAAACTGAATTTGAAATGAGGAAATTATTCCATGCGAATACAATATTCTAATTTAAGTTTTAACATGATAAAGAAAAACGTAATAGCGCAATGCAGAGCACCTGTTTAAGTACCAGAATGTAAATTAGGATTAACGTTTTATACTTTCGGGTTTTACAGAGACTGAAATCTGATGCTACTAATTGCGGATTTCAAACCGTAATTGTTTTAACATATATAAACTTGATGGAAAAACGTTTTTCATACTCATTATCAATACTAGGTAGTTTACAACAAAATCATTCTGATATTTACTAGTTCTAGAATAGTTTTTTGGATACAAATGTTATCAAAATAATATGAAATGAATTTTTTTACGTTCCACAAGTTGAATTCATAATAAAACAAGAAAGTACACTTTTCATATCGGAAGTGGGATTGTTCTAAACGATGTTTGTTTTTTTTTAAAGCTTCAATGTACTTCATTCAGTAGAAACAACCCAACGGACGAACGCCAATAAGGCAAAACATCTATGAAATATTGAAAATATGGAAAACTCGCAAGAAAAAAAGGAGTAAGCCGTCCCTGCTACCAATAAAGAAGACAAAAGAATGAAGAAAAAAGTGGGAATCGCAAAAATGAATCGACAGAAGTTTCCAAATGAAAGACTGCCTCATGAGAGGAGAATAAACAGATCAACAAAAAACATAGGAAGAAAGCGGAGAAGTAATCCTCCGAAGAAAAAGACACCGCGGATATAAATATACAAGAAGAACTCGAAACAATAAGCAGAGAGAAAGCGAAACCGGAGAGAAGGCCACTTCCAATAATATTGAAGTCTTCACTCGTGTGGACAGAAATATGAAAGCAGATAGTGCAAAGAAAAATTGTTGCCCAGTATAAAATGAGAAAGCGACCACACCAAGAGGACAAAAAAATGAAGATACTCCTAAGCGAGCATAAACAGATTGAATGGTTTACGTAACTACTCAACGAAGAGAAAAAAGGAAGCTGTGGTTGAGCAGAAAAGGCACCTAGGACCTGCAGAATGTTACAGATTTCGGAGGAGAGCTCCCGGCCAACTATGAAGACGATTGAAGCAAATAAACCAGCCACGAACACCAATCAAGCAGGAAGCAGCTACGCACTAGCTGCTAGGAAAATGCCAACCCCAGCAGGACAAGGAACGCTCGAACTACTGAGAACATGCAGATACTCAAAGGAACATTCATCGTCCAACAGGTCAAGTGAAACTGAGGACAGCAGGATGACTAGGTTAAGTTAGATTAGTAAAAAAAATTCAGAAAAACACAAAAAACAAAGAAAAGGACACGAAAACTCCCCCCAACGAGTTAATTTCCACTAGGATTAGATAGTGTATAGCGGAAGTGTTTACCCAAGGCAGCGAAAACATACACTCACATACATTAAGACGTTCAAAATAGCCAACAGGCTAACTCTTAACAAAAAGTAAAGACTTCCTAGAATCTCCCATAGAACTCAGGGGAGATGAAGAAGTCTACGCGTGAAACTGCGACGCGAAAGAAGATGAGGACCTGTAGAAATGACAGGGGGTAGTAGGATTTTCTTCTTCACAATTATACGCGTGGCTAATACGTCAGTAACAATATTCATATTAATTAACACAAAATTTCTGACGATTCAGTAGATATAATCATTACGACTAACAATCCAAAGGTAGGACTTTTAGGAGTTAGTAATTAGAAAGAAAATTAATTATTTGTAGTTAACATCGACATATTTAGTCATCTCTTTCGATAAAGATATCGATATACGGGGTGAATAAGTTATAAAATCCGAAATTAATATAAACCATGTTGCTTTATTATGGGAGACCCATTTTCTGGAAATATACTAGTAGTTAATATACCTTAACAAGTATAATCAGATACTTGATTGATGTAATTTTGAAAATCCTACAGATATTCACTAATTAGTAGTAAAATAAAAATTCTAATCTTCCCGATCTCACGGCATTTTAGCTATTATAAAATGTCAGAAATTTACAAGTTGATGATGTATTATATACGTTATTATCGAATAAAAAGTCATATTAGTTTTTAAAAGAACTGATTTTAACAATAAATACAAGTTAAATCCAATAATTTCTTAAAAACAACACGGTAAACAAAGCACACGTCGAATTCAACATTTAGTACGGTAGAAAGGACTGATCAAAGCCCTCTCACTAACTGCAGTGCTTTTGATCATGGACTAAAAATTGAATAGTTTTGTATGGTATCTGAGTACATAAGATCAAAGTCAATCCGATGAAAATCGGTCAATACGATTAAACACAACGTTTATGGGGGTGTATAACTTCATTATTATTCATAATAGCGTATTGTTATCAAAGATGCAATTAATATTAGGCATGGTTGTTGGTGTTGTTGGTGAAGTTGATATTAAATCCAATTTTGGAACCACAGAGATATATATCATCCTCAACACACCTTTGTCCGACGGTTCTTACGAAAGATACAAATCCTCAAGTTTCCATTCCATTTTCCCTTTATTTTTTATGACAGACATATCTTCCTTTTTTGCCCAATCAACCGGCGTATTGTTGAAGAAACTTAGCACTTCAATCCCTCTGCTATTTGAATCCTCGCATCTTGCGCGCTTAGTGAGAGTCCCCAATCATAGCACTTCTGAAGGCTTTCAACTGATGCTTCCTCAGTGCTGCCATCTTGCACACTATCTACCTGGAAAATCTCCTGTTAGATCAATGACATCCCTTATGTTCAAAGTCACCCCAAAGTTTACGGTTGGAACACATTTTGTTCAGGTTAAGGATCATTAAATTACTATAAGAACCTGATTTGTCTATATTTCACTTAATTGATTAAATAAGGACTCTCACAATAACCATTTTGTTTAGAAACATAGACAAAGTAATATCTAGTACCTAATTTTGCTTGACCAATCACGGCACAGTGGAACAAAGATAGCTCTACTTTAGACTAGAAGCTGTTTCTTTTTATAATTAGTACTTTGTCTATGGATATAAGAAATAACATTCTAGTGATCCATCCAAATATTCATGATGTGTAATAATTATACTTTTATTTTATTGAAACAAAAATTTTTTTCTACTTTTAGACTCACTATTTATTTTTAAATCTCAAAGGAGATAAAAGAAATTGATTAAATTTTGTCTCGAATGTCCCTAAAGACATACTAAGGAGAAGATAAGTATAAAATCTGAAATCATCGAGATAGCATGGACTACTGTTCCGGATAATAACAGGTCTCGGAGTTTGAGAGGATTTCACAACCGCTTCGAACCCGTTCTCATATTTTTTTTTTATATACTCACGTACCAGTCGCTCAGTAAGAAGCTTTTAACTAGTTTTTATCTTTATGGAACCGGTTTTGTTGTTTATTGGAAGTAAATTTAGAAGAAGACAGAAAAATGTTAAAAACATAACATTTTTCAATAATCGTAGGTAATTGGACTAACCATTGAGTAAATAAGATGGAATGCTGATTTTATCTCATAAAGGGCTCTTAATCAACATTTTTTTAAATGAGATAAGGTATCAGCCCACTATGCAAATAAGTTGGAAGCTTGCTTTATGTGAGGTTTTCTTATTATTTCACACGGAAAGTAGAATTTACCATTTAATTTATAGACTAAGCTTGATTTTTTTGGTATTTTTGAATAAATCAAACAGAGAATTAAAACGCGTCAAGATGGATCATACAGAGCGTTCAAAATCACTTGATATCAAGACGGTTTACGAAATATTGATTTACTTTAGTGAAAAAAAAATAGTTTCCATCTTAATCATTTTATAACTGGTAGTCCAGCAATATTTTGAATTAATTCTCGTACAGTAAATAAAGGTCGCATCATGCCCTCGATTCTGCCGGGATTCTTTTTTTAATTGTCAGGTATTGATGGGTACTTTCAACCCTAAAATTATTTACCAGATGTGGAAGGCACCGGGAAAATGGACCAAAGTTCCAAAAACCCGTTTTTCGCCAATAACTGCTGAAATATGGCAGTTAGGGCTTAAAATAGAGGTCATTTCATTATCTACAAAGATTGTCTTGATAACTCTTTTTGAAAATTTGATCATTTTCGAGATAACAACCCCAAACGCACTCCGTATTTGGAGCGCTGCCGGGGACGCAGTCCACGCGTTCTCGTAGAAGCAGGTGGACAAATTATTCAATAACTCGTGTAAAAATAATTATTTTCTCATGATTTAAAATTCATTTGAAAGGGAAAATCCATAGCTATCACGAAATACTGAATATTTTTTCGAAAAATTTGTTTTTAAGATTGAAAACCCTGCCCAAAGTTCTCTTTCCTCGATATTTTTCGACTATTATCCAATTCACCCATGTTTTTGTTAATAATAGTTATTCAGTTTAATTTTTTTTGGATTCTGGGGCTTTGAAAGGTGTTAAACATGTTCAGAAAAATTCATTTCATACTATCTGAGTGTATTAACAAACAAGGTATTTTTTAAGTTCTTTTTCTTTGGATTTTTGGAGTTTTTAAAAATCCTGGGGTCTTTAAGGAATTAACAAATAATTAATAATCAAATCGCCTTCAAATGCACATCATTGGAAACTTGAGGATGTCTCCTTTTTAGTACCTCTTTCCTTTTTTTTTTCCTCAAGTTCCGTGGTTTTCTAGAAAATTGAAAAACCACCGACTCGAGGGAAAATTGTATTTTTTTAGAGCATTTCTTCAGTTCAAGAATGTTACTTTCTTAAAGGCCACGTTCTGATCTTTCCATTGATATACATTTCAAGTATATTATTTAGAGTACGAAAAAAATCCCTGCCTCCAAATAGATGGAATTGCGCCATATATTTTTTCATGCTGTGCGTGCATCCAAGCGGCGCCCATAACCTATAGCGTCGTACGGGCTTTTCAGTTTTTCTGATTGTTGTTGTTTTGATGTTCATAATAAACATTCTTTGCTTTATAAACTGAAAAGTGGTTCTGCCCAGTTTTTTAAACTCCTCGGCCTCAAATTCGAGCGGAAACCGCCATATTCTCACAGTGTTAGAATTGGGAATTTTCTAAAGCTCGTTTTTGCAAAAAATACTGATGTTTCCAAAAAAACCATTGAAGCCATTTTTGTAGACAATGAACTGATCTTCATTTTAAGCCCAAAAGGAACCTCCTAAGTGCCATATTTCGACAGTTATTGGTAATAATCAGATTTTTGCAATTTTTTTGGCCAATTTTCCGGCCCCATTCTCATGTTATCACTGTTAGGATTTGGTGATCCAACTAAGATAGCCAAAGTGATTATTCCGGAAGGAAATAATCACATTTGCACCCCGAGAATTGTTAAGAAATGGAACATTCCTAGGGCCCTCGCCCGGGGCCGTTATAATTTCGCGAATAGGAGGAACGTGGTGACACCATCTACAATAATTGGTCTTTACACTTCAAAACATCGGTATCAAATTGTCAAAATTGGGGATTTTCGAGCCCCATTTTCGCCAAAAATATTAATGTTGCGAAAAAAGTCATCAGGACTATTTTTGTAGATAGTGAACTAATCAGTTATAGGCGAAAAACTTTGTGCCATTTTCCCGGTGCCATTCACACGTTTTTTGTAAATAATTTGAGGGTTGTAAGTACCAATCAATACCTGCCAATTTAAAAAAATTAATCCCTTGAACAATCCTTGCAGGGTTGGTATATTCTCGACCTTTATTTACTGTATTATCCAATATAAAGTTCTGTTTGTCTCTACATTCACCTCTTCATTTGTTTCAAATCGCTTTCTATGAAATTACTTTTCCAAATTTGGAATCAGAAAGTGAAGGTAGTCAGCTCAGATAAATAAAGCGGATGAAGGATCAACTGCAACAATTTGATAATTTTCAGGTACCTGATACAGATATAGGTAATTAAGACATTATAGAAAATCAATATTCACAAAAAAACTATCATAAATACGCAATCGCCAACAGAATCAGTCGCTATGAATCCACGTATAGTTATAAAATTCAAAATTTCTCAAAAAAAAAGAATCGAAAAACTATTTTTTGATACCAAATTTCAAGACGATTCGATACGATTAGGGAACGTCCATAAATTGGCTCCATTTGTAAAATTTAAGGTACATCAACTTCAAGACCTCGAGTTTCCACATTTATTCAATATAATCAATCAAACTCATTAACCTAACAATAATGAAGTGAAGTTTTCAATTGGAAAAATTATCCCTAATTGCATGAGGAACGTAATCGAATGTTTATATGGATTAACAGTTATGGAAACTCTCGTAATTGATGGTACAAATGGTGGAGTTTTACATGCATTCCCTTGTTTTCACACTAATATTTTCAATTTTCTGGCATCATCCACTTTTGGCTACACAATGATTAACCTATATTTTTACTAACATACTAATATTCGCTCGTTTGTGTGTTTTCTTCGGCAGTTGGCAATCTCTACCACTGAAACATAGTTGTAGTTTCCCTTCAAACTCAAAAATATCAATCTCCAACATCTCCGAAATTTATTTTTCAGAATATAATTTGTTACAGTAGTCGTGAAAAACAGGTTTGATAATGATAAACCACAAAATATTCCCTACTTTTTATACTGAACGCCGGATCTTTCGCCTTACAGTCAAGGGTATTTTTCAGCTATAAAGTATTCGCGAGGATACTTCATCACATGCATTATTGATGCATCCACTGCGTTTTCATCATTTTATTGCTCAGTCGAATGTAATATATACATACTCAAATATATTTGCGACTATTATTTTGATATATTGAACGTCAAAATATTAATTTGCTTTAGAGTTCCATTTCCTCACCATTAACAATAACAATTAATTTAAATCCCATACAATTCAATTATATTGTAAATGCTACATTTAATTTCAAAATCTATTTTTTAATTAAATAAACAGAACTTCAAATATGACCGAGCACTGCTTGTATTTTTAACTATATATTCACTCCTTTCATCTGCTCGTTTTCCCCCAACATTAAGGGGTTTTTTCCCTACAGAATAATCCCTTAGAAGTATACTACCGGTCAAAAGTTTTTCCACACTTTATGGTTTACGAGATACACAACAATTTAAAAACCAGAAGATAGATAAGAATATAGTTAATAACTTTCCTATCCAATTTGTCCCACAACAACTCAATCGACTTACTGTAGCGGCCAAATCATCATTTTTAGTTTAATCTCCTTCTCCAATTCTTTCAAATACTATTTGCACAGCTAAAAGGAATACTTGGAATCGATAAATTTAATACCAATAATGTGTTGACCCCTAAAATACCCCTAATTTTTACTAGATTTCCTGTAGCTTTTCCTTCAAAAATCCCCAAACTATCACCAAATCTCGGTCGTCTTCACACGGTCAAAAAACTCAAACTTTGACTCGTCACTAAACAGGACTCTCCTTTCCCATTATTCATACCTCTAATTTTGAGTTTTATATTCTGCTGTCTTGAAAGAGGTCATCTTTTAAACAAGTCAATCTTTCTCAAACTCTTTTTCACTGTAGAAGGTAGATCCCTGCTTTAAGCTCTTATCTCAGGGCTCGTCAGTCGTTGATTACGTTTACTGATCAATACCATACATTTATCTTCAGTGGTTGTGGTTTCTTGAAGATACCCTGAACGTCTTCCTTCACTAAAGCTTCTAGTAGATTTAATGAGTGATATATGGGAAGCTGCTTAAATTTTGAGATGGTTGCAGGGAAAAAATAATAAAAACATACATTTAGTTACTGAAATACACACAATTAAGTTTAAAAAAAAACGACCAAGCCTTAGTAGGGAATGATTCTTCTTCTTCTTCTTCTTCTTCTTCTTCTTCTTCTTCTTCTTCTTCTTCTTCTTCTTCTTCTTCTTACGTTAGGACTAGGTCCTGTATTTTCATCAAGGGTTTGCCAGGAGTAGTTGGGATGGGAGGACCAGCTTTCATACCACCTTATAGGTGGTAGTCCAGGAGGTCTAGTTGTGTCTGGTTTCTTTTCCTTTGCAATTTTTGCTAACCGTTCATTTGGCATTCTGTCAACATGGTCTCTCCATTCTCTTCTGCGGTTCCTTGCCCATGTTAGTGGTTGTTTTCCCCGCTCTAGTTTCTATTGCATATGTCATGACCGGCCTTACGCAGATTAAATCTCTAAGGTATCCTGATATTAATGCTGCCTTCGTTGTTTGTGCTTTTACTTCTTTCTTTAGATTTCTATCGCTTGTTATGTTTGTCCCTAGATATTTGAAGGACATCACTCTGATCGTAGATCGCTAGTTTATATCTTCTCGGTTCTTTAGATATTGTTAGAAATTTTGATTTTTTGTGGATATTTGCATGTTGTACGTGTTCGCTATTTGTTGGAATTTATATAAGAGCTTCTGTAAGTTATCTTCGTCTTCTGAGATGATTACTGCGTCATCAGCATAGCATATTATTTTTATCTCTTTGTCTCCCAATCGGTATCCTGTCCCGGCTTGCTTTACTTCGTTGATGATTTCGTCCATTATAATATTGAACAGGATTGGGCTTAGGTTATCCCCTTGTCTGATACCAGTTGCCACAGGGAATGATTATTAATGGTAAATATTTCAGAAGTGATCAGAAGAAGAAGATTTTTTCAGAAGAAAAAATATTAGAAATTTCCTTTCTATTAACTCCTCTCAAATCATCCTACCTACGTGGACCCAGAGTAGAGAGGGAAAGAGATGTACACACTCTAGACAACTTTCTAATTTGTCACATGTTATATTTTTTCATGCTGTAGCCCACGGTACGTCGAAGTATCTCCAATTCGGCGTTATTAATGTAATATTCCACACAAAAATATCTTGGTCCAAATAGTATTAATCACAAGTTATATAAAAGGAAAACTGGGACTAAACTACAATCATGAACACCGAAGAAATAGAGAATAATGCTTCCATGTTTTAAATAAGACCCTGTCAATTTTGAGTTTACTATTTGGAATTTACAGTTTTCCGGAGATTATCGCAGGCAGAAAATCAAGACGAAATGCTTGAAATAAAACTTCAAAAACATTTTAAAATCACCTACACATCAGAATGGATCTAAAGTAACTTTTTAATGAACCTCAACTTAGTCATACACATATTAATGACATCACGTAATAAAAACAATAATTGGCCCATTTAACTAATTCAATAAGTCATTTATTAATAAACAAAAGTAATGTGGGTACCTTTGATGTGGAGCTACAATCTAAACTTGAATCTAATGAAAAACACCGAGTCAGTAGATTTTTATTAACAAGTGAGGTTAAAAGTTAAATGGACAAGTTAGTTGTTAAACTTAAAGATGTTCGTTGAGAGATACGATGAAAGCCTTTAATTTTTTCGCATTGTTAATTTTGGTGGCTTAATTAGCGATTACATTTTTTTGTAGTACAATTCAATTATTGGTAATAGAATACACAATGTATACGATACATCGTCAAAATTATGTCAAATCCTATTTGAAAAACCTCAACGCATTTAACTTAAAATTACCCGGAGAAGCTTCTTTTGAATCTTAAGTCATATGATATTCATGTTTTTTAGAATAAAAACGCATATTTTGGTTTACTAATGAATTTTGGACCACGGATTTCTACCACGAATCCTTTCTAACAAAATAGTTTATGGGATTAATGGTAATAAAGGGTTGCTACTAGTTTGTGAGTGAGGCTAATAAAAATACATATTCATAATTAAAATAAATCATTGTTTTTAAATATATTTCCTATTAAGATCAATACACTTTTGCAATTGAACCAATCGTCCAAGAATTTTTTCTATCGAGATACTTCCAAAACATATTTGAACGCATCAACCGCTTATTAATGCGTAGAAAAACATTGATATCTCAATTTATTTTCGATTTGCGTGAATAAGAAGAAATCATTGAGTGCCAAACAAGGACTGTCCGGTGGATGATCCATCAATTAGAAATTTTGACTATTAAAAAACGGTGGTCCTTCAACAAGAGTCGAAGTAACTTGAAAAAAACTCAAATGGGATTCGTATGACAACGTTTACCATTGAAATTGTCAATTGATATATCCACATCAGTGTTGCCATATCTCAAAACTTAGTAGCATTTCTCATATAACGACGTTATAATAGGCTATACTCGTATAATTTTACTATAAAAAATTGATACGATTCTGAATCGAAACGTACAAAATAGAAAAGAAAAATTTTCAATTATCACAAATTTTACCTAATTGGAAAAAAGTTAACCATAAATTTGATGTAATCACTTTCTATAACGCTAAAAAAGTTTACGTTTCAGCGCTGACGAATATCGTTCATTTTGAAATAGAATCCCCGAATTTTTCAAAATAAATTCAAAATAAATACGCATTATGTGTTGTATGAAACAATTGTCAAGTTCTTAGACCGTATCAAACGTAATCAAAAAGTGATTCCTTGATCTTTTTAACAACCTACATCATAAATCGATTTCACAAGGAAAAAAGGAAAATACAGTAGTTTAAGGCAAGCCGTGTATTCGCAATTCCTCGCGATATAAATAAGACGATCAAAGAAAAAAGTTCTAAATAAATACACGACTAGAAATTGCTTCCTCTACCGGAAGGGTCTGCGTCCATCCGATCTGAACTGATGAAGGTTTTCTTTTGCTCTTTATGAAACGTAGTTCAGATAAAAACTAGTTGATGGGTAAACGAAAGTCGTTTCTTTTGAAAATCTACGCTACACTGTAAAATATTATAGAAGTTTCATTAACAATTGTAGTTTTAACTCGATAGATGTTTGCCAGAATACAAAATCTTCAATATTCAGAAGGAATAGAAAATGCAGAGTAGATAGAAAATGATTTATTCTCATTATTTCAATCATTTTATGATTTATTGTAATTTATTATTAAAATGAAAAATCTTTTCTATATTCGTTTTATTATTAAATCCAAATGAGTTGTTTTATTTATTAGACAAGGTCTTGTCGTTTCAGATTTTAATTTTTATTTGTGGACAGTTTTACTGCTATTTTATTGTTGACCAATCGTAGTGGTTGATATTTTCCGGATACTTCATTATTCTCAAGCTGATTTTTATAATTTTCCGTATCCAAACCTAACAGTGTACCGTGTACTTACTTAAACTAAAAATCTGATGGTGAGGAAAATTCCTGCTCTCACCGACCTATTTTGTGACGTTTGTCCCTTCTTGATTTCACATTTCGCCGAAAGAAAAGTCAAAACTTATTTCGGATCCCGTCTGAGCGATATTAAAGAGATTGAACGAAACGAATGAAGGGGATAAGGCAATATATTTTTATAAAAAAGCAAAGGAGACAAACAATTTGATAGTGAGGAGTTTTCTGATTTATTTATTGAAAGTAGTAACTTGAAACCCAAAGTACAAGAAGTTGGTTTGAAAATTATTATGAAAATTTTTTGCTCCAGTAGAAATCCAATGAAATCAAGTCTGATTGCAGACTACAAATCAGTACAATATCATACTGGAAACTGATCCCATAGGTTGTTTTCAATTTATCATCTTGCCATGGATACATATTGATTTAGTTCGATTTTGAAATTCCGTTTAATATTTCAAAATGTTATAGTACTGACGAAAATATTAATGAAATTATAGAATTAAACATATCAAAAAATTTATTTACTTTTGCAAAGATAGAAAGTTTCAAGAGGCAGAAGGAAGATTGGATTGTGAAAATGCGAAGAAAAGATGGTACAGAGTTTAACGAAACTACTGTCAAAACCAAGTGGAACCCAACAAGTAAGCTGCCACAAGAAGAATATAAAGAAATTAAAGTGATTATCGACCCATTCAAAAGTGTTTTATTTCAACAATTGCCATATGTCCGTGATTCTATACGACGAAAACTGCAATCAGATCCCTGTGAAAAAGAAACAAAATTCGATGGCATTAAGTTCCGTAGAACTAACGGAAATTATAAATTTATGGAATGAAATTAACCCTGAAGGGCTGCAACGAAAAGGTGTGGAACTTGCTGACTTATTTGTGTACTGAAAGCAAATTTTTGATAGAAAACGGCATCAGCAACGATTATTTAATAAGCGTTTCCGTGCTGCCGTAGCTTAAGACCGCTAGGGGTGAGCTAGTCCGGCGCTTAGGGATAGTTTTCGGGTTTCGGGACCCATGCCATCTTTTAGCAATTAATTAGCAATAAATTACCGCGAAGAGCACGCATCCATAACTATTTTCGTCGCCGAGATAGCGTTTCTGGGCTGCCGTAGCTTAAGACCGGTAGGGGGTGAGCTAGTCCGGCGCTTGGGGATAGTTTTCGGGTTTCGGGACCCATGCCATCTTTTAGCAATTAATTAGCAATAAATTACCGCGAAGAGCACGCATCCGTAATTATTTTCGTCGCCGAGGTAGCGTTTCCGGGCTGCCGTAGCTTACGACCGGTAGGGGGTGAGCTAGTCCGGCGCTTGGGGATAGTTTTCGGGTTTCGAGACCCATGCCATCTTTTAGCAATTAATTAGCAATAAATTACCGCGAAGAGCACGCATCCGTAATTATTTTCGTCGCCGAGATAGCGTTTCTGGGCTGCCGTAGCTTAAGACCGGTAGGGGGTGAGCTAGTCCGGCGCTTGGGGATAGTTTTCGGGTTTCGGGACCCATGCCATCTTTTAGCAATTAATTAGCAATAAATTACCGCGAAGAGCACGCATCCGTAATTATTTTCGTCGCCGAGGTAGCGTTTCCGGGCTGCCGTAGCTTACGACCGGTAGGGGGTGAGCTAGTCCGGCGCTTGGGGATAGTTTTCGGGTTTCGAGACCCATGCCATCTTTTAGCAATTAATTAGCAATAAATTACCGCGAAGAGCACGCATCCGTAATTATTTTCGTCGCCGAGATAGCGTTTCTGGGCTGCCGTAGCTTAAGACCGGTAGGGGGTGAGCTAGTCCGGCGCTTGGGGATAGTTTTCGGGTTTCGGGACCCATGCCATCTTTTAGCAATTAATTAGCAATAAATTACCGCGAAGAGCACGCATCCGTAATTATTTTCGTCGCCGAGGTAGCGTTTCCGGGCTGCCGTAGCTTACGACCGGTAGGGGGTGAGCTAGTCCGGCGCTTGGGGATAGTTTTCGGGTTTCGAGACCCATGCCATCTTTTAGCAATTAATTAGCAATAAATTACCGCGAAGAGCACGCATCCGTAATTATTTTCGTCGCCGAGATAGCGTTTCTGGGCTGCCGTAGCTTAAGACCGGTAGGGGGTGAGCTAGTCCGGCGCTTGGGGATAGTTTTCGGGTTTCGGGACCCATGCCATCTTTTAGCAATTAATTAGCAATAAATTACCGCGAAGAGCACGCATCCGTAATTATTTTCGTCGCCGAGGTAGCGTTTCCGGGCTGCCGTAGCTTAAGACCGGTAGGGGGTGAGCTAGTCCGGCGCTTGGGGATAGTTTTCGGGTTTCGGAACCCATGCCATCTTTTAGCAATTAATTAGCAATAAATTACCGCGAAGAGCACGCATCCATAACTATTTTCGTCGCCGAGGTAGCGTTTCCGGGCTGCCGTAGCTTACGACCGGTAGGGGGTGAGCTAGTCCGGCGCTTGGGGATAGTTTTCGGGTTTCGGAACCCATGCCATCTTTTAGCAATTAATTAGCAATAAATTACCGCGAAGAGCACGCATCCATAACTATTTTCGTCGCCGAGGTAGCGTTTCCGGGCTGCCGTAGCTTACGACCGGTAGGGGGTGAGCTAGTCCGGCGCTTGGGGATAGTTTTCGGGTTTCGGAACCCATGCCATCTTTTAGCAATTAATTAGCAATAAATTACCGCGAAGAGCACGCATCCATAACTATTTTCGTCGCCGAGGTAGCGTTTCCGGGCTGCCGTAGCTTACGACCGGTAGGGGGTGAGCTAGTCCGGCGCTTGGGGATAGTTTTCGGGTTTCGGAACCCATGCCATCTTTTAGCAATTAATTAGCAATATATTACCGCGAAGAGCACGCATCCGTAATTATTTTCGTCGCCGAGGTAGCGTTTCCGGGCTGCCGTAGCTTACGACCGGTAGGGGGTGAGCTAGTCCGGCGCTTGGGGATAGTTTTCGGGTTTCGAGACCCATGCCATCTTTTAGCAATTAATTAGCAATAAATTACCGCGAAGAGCACGCATCCGTAATTATTTTCGTCGCCGAGATAGCGTTTCCGGGCTGCCGTAGCTTAAGACCGGTAGGGGGTGAGCTAGTCCGGCGCTTGGGGGTAGTTTTCGGGATTCGGGACCCATGCCATCTTTTAGCTATAAATTATCGCGCTAAGCTCGTTTGACTCGATTGAGCAATAAAATAACAAATTAGCAATTAAATATTAGAAATTATGGTACCAGTCCGGGCGCTCCCCCATAAAAAAGCTGCCGCAACTTAATATACGTACAAGTCGAAGATAATTATAGATAATATCTTTGATGAAATCAATAAAGGAATATCTATAATTCCCAACAATTTATTTAAAATCTTCACCATGTTAGATGAATATTTGAAATCTTTTGTTTGTCGAAGAATTATTTACCCACATTGATTGAACTAGAAGTAATTTCAAATGAGGTTACCGTTTGAGCTAATGTTATAAACAAACTACACTAGAAACCGCGAATAACAGTTAAAACTGTGTACCAATGTACCAAATGACTTGATGAACTTGATTCTTACCGAGACTTTTGCATGAAGATATAAAATTAAATAAAATGATTGTCACAGATAATTACATATTATACTATACTATAAAAATGTGGAACATAAACAGAATTTGGATATTTTATATAGTGTGGAACAGTGTGAGGGCAAAAAAGGATCAGAACTGTCTTAAAGGGGCGCCAAAATCTTTAAATGCACATAGGCGCCAGTAGCCCTTACGGAGGACTCTCTAAATTGCGCTTAGAGACTGCAAAAGCAAAGAATTAATTAGTATATATTTCATGAAATCATAAAAGCTGAGTAGGATTTATGAAAAGAGACTGAAAATAGTGGATACATCAACACCTGAAAGGTTAAAGCATGCAAATAATAAAACAGATGATTGATACCTTATTGTTATTAAATATGGCGAGGTTATCAAATTACTGTTAGAACGTGTTGTTTATTAGGCACTAATTTCGTGTTTGATGATATTATATTTCTCAGATAATGAGTTTCTAGTAGCAATCAAGACATCATTGAAGTGGTGCTGACAATATTACAAAATTGATTAAACATCAAAGTGTTTCTATGGTAAAACTTGTTAATTTGTTCTTATTTACGCGTTTTAAGAAAATTAATTTGTTCCAAGATTCTTTGCGAGTCTCGAGGAAATCAATCATAAGTTATATACCGAATACGGACAAATAAACAGACATTTATTGTCAAACGAACCCATTCCAGTCAATAAAATTGTAGTCACAACGATTTAGAGACACAGGACGATTTTTTCCCTACCAAAAAAGCTTCTAACACAAAGTATTCGTCTTTTGCCTCAAAATAGTCTTCAGTTTCAGCATTTTTTGAGATCAGCGAATAGTCAGTAGTCACTAGGAGCCAGATTTGGACTAGACTGTGGATAAGGAAACAATTCGAAGTGTAATTTGTTAAATTTAACCATCGTTCCTATCGATTTGTGAATCGGGGCATTGTCTTGGTGAAACAGTAATTTTTTCATCGACATATGAGGCCGTTTTTCCTTGATTTTGCATTTGAACGATCCAACAACTCTACGTAGTATTCGCTATTGATTGCCTTTCACTTTTGGTGATAGTCTATGAACAATATTCCATGCGCATCCCAAAATACTGAAGACATAACCTTCCAAGCTAGTTGTTCTGCCGTTGGACGCTTCTAACGTGGTTCACCGGATCGTTTTGACTCCGGAGTGAAGTGATGGATTCACGCTTCATCCATTATCACACATCGACGCAAAAATTTTGATTTATTACGTGTAAACTTGGCCAAACTCTGCTCTGAATCATCAACAAATTGTTGTTTTTGATCTTGGTAAACGCGGCACCCATGTTGGAAAAAGCCTTCTAATGTTCAAATGTTCATTGTTTTGAAAATAAGTGGCTTCATTTACATGGCTGTATACACCACCATGGATTATAAATCCATTTGATAAAAAGAAAGTGAAGAATGTGATATTACAAGAGGAGCTACTCGATCCTAGCACTGTGGAGCTTACAGTGACATTTAGAAGAGGGTATCAAACATTTTGGTTGATGGTAGAGATACTCGAAAAATATATTGGCCTGTGGAGAATTGTACAAAAGCTTCTGATTGCGTTTCCCTAGTCATATCTTGTCAAAAAAAGTTTTAGTGCCGTTACAAACTTATTAATAAAAATAGGAGAAGATTGAGTATCACAGAACGTGGATATTTTAAGTTATTTCCAACAAATCTCAAACCAAATATTGATAATTGCTATCAATGATCAAGTACATCCCTCTCATTACAAAATTATATATATTTTTAAATAATAATTAATAGTGTAATAAATTATATATTTCACTAAATATCTACAACACAAGAAAATATAAAAAATTTTTTTTACCATTCCGAATGGGAAGTTTTATGAATGGAATTTGTGAAAATTTTGAGTCACTGTAGATTTTAAAAAAGTAAAGTTGTGTTGAGTCACTTTTTTTATGTCCCAACTGTGCTTTATTGATACTCCATCACAGATCACATCAATTCAGATTTAGATAAGTGAAAGTTTGTTTAGTTGATTTCACTATCAATCAATTAACCCCCTCAAGATTTAAATTCTTATCTTTTTTTTTTCGAAAACTGTTAATTTGTCATTTAAACTCAACCACACCGCCACCACAAGTTTCCATAGATAAATATAATCTTATAATCTCAGTTTTGGATTTGGAAATTAGTAGTAATGTAGCTGCAGGTCCACCGGATGCAGGAACATTTTGAAAATTGTCTATAAAACAAAAAAGTTTGGGAATCATTGCAGTAAATCATCCAGATAAACAAAAAATAAATTGAAACTTTCCCTTGTTCAATACCAATGAATACAGAAATTATCCTGAGGGTTTTTCGATTTTCTACAATGTACAAAATGTCTATTTTCACTCGGTTAAAAACAATGTGTTTACTAGGTTAATAGAAAAACTTCATTGAAAAAAATAAATAAATAAATACTCGTATGTGTGGGCAGTCAAAAGTTTATTCTTGTAAGCGTAGGCTAAACCTACTTGTTGAAATCGGAAATACGTTTTCTACTATTAAATTGAGTAACCTGACATATATTTTAATTAGTTGTACAGCACCGTATCATACAATTTTTAAAGGTGCGCGATTAAATAGTACATTACAATATAAATATATCTGGCGGTGGTCACATAAAAATAAAAAAAGAAAATGTATTTGGAACAAACTCACAAAGCAGAAACAAAGTTAGTGGAATCATTCGATAGTATTTGATGTTCAAATTGAGTCAACAAAAATTACAGAAGCAGCTCTAGAAATTCAAACTACGAACTTATAAATTCCTTTCGCTTATCTTCGACGTGTAGATATACAGCAACCTCCAGACTTTCAATAACCATATGCATTGGCTCTCTTTCTTCCATACTGTCAGTTAAAACCATTTCCATTGACAAATATTTCATAAAGTCATTGCTCATGCTTAAAAAATTTGATAATGATCTGAAGAGTTACTTCACGAACCTAATTCATGAATCTGGGTGCGATATATGTACGATAAATAAATAAATATCTTCGTATGGATACCGAAAATGTATCCGATCCGATTCTGTGCAGTTTGGGCTGCAAGAATCCACCAAATATGGTTACCCTAAGTATACTACCCACATTTTTTTTATTAAATAGAAGTTAATATCGTCAAATTATAAAACAGAAATATGATATTCATTTTATTATGCACATAAATATTCAAGTATGAGATACAAACATGGATATTTTGGTTAACTTCCTACACGTTTTTACTTCATTCAAATTGTCCTCTTTATAGTGTGTATCGCAATAATGATCAGTGAAGCTTCAATTACACCTACCGAATAGTGCACTGGGATCAGTAAGTCGAGATAATACTCGCCCAAACGAAGGGTGTCAATGAAATGAAATGACCAGAAGGTCACTGTTCCAGTCTTCCACTAATTCTCCTATTATCACGTGGTTCTCCCGTTCTTCGTTGGATTTATTTGCCTAAATTGTTAGTACATAATGAAATAAAAATCAAATTTATCCGGGTATGACATAATTAATGCCAAAGTCTTGAAGGAATTATCAAATGAGCTCGAATAATACTACTCGATAAACCAGGAAAACCTACTGAAGCAATTACATTTTACAGACTAACTAGCCTATTACCTGTTATGTCAAGACTTTTTACTGATAAGGAACCGACTCTAAAAACCAGTAAACTAATACCTAATTACCAAATTTAGATTTAAAGAGCAACATGCCCCAATTGATTCACAAAATATTATATCAATATTTGAAGATAAAGATCATATTGGGCTGTTTTTTTAGATATCTCCTAAGCATTCGACAAGGTCTGGCACGACGGACTACTAAGCAAAATTAATAAAAACGTCACGCGATACTGGCAGGTAAAAATCCGAGACCAAATCACAACTTCACATCCAATTAGCAAGAAATTTTGGAATTCGTCTGGACCGATGACTAACCTGGAGCCTACATGAACTAAGCAATTGGGCCTAAAACTCCGAAGAAGATCCAAACGAAAACTCATCTGAAGTTTTGGAATTCAACTATGGGACACTGTATCCAACTCAAATATAGCAATTTTAGAAACATTTCAGTCAATAGTCTCACGGCAACCATTTGCTTAGTGTAAATTTTATATTTCAGTTTTATATCTGCGAGATATTGAGACAGGAACAGGAAAGAAGCTGATGATGATAACGATGATAACGTAGATAAAAGCTGAAATATTCCGACGCACAGCCATTTTGTTGACGCGTCGATTTGAAAACAGTTCACAAACGACGAGGACCACGGACTGTCTCATGCTTAGTTCAATTACTTAGTAAAGCACCAAGTAAATACCTTGATCGAGCTACATAGAAGATGCAATGGGGCTTTTTGTTAACTTTGATTCCACGCGAATGCAAGACGGTTTTTATGGTGATTAACAAGCAATTGTTGGGTCAGTTTTTTCAAACTAAAACTCAAAACAGTGAAACATTAAGTTCATTGCCAATAAATCGGGGCAAATAAAATTCACAACAAAAAAATCTTTTCGTTCACAAATTTTCATTAATAATATTTTTATCCCGATGCAACCAGTTGAAAAGTACTTAAGGTTGCATCTAGGTGGCACTGGCTACTTAACAAAATGTTTCAACTAAGTCTTGAAAATAAATTGCTCATCTACAAAACTAGGTTAGGTTAGGTTTGGTCGTATGGAACTGGAGTATAGAATATGGGGCTCTAGTAGCTCTTAGATATGAAGATACTCCAAATATTCCAATCTAAAACAGTCCGAATGTTAAGTAAAGCCACTTGGCACGTCCTTTAACAAACAATTTGTGAGATACGAATATTTCAACGACCATAATAATGGAAAAATCATCTATTCAGACAACCATTAGCAGAGAGAAGATTGAAGAGAATATGGCCAAAAGATCTGCCACAATAAATACTGACTCACGTTAATTTCTATTTGATCATTACTCTGTTTATTGAGTAGATTGTTTGAGTGAATTGTCTCAATGAAAAAAATAGTGTAAGTAAATTCTACATTGAGATTATCCATAATACAATAATTTCGTTGCTAGAATGAGATTTTTCAAAATAGAATATTAGGGAAAATACAAAAACAACCATTTTGAGTGAGTGTTTCAAGTTTCAAAGAAACAAATCAAAGTTGTGTAGCAAGGTTCAGATTCACTCACAAACAATAAGAAAACGCAAAGGGAATTTAGCTAAAGGAATAATTTGGTTCTGTTGATATTTCAAAGGACAGAACAAAAATTATAAAACCGGAAAACGGATGTATTTCTGAATGTTATCTTTATAAACCGACCACGCTAGCTTGCGATTTTCCCATTGTATTTGAAAGAAATTTGGAAAACCCCACAGGGCATCCGTTTGAAAAACTGGTTCATTTGAATTTAAAAATATTTCTTGTTAAATTTCGAATTTTGATCTCTCAATCACATCAACAGTTCTGATGAGGTTTGCTCCATTCAGGTAATCATGTATCCAATGATTCGACAAATTTTGAAATTAGAAAAACTTATATTGAATACTAGTCATTTTTGATATTGACTTTCTTCCTAATATGATATTTCGAATGGTGTCGTGGGTTGAGTACTCAAAATAAAACTATCTAAGAGTTTTGTCTTTAATGCCAACGTTTCGATCATTATAATTCAAACGTTGAGAATAAGTAATAAAAATCGTTTTTATTATTTTTATTGCAGTCTAAACAATTTATAAATCACCTTGAAATGGGTGTTTTGTCTTTGATATGTGTAAATAAGTTTATTGAGTATAATGCCAGCTCATAATTATTTGATTCTTCTTCAGGTGCCATCTCCATTTAATGAAAGTTGGCGACAATTCCATATCAGTCCAATCGCTTATATTCTTCAACCATGAATGTTGTCTGCGACCACGTTCATGTTTTCCTTCTATTTTCAATTTCAGTATATCATACTTGTTGTTACAGTATATTTGGCCCAGATAAGCCGGTCTTTCTTCTCTTTATTGTTTTAAGTAACTCTATTTTCTTTACCATACGACTAAGCACTTCATCGTTCGGTATATGTTGACTCCATGATATTTTTAGTGGTCTAAGGAAGATCAAAAGCTTCGAATCTGTTCATGGTATCCACTCTCAATGTCCATTCAAGAGAAATGAGTGCACATACGCCCTTATAAAACTTTATCTTGAGTTTAAGTTCAAGGTTGCGTTATATAAAAGGCTTTTTACCTCTAGGAATATGGCTCTAGATTGTTCTATACGTGATTTTATTATATTTAAATTTCTCAATTTTCTCTAGTGCAGTGTCATAGATGTTTATGTTCAGTTGTTGGCCATTACTTTTGTTTTTGTTATATTAATTTTCATGCCTAGTTAATTTCGCACTTCTACAACTTTGTTGATTAGGCTTTGAAAGGCTCTAAATCTCTAATGTAAGAAATTTATAATACAATTTAGTTTCGTATCAAGGTACCCCTATTATGTTATGATTGCTCTCATTTATAATTTTTTTAACTAACTCCCTTTGGTAACCATTAACTACTTAGACATTGAATCCTTTGGTCTATTTTTACTTCCGATTATTATTATTAGTGATAGTTTTAATTGGTTTCACATCAAACTAATATTGTGGATTTTTTGATAGTGGATTACTAACAGGTTTTGAGCAATATTTTTGCCCATTTGACGCTTCCAATTTTATGTAGTTAAGGTTGAAAATACATTTGAGAAGCTCCTAATAAACAAACTAATGCAAAATAAAATATTCCACTATTGAAATTCTAGGTATAAAGGAAAACAATTTCCTGCTCAATTCTTTCTAGGTATGTATCGATTTTGCTTTTTATACTGTTCCGTTTCTTTGTGAATGACAAATAAAACTGGAATAAACTTTCCATTTGAATTCCGGAGTCCACGAATACGTTACCGAAAACACAGTAAGGAATTTGGCATTCATATTAAATTCTTAGTGTACGACCTTAATATCATGTGTAATATTTTCGGAAAAAAAACGACAAAAAAGGAAATGTGAAAAGGTATAGCGAATTTTGCGCGGCGTTATACCGCAACAAGCAACAATACCCCAAAACATATTCCGCATATATTATGTAACCTTCCCTATTTATACTTACACGCAGTTCCATATTCTTCTCTTCCTAAACATATTTTCGTATTTCCGGTTTACTCGAGACGCGAATCCTCAGAATATTAAAATTTCGGGTTTATGCTGTTTACGTACTAAAAGGAAATGAACTCGCCGTAAAAATTGTTGTGGAATTTCTACCTATCAAAATCTCTTCAATTCAATACCAAGTAAACTTTGTTATTAATCAAATATGTTTATCAGAAAGTAAATTTTCATGTGTCTATTGTATCTATACTAGGGCTTCTCAGAAATTATGAAAAGTAATCCGGATTCACTATCGTTAGTGAACTTAATGAAGTTTATATGCAGACCTAACCTAACGTAACCTAACTACTCGATTTCTTTAGGTCCCTCGCTTTTTCTCTACAGATCTGGATGTTTCTTTCTTTAAGTCTTCTTCCACCACTTCCCTCCGCCGTTTTTTTGGTCTACCTCTTTTCCTCTTGCACTCTGGTATCTTCCATGCAACTCGTTTCAAAAGCCTGTCTTCGTCCATTCGTTCTAAGTGTCTTAGTAATATTTTTGTCTTTATAAACACGCCGATTGAAGCCTCATTGAGAAGTGTATAAATTTCGTGGTTTATCTTCCCTCCTATCTGCTTTCCACCAAAAATTCTTCTTAATATTTTTCTCTCCCGGGTATCCAAGATATGTTTGGTTTTATTTGTCATTACCCAAGTTTCACAGGCGTTTGTCATGAAGGATCTCAAAACTGTTTTATAAATTCGAACTTTCGTAGATCTGGATATTTCTTTCATCCAAAATCGTTTTGCTAAAAAAAGAAGACTTTGTTTTTGTTTGGAAAAGAATCACATTTTTCGAAAGCCTGAATAAAAAACAGGTAACATATGATAATGAAAGTTAACCTACTTTCCCAAGTTAATGTCTCTATTACAACAAAAATTCATCACATTCTTTCTAATTGCTTCACGTAAAAAACTAACATTTAAATTCCTAACTAAAGTGTTTTACATACAGAGAATGAGACCGCAATAAAAATTGGTTCTGCTGTGTGTCTACGTTCTATTAAGTTGTTTTTTTTTTGTTTGCGTTGGTAGCAATTTCGTTGCTTTTGTAACAAAAATAAACTTGGTCCCCACAAGCAGGAGCGGAATTACAAATTAAAGGAAATAACTTTTGCGATGGCCGTTATTTTGTGGACTCTAGAAAAATGCGACTATAGCTCACTGAATATCTCTCTTTGAGTTTTCCCACTGTCTGCTCTTTTCCCAGTGGAATTAGTTTCCGTCGCTTTTTTTACTTAATTCCAAATAAACTTCATTTATCTCAATGTATATATCTACTACTAAACTGCAGTTGAAAATAGTAAATGTATATTTGAAACAGTTGATGTGCTGCTATTATTTTCTCACAACAAACAAATTATTCAAATTGTGAAAATAAACAATTTCAATACTGAAAACATCAGAAAAAATATTATCATCAATCTAATTTGACTTGGAGTATCAGTACATGTTTAATTTTTCTTTTATTAGCTTCATCTATATGTGCATTTGATTGTGAGCTTGTTTGTAACTATCATTTGTGGCTTTTTACTGTTAGTATATCCCACCACTTTAATTGCGTCCGTTGACCAAGCGGACTAAGACGTCAACCTCCAGAAACACTGGTCGTTGGTTCAAATACTGTTCACGCTGAGAATTTTTTTTTAAATTTTCACTGCAAATTTTATTTTTACATGGAAACAAATTTTACAACTTTCTGCCGTCTATTGGATATTTACTTTATTACCTGCATCAGCATTACTTTGGAATTTAACTCCTTAAATTTTATTATTTGTTTGAGAAAAATTCTACATCGGTAGAGAATTAAAATACTAGAAATGAGTAGAACTAATAAATCGAACCGTAACGTGGAAAATATTTTTTTTTTTAAATAAGCTTAAAACAATAATGAATGAGTCAAATCGCCTCACGCTTTTTCCAAAATTCACTTTAACACTATTATTTTTCATTCATTATTGTTTTAATTTTATTTTAAAACTAAATTACTTTCAACTTTTTAATTTGATGTGCTATGAAAGCGTGTTATCTATTTTTTTTAAACTAAATTTTTTATAAACTTTGATGTTATTTGAAATATTGATTGCGTAGAAAATGATTCTATGATGTCTGATAATAAAGTTCAATGCAAGCATGAAGATCAATGGAAACATTATAAACAATCTTCGTTGCGCAGATGATACCGTGGTAGTGGTCAGAAGCTACCAGAACTTCAATCTCATATGAACCTTATTGTAGAATATAGCGAGCAATTCGGCCTTTATATGAATACGTCCAAGACCAAACTATTGGTATTCTTAAAAATACAAAGAATCGCTACTCTAAGACTCCATGAAACTCCTGAAACTCGAAATCAGATCAAGAATTGAGCAAGCGCGGAAAACTTTGAACAACATGGGGATACTTCTAGCAAACCGCCTGGATCTCCGGACCAGAATGCTTCGCTGTTACATTTTTTTTGGTCTTCTGCACGGATGCAAAAGTTGGACCACAGAGAACCAAAGAAAATTGTTGCGTTCGAAATGTACGTCTACAGGTGAATGCTGCGGATATCTTGGATGGAACATAAGACAAACATAGGGATAATTTAACGGAAGATCGAAGGAAAACGGTCGGCCGTAGACAAAATTCAAGCCTGATAGACTTGCGCAGATGGCTTGGACAGACGTCTACAGAAATTTTCAGAGCTGCGGTTTCTCGTGCGACAATAGTCATTTGGATCGCCAACTTCCCTAGGGAGACACCGTCGTAAGAAGGTAAGAAGAAGACAATAAAGTAATGAGGCTGATTTTTTGCTTCATTTGAGGTAACAACAAAAGTTCTTCCGTGTAATCTAGAACGCGATCATTAGTTTTCTGTTATCTGAGTCACAAAATTGAAGAAGCTAATTTTGTGTCAAGATGGATCGTCAACTAAAAGCACAATAAAGTATTAAAAGTATCTGGTCATTATTCAAGCCGAGCACAGGTGATTCTTTAGCATAAAATCGTCAAACAGATTTTAACAAAAAACTTAGACGAAGTTCTGGGCAAAAATAGTTCTCAAAAAGTCATCGAATGTAAATAGCAAAAGACAGTAATGCTATGCTGCTCGTTTACTTTATGACGGGTGATGAAAGTCAGTTTTTTCGATGTAACTCCGAAGAGTTATAAAAAAATCTGAGACAAAAGAAAGTCCGTATGACTAAATCTAATATGAAAAGGAGGCTCATCAGCTTCTTTGACAGTCGTGGAGTGGTCCATAAGGAATTCATTTTACTGTGAAACAAGATATATTTGATAGACTGATAGACTAGGTAAGCAGAGACATTGCGAAGAATGGGATGCTGCACCATCATCATGACAATTTACGCTGGTGTATTACTGCGAAAGAAAATTACATGTTGTCAGGGAATAATTTTATTAATCACAATCTCTACAGCATCAGTTTCATCACTGGATTTTCTCGTATTTTTATATATACAGTTTTCATTATTTTACAAATATACCAACACCACTTATATTATTAGTAATTATGAGAAAATCTAGGGAAATTTATCTTGCCCTTCAGCCCATGTAGACAGTTTTTCATACAATTCAAATACTTTATATCAAATTTTTTACTTGATTTAACTTCTTTGTGGGCGAGTTTAATGAATCGCTTTAGAAACTTGAACCATGATTTCACTGCTCCAACCATAAAACCAAAAACTGCAGCTTTCGGAAGACAAATGCCACCATTTTCTACAATTTAGTGTTGGAGAGAAAGAGAATCTGACAATATAAATCAACTTTTAAGTAGCGACGATCTATTCATATTATTGTTCCGACTTTGAACGTAACCAACATCGTATTTTTAAAGCGTTTGTGTAACAATTAGATTCTACGTTTTTAAAAAATGAATGGTTATAGCTTTATCTTATAGTTAGTTTGTTGAAATATATTTAATGTGAGATGTTAAACATAAAAGTTTAATTGACTTCAATTATAACTTTTGATTTTGATATTAAGTACTCAAGTTTTTTAACTTTGTCACTGCGATGTCCTGCTACGAGGTCTGGCTATTAAATAACGAGACTGTGCGTCTAGAAGGCGCCCTAGACAACGTATCAATCTCAAATTTCTTGTTAAATTGAAAAACACTTCGACGGAGTGCTACAAATTGTTGCAGGAGGTTTATGGGGACAATTCTCTCTCGTGGGCGTGCTTTTGAGTGGTGTAAGCGCTTTGGTGAGAGTCAAGAGAGCACTAAAGATGAACAGCGCCCAGGTCGCTCTGGGACTGTTTTAACTCCGGAAACAGTGACCAAAATCAACCAAATTGTGCGCGTAGATCGTAGAATGAAAATCCGGATGTTTGATGAGGCTGTCACCGCGGAGAAAGACACGGTTAGAAAAATTTTACACGAGGAATTACACATGACGACAGTTCTGCGAAGTTGGTGCCAAAAAATCCGACTCCAGACCTAAAGCTCTTGCGTCAACGGGTCTGCTCAGATTTCTTTGAAAGGTTAGAAAAATATCTGCTTTGAAAGGGACCAGATTTGAGTCGATGGAAGCGATAAAGTAAAAAATGACAGAGCTCCTAAAGACACTCATCAAAGAAGACTTCCAGCACTGCTTCTATCAATGGAATAAACGTATGGAAAAGTGTGTGGTGACGAGAGGGGAGTATATTGAAGGAAAGCATCCAAATGTAGGAAAATTTTCATAATAAAACCCTTTTTCGTAATTTAATAGCCAGACCTCGTATACCGAGTGAAGCTTTTCAAACTTTGCCCCGTTTTAGTAGATCTAGACGAATATTCTGTGCTGGCGAACCATGCTTGATAAAGTAATACCAGCAGTGAAAAGGTTAAACCAAATTTCGTTTTATTTATGGAGAGGCAAATAGTTTGCCGTTTTCCTAGTTTTTTCTTCGAACATCTTTACCAACAATTTCCTCATTGGGTAGATTATTCTTTCCTTAAGGATTTTATCAGGTGTGAAAATCCCCAGCGAATGATGGGATACAGATCTGGAGTTTATGGTGGAATCAGAAACAATCGAAGTTCAATTCGTTCCTTTTAACGTCTTGTAGGGTCAATTCTTCATAGTTCCATTGTTTTATTGAGCACAAAGTACAAAAATAGCCTTTCTTTTCCATTTTTCAAATAGTTGTTAAACAATTTACTCCAAAATAATCTTTCCAACCGATTGATGCATTTTTGCTCGCTTGGACGACGCCAGTCCAATGATATGATTACAATTTTGATTTAGGTTTCATCTATGGTCAAATATCGATGTAAAAAACTCTTTTTATTTTACCTAAACAGCTTCAAATAATCAATTTGTTTTTGGTGTTGTCTCATTTTGAAGAAACTAGACAACCAAAATTCCGTTTGATACCCAAATGATGCATGAATAAAAAAATAAATTACCCTTGCCATTATTTTTGTTGTAACCGTCTCTTATCGGTTCCTTTTTCCATTCAACAAATTATACGAACGAGTTAGACCAAATTTGACATCTGTCGAAGAGAATAATGACACTTCAAAGAAAAAATTTGAAAACATGTTTTGCGGAAAACTTTATGAGACCAAGGAGTTGATCGATGTGTTTTGTTTGTGAGAAATAAAATTAGAAAAATATGAATATCAATTTTTATATAAAAAACTATGTATAATGACTTAGTAGGCGCAGATCTTTTATTTTCCTTTATTGTTTTTGCTTTGACATTTTGTTTTCAAAAACAAACGATTAGGGTACAAAATGGGCTCAGTTCATGTCTGGTAACCTGCTTAAACCAAACTCCCTTACATGCAGGTACATTTACTCGTCTATTTACGATTTATAATTAAATATTCATTTGTAAGAAGTTAATAAGGTAGGATAATGATAATCTGCAATTGATATCGCTGAACTATACCTTGCTAAGAAGGGCGAATGTGACATAATTTCTCAAAAATTGTTTTCAGCATAGTAGAAAGGACAGTATATGACCCAAACTAATAAGGTGGAAATCCACGTCCAGCAGAGGTTCATAATGATGAGTTTTATTTAATTTACAGTGGAAAACCTCAACACAACTTGTCATTATCAAGTGCAATATCAAAAAAATAGATCATTAAAACCCTTGGTGAGTTTATATACGCCGTTCATTTTAAAAAAATGTTTTAAATTGATTGTTAAATATTGTTATGTATCGATCTTTTCTAAATATTTCCGTTTATAATAAGAATTTGTATACAAATTTATTTTTCGTGGGATATTAGAGTCCAAAATTAAGATTGGCGAGGTCATTAAAATAAGAATTTCTTTTTAAACTTGCATTTCTGGAATCAAATCACTTCTTCTTCAGGTTTGGATGCAACAAATAGTAACTCGAGTTTGATAAAAATTTAGATGTACTAAGATAGTGTATTGATTCAGACATTTTAAAAAAAAATTTACTTTTCAATGTATGTAACAAAAAATTTTCACGTATAAACTGAATAGGAGACTTTTACTGAGGCTTAATAAAGCGAAAATTTTGAAAGTATAATTTTTGATGAAGTATTCTCTAATGGAATTTTTGGTGTTCTTTTTAACTACTTCACAATTCTGTTCAAACTTTTGAAAGGAAAAAAATACGGTAATATGTGTGAATGAGATTGTGATTTTCCTGAACATTTTAACGCTGATCCTTTTAAAAAAATGAGAACTTTTTTAAATTCATTTTTACGAAAAGATCTTGAAGGGAAGGTCAATTGAAAACTGGAGGTTTCCAAGTAGTCTGACGATGACATCTTATTTGTGAAGACAAACTCTGTTCTTTTCAACTTTACCTTATATTTTAAATTGAGGAACTTGTGGGAGGAAATGTACAAAGCTCCGTTGATTGAACTTTGGGTATTTATTCATCAAAATATACGATAAGAATCATAAATATTGTTGTAACCAAAGTTCATCACAAATTCACGACGTTTTTCGACACACTAGATGATTATACTAACAATATATAAATAGTTAAACAAAAAAAAGTGAATACGACCATAAATGTACCTCAAAATTTTAGAATTTTCCTCTTATATTGCAATAAGTAGGAAATGATTCACTTTTAAGACTGGTTTTGTAAGCAAAAGAATGGTAGGTTCGCGTATAGAGTTCAACGTCATCGCACTCTGCTCTGGTGTATACAGAAAATTTAGTGGGGTCATCTTCAGTAACGAATTCCACTTTTCACTGTGAGTACACGATGATCAAACAAGAGTAACTTGGACCTACAATTTGATATGGATCCTCAAATGTACCTCCACTGTATGTAGATCACTTTTAGAGGCAACAGGTGCCGGTCCAAACCCTCGTACAACAGAAGATTTCTTTGTCTCTGTGACATGATAGGTAGTTGAAGTTGAACCAAGGCCAATCAAAGTGTTCGGTAACATTATAACGAATCTTATGATTGCTGCGTTCGCGATTGAGATCCTGAACATGTTCTTTTAGATTGTGCGTTCGCGTTTCGTATTTTCATAATTTAAAAATTCACCAATTACCACAAGCGTGTAGCCATCTTATGTCATTTTGGTGACAAGATTGATGGTCACATTTCCCACTAGAAAGAATATAGGATAACATTTTGTCACTAGGTATTTTTTCCGTGTTATTCATTCAAATATTTTGGTGATTTTTCTAAACTTGGTTCAGTGTTTTATGTGTATAAACTGCAGTAAGTTATACGTATGGCAAATTTTTTGTTTCTCATATGTTTACACGTTTATGAAACATTTCCTCTCCCTCTAAGTTGTTTTTCCGCCTTTGGTTTCCAGCTTTTCTGTTCTCTTGACAAAATGGTGGATAAGAGCGTCGTCTGTGATCGTATTAATGTTTTTTGAGTCCAGTTCAATTAATATTTTTCCAATATTTTGTTGATATATTGCTCCACAATTTTTTTTATCCATTTCTCATGTAGTGCTTATAATTTTCTTCAAACTTAAAGCTACACACTATCGTTTCACCTTTCAGTCTGTAGGCAGATTCGATTGGAAAACAAATATCACACTGTAAATATACCAGTTGAATAATATAAAACTGGACATTTCGTGGAGAAATGCATGTCCAGTAAATATTCTGAATAAAGCATGCGTATTTGAAATGTTTAGAAGATGATCGGAATTTATTCGGAATATGTTCAAATCAACTACCGCGAATGAAATTAATGTTTGCTCTTTACTGTACTCTTTAAATATATACAATTTACAAAATAGAGTCACTATTTATTTTTGGTTTTTTATCGATATTAGTTCAATCTGAAAAAGTATCGTAACGGATGAATAAATAAGCTACAACCGGTTGGTGCACTCCATTATCTCCGGGTATCTCATTTAATTGGAGCATCGATTATTAAGTCTACAACGTGCCGTTGTTGTCTGATATCAGGTGGTTTGTTAAGCCTTTTTTTTTCTCTTTATAGTTCCGTCGACAAAAATACTTATTTTCAAGCATCTTGTGCAGCAACGAATCTAGTGTTTTTGTCTCAAATTCAAGGCAAGTTTTAAATTTTTCAATATTCATTAGATTTGTTTAAAATATCTCGTGTATTGGAAGACTTGTGAAGAGAAAAATATTTTGTAAAATGGAAAAATCACTTCAAAACAAGATTTAAATCCCAGCTAACGACTTGGAAATGATAGTATATAACTGTGCAAAACAACTTTTTGGATTTTAGGTGACTGAAACAGTTTTTGAAAGAAATACATTTTGGTTATTAATTTCTCAAATTTTTAAAAATGACGCAACATAAGATGATACTTAGATATTACATGTAAAAAAAGAGTGTTATACAATTTAAAGTGGAACTAGTGAGACAGGGTTGATCTGGCATTCTTGGTTCTGCAGAGGAAGTCCCACCAAGACCAAGCAGTAGGAGGATGGTTCCAGAAGTACCTGGACCAATAAAGAAAATATAAAAATTTTGGAGAAAAGTGTATTAATCTTTCAACGTAATCTCCTTTTAGCTCCATACACTTTTCCCAGCGGTGTTCAATAAGTTCGAACCCGATACTCAAAATATTCATTAACCACCCACATCATCTCTTCATTGTTGAAAAACCGTTGACCAACGTTTGAGATTAGAAAATAATTTAAGATAGTCAATGAAAATTATCCCACGCGCATTTAAAAAAACTGACTCCATGACCTTTCCCGCAGATGGAACGATCTTTGCCTGCTTTGGAGTCGGTTCTTCCTTTTCAGTCCATTGCTTTGATAGTTCTTTTGCTTCAGGAGTGAAGTGATGGATCCACGTTTCATCCATGGTTATGGCTTCATTTCTTTGAAACATTGCCAAACAGTCGATGGAATCATCTTCACGATATTCCATTGTGAGCAAACGCGACACCCATCTTGAGCACAGCTTTCTCATGTCCAAATTTTTAATCAATCTGCGATGTACCGCACTTTTTTGCAACTCCTGGTATATCTGCTATATTGCGCACTTTACGTCGATGCTTTTTCGATTTTCTTCATCATTTCTGGAGACGCCACCTCATTTGGTTTATTACTGCGATGCTGCTCTTCGCAGGTCGTACGGCCTCGTTCAAAATCTTCTACCAAATATTTTACTGTTGATAACGATGGAGTAGTCTCAGCTAGAGTAGAATTTTTTTCATGTTTACCAATTCACTGAAAACTTTAATAGTAATGGCTGCCAAACAAATACTAAACAACTTGGCATCTTCAAACTTGAAACATATACTGTATAAAGTATTTACTTTCCAATACAATGGTATTTTCCAAGCAACTTCCGCCACCTCTAGGTGAGACCAGATACTTCTAGGACCATCCTCGTACAAGACTCATGCAAACCAAAACCTAGTAGTCCAAGAATCTTCTACCATTGCGGTTTTTTTGCGGTGCTCTTTAGCTGAAGCAGGTTTCCAAATCGAACTTAGTATTCAATTATTTCATGTTGAATATTTGATTAAAATATTAGTATGTATAAGGTCTATAAGGTAAATAAATTAGTATTTAATATCTTTATTCTCACTACACTGTGCAAAGAAATTTACGAATTAAATAAACCTCACTGAGCCACGCCAATGCTTATTGCAGACTATCTCTGGCAGAAATATTTTGAAGAAATTGTGTACATACGGCTTCAGCTAATAGAAATTGATTTATGTTTACGATTCGATATTTTCATCAGTAAACAGTGGGGATGATGCTTCCACGTAGACTGACGGTTTGTTTCTTAATTTGGTATGTCGGGCGTATTTATGAAATAATGATTGTTCCTCCCATAACTGTCTTCTGCAATTAATATTGGACGAACTATAAAACGGTTTGAAATCACTTTCAAGAAGTGGATATCCATACTTTGGATTCGCTAGCGCGATGTCTTGATCTCAAGCATATTGAATACTAATGGGTAAAGTCGAGTCAGGTTTAGATATTGAAACATTCACCTAGTCGTTGGATGAACTGTAATTCAGACTAACCGGAGTATTAGATTAAGTGGATCAAGTTGCAATCAGAAAGTGAATTGAAAGTTTGCCAAGAAAATGTACAGTAGCAATCCAAGCAAAGGGTGGTAATAAGCCTTAAGTTTATCAACAAAATTTTGCTTACTTTTTGATTCCTCCAGTATTTTTATTTCCATGTTTTATATTCTAAAACACGCATTTAATAACAGCATGGAAAGTGGCTGAAATTTTAATTAATGAATAATGACAATTTCAGATTGAGTTGAGGAAAATTTTCAGACAGTCCTCGTACGTACAATTATATAAATTATTATTCCGCATCACTTGTGGTGTCACTTTGTACTCGTATAAACTCCACAAAAAATTTAGTGATGATGAAAAAGAAACTCGATAACGTCCTTTCGTCCTATTCAAAAACTCACCTCCTGTAGATGTTGTAACCAAATGTTGAATTGTTACATTGTAGAGTGTAATAATTTACGAACAGTAATGTTTTTCCCGGATTCGACTTTCTATTTTATTTTTGCCATTTTCATTAATTAGGCTCAGCTCGAAACCATTATCTAGATTAGGGTGTTCATAGATGTGTCTTTTTCGCATTATATTTGTTTTGTCATAGTTTATATATAGTGTGCGAAAAATATAAAAACTAATAATTATTGTTATGTATACGGCTTTTTGGAATAAAATAATTTTTTCTCGGAAAATAGGTTAATATTTGCAATTTTATTTTTAAAAATATCTAGGTATCAAGATTTCCAATTAAAATTATTTTTTTTTTCTATATATGGCTCTCAAAGTCAAGCTGGTATTGCATTCAAATACTGTATTTATGAGGGGTACTACTCAATTTTTGAGAAAGTCTAATAAAGACAGTCGCTAACCTTACATATCAACTCAAAAATAGTTTCAAATATACCAAAAATAAAACTTAATAAAATAATATGGAAATAATGCATAATATCAGAAAATAATATTTTGAAGAAACCTTTTTTAGTGACGTGATGTAGTTGAGACAGTTACAAAACATTTTCACCAAGGTGGGGCTAATTAAAATCATGAATTAAAACAATTTTTTTCTCTTTTATTCAGAATCACATAACAAAATAATATAAAAGTTTTCTCAAAAATCGAAAGACGTATCTGCTTTTAGCAAAAACAACAAAAAAGAATTACATAATTCCAAATTCTTAAACTAAATGTAACACCTAAATTTTATTACTGTTTATTTTCAGTCTATTTATTTTCGTTATACAATTTAAACAAACACACGAGTTTTCGTCCTTTTTAGTCGAATTTTTCAAGAAAAAATTAGACTATTACGGTAGACATGACTAGAAGAAAAATGGGGGGGCACATAATTTTTCCCATGTTTTGAGACCTCCTGAACACGATTATGATGGTTTTTCGAATGTCTGTAGTTTAGTTATATATCTATATATCTGTTTAAGCTACAATTCTTATTTTCGTCTCTCGAGCAATTGCTATGGGTCCGATTTGGTTCAAAATTAACATACATTGCTTTTTTGGATTTTTTGACCTTTGCTCACCTCTGCAGGTCAAACGAAAAGCGACTGTAAAATGAGATTTCACATGTAGGTTCAATTAGTTGCGAGATGATTTCCTCTATAAGGTCGAAACTTTCCATCTCCACCCCTCTCCATTTTATGGTCATTTTTGTTATATTTTCTTATTTTTTGGTCAGAAAAACTTTAACTAGAGGGTTCGAACTTCGCATGCAAGTAGGGGTGATGTTGAAGAATTGTCTTTCTCAAGTTCAAAGTTTTTCTAGCTCAAAACGCCCGAAATCATTTTGATCGTTGTAATTGTTGAACTGGACCGCCTCCTATTTAATGAATAATACGAGTATGATCGTTGCTAGGGTGATTTTTTTTACTTCCCATTTTCGAAATTTCTTGTCATTATGACAATTTTTTCTTTGTTGTCAATTGGAATTGAACAAGAGGGTTCGAGACCACCGGGTCTATTGAAATGATGAATTTTCATTCGAGAGAGAGAGAGAGAGAGAGTTAACTTGTGAAATGAAAAGTTATAGAGAAATAGTAAATTTTCCATGTAAAGAAATAAGATAGATAATTGATATCATTTCCAAGAAATTCATTTTGTGGAAAGATTTTTTTGTTTATTTATTTAAATTCTTCATTCGACGAAAAATTCGACTTTCGTGATGGAGCTCTGCTGCTCACGGCTTATTCTAAACTTAATCTTCTAATATCCGAGTGTATAAGACCAAAAGAACTAAATATGCGTTCTACTGAAGTTGAAAAAGCAGTTGAATACAGAAACTGTTTTATTATTGGCAACTGTTTCAAAATTTCCGGCTCATCATTTTGTGATAACCACCATTGTTGACCGTACATTCCATTGTTTTCATATAACTCGTTTATGATTTCTAAAGCTATATTCTTTTCTTCTGGTATTAACTGGTATTTTTTTTTAACTTATAATTAATATTCACAACTTTTACTAAATTATCTCAAAAATAGAGAATCAACAAAAAACAACAAATCTAACCACGCGATCATTCCCGAGTTAATAATAAAAATCTTTATTGAATATTAATTAAATTAAATTAATAATTTAGTAACCTGTATTCCTCTCTTGATAATTACACAACATCATGGTGTGCTTTAAGTCTTCGGACTAACCGTTGAATATCTTTCTTGCACTTTCTACAAATAACACAAATTTATTTGGATTTATTGTCTTAATATACAACTTCCATATTGGAACCTCTTTTTGTTGCACTCATTTTACTTTATTTATATTTTTTTACTTCACTTAACTAATTTAACTAGCGAAATGTGTGAAATTGTTGGGCAACGTCAATTTATAGGTTGAGAAGGAAAATAAGCTTCGACAGGAAGATCCTTACAAAAAGCACAACAAACGCGTTCGTCACTCACTCGGCAGTACTCGGCACTGTATAGGACAGAAGGAAAACAAATCGCGACAAGAATTTTCTTGCAAAAAGCGCTATAAATGCGTTGTCACAAGTATTTGAGCCGCAAATTGTTTTACAATAATTTTTAGAATTAAAATAATTTCAAAGAATTAAAATTTTATATTCAAATTTTGGTTTTGCATAACAATGCCCAACGAGTATCAGTTTTTTGTATAAATGAATAACTGACTGACGTGCTGGTCCGTCTCATTGAACTTATTTTTCAGTTTCAAATTCGATAAATTCCTTAATATGTCTAAAACGAATTTTCTTTTGTTACAGTTTACCTTGTAATTGTTATAATAGCAGGCCAAGTAAATGCTCAACAACAATATTTTCGGGTCTTGCCTAAGGACGTTATAGTACACGAAGGAGGCGAAGCTATGCTGGAGTGCGAAGTTGCTAATTTAGCCGGTCAAGTTCAATGGACCAAAGACGGATTTGCTTTAGGTAAGCCTATAATAATAGCACATCACTATTATCTACCTAGATTAAATCACCTTTAACTGTATAACAAGATTATGAAAATTTCAAAGTTGTAAGATATTTCATCCTATAGAAAATCGAATATTTTCAGTATTAAACTAACTTGGAGTATTTGCTGGAATACAAATTAATACCTTCCGTAGTTCTTTTCAACCTTCTAAGTTTATTTTCAATTAAACATTCAAATAACTTCGAAAACGAAAATTTATTTCAACATGTACTTAATTCTTTGATGACAGAACGTTATGTTTAAGAGAGTTTTGTGATTAAACTCAAATAATGGGGAAATTCGGAGCAATTAACATTTGAAAGTACATCTTTAATAACTTGAAAGTCTCGTGGTTAGTAAATATGAAAGGTAGGATTCCAGATGGAATTTTTCATCAATTCGCTGTTCCAACCATTTCTAAAGATTCTTTGCTCTATTCAAGATGCTCGCTTAAAAAAGAATTTTCCACACTCTTTGTATTTTAAGCCATATTTCAGAAATTTCGGAACCGGCTTCAAAGACTGAAGATAAACAGTTTACGTTCAGTCTCTGAGGAAGGCATAATACTTTTTTCACACACCTCGTAACACATTGTATGGTACATCCACGATTTAATGAAGAGAAATTTCCAATTTTCAAATGAACGAGCGACGGTCTCTCTACTCGCCTTTGAAATCAAATTGTGTTCACTGTCTTCACTTAAAACATCGACATCATGGTCATCCAATTAGATTGAAGAGATTGAGAGGAGTATACCAAATGTTAGTTTACTCTCTAACAGCTGTTCGGACCCGTTTGAACACGCACCATACCTTACTCTATCTCTATCTTCAATATTAACTCTATTCGAATCAATTTACCTGTCATAGAATTGAAACGATTACAATCAAATCAAATCAAAACATTTTATCGTAAGATTTATTGTTTTTTTCTATAAAACCACTATAACTTTTCAACCAAACGTCATATCGTAATAAAATCTGATATAATTCTATTTTTTTTTGCGGTGTCATCCATGATTTCTTTCAACATTCTATGGTCTAATTCTCAGTAGAGATCTGCTGGATTCTGATGTATCAAGGGGTATTTTTGGCTTACGCGGATTTTCTGCTGGTCCTGGGGATTTGTATAATCACTCATGGCTTCGATATCGTGGCTCTTGGCCTTCAGATCTCTCTTGGAAGTTTCTGGAACATCTCTCTGTCGATCAAGATGACTCCCAGGATTTGACCTTGATGGTTTATCCTTCGATGGTTTATTTCTGTTTTTTTTTAAGTTGAGTATTCTCCTCGATAATGCTGATTTCCTACCTATTGCACCAGTTAGCGATTCGGTCCTTTTCTTCTCAAAGTCTTTGCGTCAACATCGCCGACAGGGTGCTCCTGGATCTACTTCCGACATTTTATATCATCAATTTCATTTTGTTTAGGTATATGCACCACTTCAAAATAAAATAAGCATCCTAAGTAGTTTTTTTGTGTGACAACAAATATTTAATGGAATTTATACTTGAATATCACTCAGAAATAAGGCCCAATTACGAAGTATACGTAGGAATTATACGATTTGAAACCGGATTGATATACGCAACCCACGCAACTATTCTTGTATACAAGAGTTTACAGATTCCTTCGGTAAACTTAATTTACTAGTTAATTGGTGTGTCACAGGATCGGCTTAAGAATCTATTTTACATTGTCGAATAATTTGAATATCATATTATTCAAACCGAGATTACATTTATATACAAGTAGTAGAAGCAAGTGTTAATTTATACGATAGGCAATCGGTTTCACATATACCACATAGTGGTGTGTGTCTAAGTTTACAGTTATGTATTATATACAAATTTGCAAAATTATTTTTTGTTAAGTATTTTATCTATTGCTTTTCACCCACGTTTGCTTCCCGCTCTCTCTTCAATGGTCTTGACTCCTCCATTCTTTGTAAATGACCCCGTCAACTAAACTGTCTTTGTCCAATGTCAATCCCATAAGTGTCGAAGTTTCGCAGCCATAGCTTGATTTTTTTTTATAAACTTTAAATTTTGAACTCCTTGAGAGTTCTTTTTTATTTATTTATTAGGCAGTTGTTTATGGCGTTTCTAATTCTCTTGACAATTTCTGCGTCTTCATTGCCTGTATTTTCTATTTCTATTCCGTGGTATTAAAATGTTCTAATTCTTTGTCCCTTTATTTCTATGTTTATTTTTTTTTGAGTGTCATTGGTCTCTCTACTTTTATTATCATGCCAAATTACTTCAGTGTGTTGTTCCAAATGTCAAAGTTTGTCTGTGGATCTTGTTGTTATCTATAATAAGAACTATGCCATCAGCATATGCTTCTTCAGATATTTTCAATATTTGCAGTTTTTTGTATCAATCGCACACAAATATTCATTATATCATCTAGAAATATGTTGAAAAGTAATGGAGGCAATCCCCCACGTTTACTTACACCTTCTGTGGTTAGGAAATCCTCAGAAATTAGGTTTTTACCAATAACATGGTTATCTTTTTTTTATATAAACTCATGATTTCGTAAATACACATCTATTTTTCTTCTTTCTAACTTTCCTATATTTTCACCCTCGGTACTCTGTCGAAAGCTTTCTCCTTATCAATAAATCTCAAAAATGAGCTGTACCTCGTCGGCCAGCTTTAGCTATAATTTGTTTAACGGTAAATCCTGTACACTACCTTTGGGGAGTCCACTTGTGCATTTTTTAATGTATTGTCTACGTTTGGTCTCAGTTGTTTATCTGTGATTTTTTCGTAAACTTTCATTGAAGTACACAGTAATATTATTCCTCTATATGTTTTTGTAAAAAGGTCTATACCTCTCCCATAGCTTTCAACATTCCAGGTGTTATTTTGTCGCTTCCTGCATTGCTTTTTCATTTTTTAGCAATTTGATTATTATTACTTATTACTTCGTTATAGTTTCTTTGTTTACGTCGTGGTCCTCTTTTTTACTGATTTTACTATTTTCCTCATTTACTTCATTATCATCTTCTGTTTTTATCAGTAGTTGCATAAAGTATGACTTCAATCTTTCCATTGTTTTTGATTCTCTCTCTTTTTAAAATTCTACCATTTTCATCATCTATCTAATTAATCTATTTCATATTGTTTCTCGTCCTTTCTAAGGATTTAATTGTTTTATGAAACAGTTTCTGGTTTCTTTTGCTGTCTCTTTCCAGCTTCTTACCGAAGTCTATTCAACTCTCTGTCTTTCTCTTTCATAGTTTTCTATTGTTTTGAAACCGGTTCTGTTTCTTGTCATTTCTCAAGGATTAAAATTGTTTTATGAAACAGTTTCTGGTTTCTTTTGCCGTCTCTTTCCAGCTTCTTACCGAAGTCTATTCAACTCTCTGTCTTTCTCTTTCATAGTTTTCTATTGTTTTGAAACCGGTTCTGTTTCTTGTCATTTCTCAAGGATTAAAATTGTTTTATGAAACAGTTTCTGGTTTCTTTTGCTGTCTCTTTCCAGTTTGTTACCGAAATTTGTCCAAGTGCTTCTTGTCGTTTCTCAAGGATTTAAATTGTTTTATGAAACAGTTTCTGGTTTCTTTGCTGCCTCTTTCCAGCTTCTTACCGAAGTCTGTTCAACTCTCTGTCTTTATCTTTCATAGTTTTCTATTGTTCTGAAACTTCTGAAAGCAGGTTTGAAAATTTCTTGACACGAAATAGCATCGTAAAACTCATTGAGGACCTCATTGTACTTAGTCTTGGATGTTTAGTTTGTCACCGAGTTACTATTAACTGTTAACTTACTACAAAATATGATCTCGATTCTATGCGGATTTTTCTAGTTACAACAGTCTTTGTATGAAGTAAAACTTTCGTTGTTGTAATCTCTATACTTTAAAATAAACCATATTAATCTCTATTTACTATATTATTTTCAAATGGTGGTTATATTTTGGGTGTAGTTAGTAAACAATTTGCATTGCATTTAGAAATTTCTCATCCAAATAAATCCTAATCCGGATCTGAGGCATCAGTGAAGAAGATTTCTGCAATTGTTCAGGATCCGCCTTATGTACATTCGTGCCGGAACTAACGGCCATAAACCTAATCTCAAATAGCTTGCGGTATCATTTAAGTTGTGGCAAATTAATTTAGCATTTACTTCGGACACATAGGTTCTGCAGCTTCGTTATGCTAAAGGGCCGCTTTGTGTATTCTCCACGATAATATCAAAATCATGCAAAGGCATACGTTTAATTGTACGTTTGTAATGAAAGTCAATTATCATGACCGATAAACGTGGGTGCTATTTTCAAAGCAATCATTACTCTTCAGTAACGATACATCCACCCACTCAATTGGGCTCTCAACTATAAGTTTAATTTGAGTATATAACAAAATAAACGATTAATTGTTGCAGCCGAATAATCAATAATAATCATAAAAACATTTACTTTAACCCTAGGATTAATGAGCTCTGATATAGGAATTTTTTTCCTCTGCAGTGCCGGGGTTGTGTTTGCAAACTTTCCTTGAAGAGGAATACCGCAGAGATTTCGAATTTTTGGAAAGAAGAACTCGTTTTTTTTTATTTTTGAAACATTTTATTTATATTTTTGGCTGGATAACCGGTTCACTAGGTTGCAGGGAAACCGCATAAAGCCTGCAACACCGACGATCGACTAAGAGTGTGTAGGGTGGAAGTGGGAGGTCGGGCTTTACCTAAAAGATTCGGCGAGGATTCTGCAGGCAAGGTTGTACTTTAGTGGGAGGTACTTGGCTTTTGGGTAAAAGCGTAATGGATACGGTTACCCACGCCTCTAGGGACGGTACAGTTGTATCCGTAAAAGGGGGGAATGAGGCGTTGTAGTGTTTCGGCTACTAGGACGCGAGAAGTGGAGATGGCATTTATCCTGTTAGTTGCCAGGATTTCGATAAGGATTTTGGTGTTAGCTGTGATATTACCATACAAACTGGAATAATTAAATGAGTCGTGTCAAGTAAAGGATCCTGCAGAGTTAAAAGTGGTGAACGTTTCAGTAATGTATCTTTAGAGTCAATATGTTCGTACACCACTTGCTTTATCTCATTACCCCTAAGTTCAGCTGAGCTAGATCTGTGCTATTTGGTGGGTGTTTTATCTCTGTGAACCCACATTCGTGTAAAGTAAATTTGGAAAACGACGCAATTTGGACTGGAGCATTGTCATGAAGCAAAAGCACATCTCGGCTGATTTTGCTGCGCTTTTTACCGATAATATTTTGACACAATTGCCTCAGTAAGTCAGAGAATATGCCGCGTTCGAGGATGTATTTGATTCCTTATACAGACGTCGGTATTATAATCCATAATAACGGTTTTTCGAGTCGAATTCTTCACGAAATTTGACAAAAATTATATAATTGTCTGTGGTGTACTCCCTTTATAAGGGTGGTTTGAAAGAAGTCCTTCGTACAACGCACAGAAATAACTCTCTTTCGACGACACAGATGGAAGAGAGCGTTTAACCGACTCTCACAACGATTCTTCGATGGAGAACTGCCAACTTAACATCACCACTAATTATTTTTTTTTTGAACTATGGAACCAAAATATATGTAAAGAATTTTCGACCAAGTTTTCTATAATGGATACGTAGTGTAAAACTGAGGTTTTATAAACGCCCAAAAGGGGCCAACTTTGCGATGACGTCGTGTTTAAAATTGCTCTTCATCCCTTAGTTAAAATTATAATCTTACCAGCAAAGATTTTTCTTTCCTAATAATCTCTTGCGACATCAGAAGGTACCACAAGCTAGTATCTCAATTTTTTTTTTTTTCAAATTTATTTGCAGCTCATATATATCTGCTATATTCGATACATCATTGCCATTGACATCATATTTTCTTGGTTTAATCATCTGGTTTTCACAAAAAGGTAGCAATAATTAGGAATTCAGAAATTAATTCGATCCTGCTTCTGCTAAAATGATGACAACGGTTCCCGGTGAAAAATTTCATACTAATGAAAATGTTTTCGTAAATACTATGAATAAATAATTAAAATAAAAGGTGTACATATTTGCTCCAGGATCCTGTCGACCTGCGGTTTATTAAAATCTCGAATAATGTGGAGTACCAAATACCCACTCATTAATCGAGGGAGAACCAGTTACACATTTCATACGAATATATACAACTCTTTAATAACACTTTGTAGATGTAAACCAGTCACAGTTAAGCGAAGGTCAACATTGATTCAATAACCTCCAAGACGACGAACAAAAAAAAAATAAATCGCAATATGCATTCACGTTCTCTTTTAATATTCCATACAGCGTAAATTGACTTATTTGTTATTGCTTTATAAAGTCGTGGTTATACTTTACCTAATCTGAAATTATAGAAACATTTTTTGTATTTATCTCGAAAATTATTGGATTTTTTTTATGTAAAGAGCAAGCAAGCAAGAGGGTAAACCTTATTCTGTGGCTTGTCGTGTTCAGGAAGGAACCACCTTGGTCGTTGATTGCACTTTTCCAAAGAAAGGAGCTCTAGGTATCTGGAGGCGAACTCGGTGTTCACGAGCTACGTCTGCTTGTCGAGTAGGTTTTGCAAATACAGCTCTAAGTGGGATTATGTTTGTAAGGTCAGCCACTTCTCTTCTATGCTTCAAGTCCACTCTGGATCGCCTATCAGTCTGTATTAAATCTAGCATCCTCAGAGTATGCTTGGGAGTCCGAATGTGCGAGCGATAGAATCTATGACTTGTAGAAGATTAGAAGCAGATGCGGAATATGAAGCTTTTTGTTCTTAAAGGGGGGTTCAAATATTTATGAAGCTGCCTCAACTAATTCGGCACGTAACTATGCCAGGATGTACAGCTCTTGTAGCCTTCTTTGTAAAAACAGCAGCCTGGGACTTTGCTGCATAAAACTCGAATTAGATTGTTGCTGCCTACATATTTTGGTGCTAGTCGAGTTTATCGGGGCGGCCTATTTGAATGACGATACCTGTAGGGTTTGTAGTTTAGACGATATATCCCTGGGTAATACCAAACCTCGAAGTTTTCTGGGGTGTATTCGTCGTTAGCGACTTGAATGTTTGCAGGCGTTCGAATAGCGACACCCTTTTGCTTATAACAACCGCATCCACGAAATTATGAGTGTATATCATACAGAATTGTATTAACGAAGCAACTAAAATGATACCGTCATGTCTAATGAATGATTACCAAAATAAATTCTTCATTGGAATTTAGCGGAACATCGGGAGGACGGAAAAAGATAAGACCAAGGATAATGTGACAAAAATCAGAGGGAAGATGATAGGACAGCGTGGACTAGAAAAGGATATCTGGATAGATGGAGATCTATACTGACTGTGGGACAAATTTTGTAGATACTACCAGTAAAAAGTGACATTATTACTTTCAATTAAAAAACTATTACTCTCAGCAAAAATGTATCTTGCTTTTCATACTTAAATAACTCTTAATTAGCCAGGGATATTTAGTACCGAATTTTATTAGTTCATATATGAAAATTATATTGGATGTTATGTTTGCATATGCGATATAAAAATTTTAGATCTTACGACAGGCATATACCTTTTTACGACGACATTAAAACCTGACACAGATTTACTTTCAAAATCAGATGTGTGTTTCGTTATTGACCGTCTTGAGATGTTTTTTCGTCATAGTAAAAAAGCCGCTCAATTTCCAATCGATAATTTCAATTTATTCTCAGTATCCTCCTGAAGATGTTTACTTTTATGTAGGTTTTTTGGCTGTAATTCCCGGATTCCCTCGTTACTCTGTGATAGGGGACAGAAGACATGGAGTTTACAATCTGAGAGTGAGCAACGCTTCCCTAGAGGATGACGCCGAGTACCAGTGCCAGGTGGGACCGGCGCGACTTCAAAAGGCTATCAGAGCCAACGCCAGACTCAACGTTATTTGTAAGTGTGTTATTTCTTTTCTATAATCGTGATACTTGTATCAAGAAATTATGAATAGTGTACCAATATCCGATTTAGTTTTTATAATCGTGATATCATTTATCTGATATCAATTACTTTGTATTTGAAGAAAATATAATTGGACAAAGATTAAACCAGCGCATCTTGTGGTAAATCGGGTTATAGAAAAAGAAAAAATGGCGGATACGGCTATGCAAATGACTACGGATATTATACGGTGAGGTTCGGTTTTAACTTGAAAAAAAATTCGTACAAAATTATGTTTATGCATTTTACGTAGAAAAATATAGCCACACAAATCTACTTCGACTATTTTTTAATGCAAAATACCATGCATGTGAAAGTAAATTCATCTGTAGCCTAATGAAACATAATTTTGCACTAAAAAATACTGAATTCCTATATTTTCATCTATTATGTATGGAAAAGTGCATCGTCGATGAATTCTGTTTTAATTCTGCGTGAATGTTGACGATATTTCTGTAAATTTACTGACTAATAATTTATTTTCTATACTTCTTTGAATCCTACACTCCCAAGATTATTCCATTTGGTCATTTCTTTGATTCTAATAAATGATGAACTAGACGCGAGATAAGCGTTTGTATAACTCTCCATTTACCTAGAATTTCTTGAAATTGAAGTAATCCACTAACGTGGTTATTACGATGATGGTCCCAGAAGTTACCAGACCTGACAAAGAAAACACAATTTTGGAAAAAAATATATTCATTCTTCAACTTATTTTAGTTTGATATCGTTTGTAAAATACGAATCGTCACGCTCCTCAAAATTGCCATTATCTCCTGACAACACCTCTTCATTATTGGAAAATCTTTGACTACCTTTTCAAGTCTTGATGAAGCAAAACTTTGTTCTTAGTCAAATGCCCGCCGTTTTTGCTTGATTTCTTCGCTATAACGTTGTAACGAATTCGCATAATACTCGTTGTTGACCTCATTTTTCAAGATAGTCAATGAAAATTATCCCACGCACATCCCAAAAAACCGACGCTATGATAGCGCCTGAAGATGAAACGGCCTTCGCCTTGTTCGGAGCCGGTTCTCCCTTTCCAGTCTATTGTTTTGATTGTTGTGTTGCTTAGGGTGTGAAGTGATGGACCCACGTTTCATATATGGTTATGAAACGGTGCAAACACTCGATGGAAACATCTTCACGACGCTGTTTTTGTGAACAAACGCGACACCCGTCTTGCGCACAGCTTTCCTATTTCCAAATTTCCAGTTAATATACGACGAACCGAACTTTTGAAATACCTACAATGTCTGATGGCTCGCGCATTTTCAATCAACTATCATCTAATACAGTTTGTGGATTTTTGGAATCGTCACCTCCTTTGGTCGATTACTGCGATGCTGGTCTTCGTACGGCTTCGTTTTCCCAAAATAGAATCTAGTTCAGGTTTCATATTGGTTGGGATAAGGCCTGTCAAATAAAAGTATTGAATCACATAATATTTTCGCTGAAAAAGTTCAGTATTGGTGGCTGTCAACCAAATACTAAGCAACGTGGGGTCTTCAAACTTGAAACTGTACTGTAGAAATTGTATACTTTCTAATATTTTTCAAGCAACTACCATCATCTCTAGATCAGGGGCTATCCTGCTAAACGTTACATCGTCTGTTATGGATCATAAAGTAACAATATGATTAACCATTTCTGATTCATAAGCGTATCACTTCTTTCAGTGAATAGTTCAAATATTTTTTCAAGTTACATTGATAAATAATAATTTTAATACAAAAACTCACAAGTATAAGTAGGTATCGCTTCTAAAAACTATAATTTGATAACCTAGTTTCATTTTCAAAACACCAATGGGGCTAAAAAATATTGTTAAAATAATCCTTGAGATCGTAATTTTAGTCCAAAAAAAAATAATGCATATTCTGTGAGCATTACACGTTCCATAAACCGAAATTTCAAATGTTCGGGAAATTTAGTATCAATATTTGATTCTGGAGGGCAAACTTTCGTACGTTTTGTGCAATGTAAATGTTTTGAATCATAAATGAAAACGTTGATAAATGGCATTCGTAGTACATAACTCAACCAGATATTTCCTTCTTTTCTGGAATGGGGAATAAGCTGTGGAATAATTTTTTCATATTTACTATGAGCAATTCACTCCCAAGTTTCATAGTGTGTTCATAAAGTAACGTAATATTTCGATTTTTATTCACAAAAAAATGTTGGATACCATAAAAAGTTCTCAAATAATTCATTGTAATACTGTAATATAACCTATTAAGATATTTCTCTTTTGTTTTATACCAAACGTCATTAACCAATGGTTACCATCTCTTTTTGCACATTCCTACAAAGAAGGATCCAACAATGGTACTAATAATACCTGCTGAATACACTCACAATTACACGCGTTTCGATAAACCAGTTATCGTCTTCAGATACTGAAGGTAAACAGCGTACCAATACTAATAATACTTACTGAATACAATCACAATTGCACGCGTTTCGATAACCTAGTTAACGTCGTCAGAGACTGAGGGTAAACAGCGTACCAATACCAATAATACTTACTGAATACAATGACAATTGCACGCGTTTCGATAACCCAGTTAACGTCGTCAGAGACTGAAGGTAAGCTGTGTTTACCTTCAGTCTCTGAAGACGATAACTTGGTTATAGAAACGCGCGTCAGACAGTGTATTCAGTATGAATATCACCAAAGGTTCCAGAAATTCCAACTTACCAATAACACCCAACGAAAGATATTGATTTCAATATAAACATGGCATCTTCGACAAAAACTATCTTGTGAAATAAAAGTTTGCATCTATTTTTTGCATGATTGATTCATATTATGTATTCATGATTATCTTTATATAATTTTCTCACTTGATAACAATTATTACAGAGGGTTCATATATATAAGGATGGGCCAAGAAAAACAAAACTTTTCTTTAGCTACTAGGTACGAAAATATTGTCCAAGATGACGGAAAAAAGTCTGGTAGAGTTTATATCAATATTTAGAGGTGCCGCATGTTGATTTTTGATTTTCCATTTAAATTACACTGGATTTTTTTGGAATTTTAATATATTACAACGAATTATTGTGTACTAAAAAGAAATAAATATTTTTGTAGGAAATTAAACGGTCTAAAATATTTTTCCGCTAAATCAACTTGGTTAAAAGTTATTCACAGTTAAAGTTCAACCTAAAGTAATATATGACGACTTCCACTATCTTTTATAGTTTTCTATGTCTTAAAAACATATTTTTTGTGTTTTTTCTCACTTCAACTTCCAAAATTTATTGAGAAAAACTTTTGTTGTATAGCTCGATTCGAGTAAAGGCGTTAAAACTGATTTTAATGTACTGTAAGCATTTTTGATGCGATTATATCCATCATTCAATTATTTGTTATTTTGAAATCGGTTACATTGAAGTCAGTTTTCAAGAAAAAATGGGAAAAGACATTTTCCTGTAGAAAACCATAAAATATTGTGAAAATCATATGTTAGGTTAAACTTTAACTGCAAATAACTTTTAAGTTGTCCTAGTGAAAAATTATTTTTTAGGTTGTTTATTTCCCTACAAAAATATCTTATTTCTTTTTACCATACAATAATTTGTTGGAAAACATTAGAATTCCAAAAAAAATTTTCTTCTTTAATTTTGTATTGTTGTAGTACGAGGCATAATTTTTAGGTAAGTACCGTTTTGCGATTCCGCCGCCGCAACCCCAAGGTCGGCGTTTCGCACATGCGCGCTAGTTACCTACATCTGTCTACGCACTGACGCCATTACAGTCTGATTCTTCCTTGTGTACGTTGTTTACTGAGTGTTTAAGATGCCTCCGACAATCGTGAGTCCCGCCGATTGTGAAGTACGGGCTGTTATACGATTTCTTAGTGCTAAAGGCGTAAAACCTATCGATATTCATCGTGAGACATGTGAAGTTTACGGAGTGATCATCACCCAAAAAAGTAAAGTTTAAGCAAACAATTTCTGCCCGGAAAATCATTTGCACAGTTTTATGGTACAGAAAAGGAGTATTGCTAGTGGAGTTTCGGCCTCGTAATGAGACAATCAATGCAGGGCGTCTTATTGTGAGACATTGAACAATCTGCGTCGTGCAATCCAGAACAAAAGACGTGGCAAGTTGAGTAAGGGTATCGTTTTGCTGCATGACAATGCCCGTCCACATGTGGCTAATCGGACCAAAGATCTCATCAAATCTTTTCAATGGGAAACTCTACATCATCCTCCCTACAGCCCTGATATGGCGCCCGGCGACTACCATTTGTTCCTGCACCTGAAGAAACACCTGGGCGGTCAGCGTCTTCAAGACGATAACGAAGTCAAAACAGTTGTGATATACGGTGGTCAACAAGAAATCAGGCGGCAGAATTTTATGAGGAGGGTATTCAAAAACTGGTGCCACGTTATGACAAGTGCCTCAATAATCACGGGAATTATGTAGAAAAGGAGATTAAGGTACAGGCTTTCATGTGAAAATAAAATTATTGCGATATTTTTGCTTTTTTTTAATTCCAAAACGGTACTTACTTAAAAAATATGCCTCGTAACAAAAAAATTCGCACCTTACATACTTCTAATCGACTTTCAAAATATTAGCGAGTTTATCGATCAAAAATATTCAACGTTATTTGGAAATTAGCACATCACATGAATATTTAAAATTATATCATTCACAGGAATCTAATTTTGTGAATAAAACAATTAATTAAACATGCTATTCCTGTATAAGATGAATTGTGTTATATTCAGACACTTTCTTTGTTAAATGGTGTAATTGGTATCATTTAAGTTGCTTCCTCCTTCATTATTCCTATTGAATTACTGACTAGCTGACGGCTTTAGCCTTCCGAAACTCTATTATGAATTTCACTCTTAAATCCTATCTTAACACTTTTAAGAACAATGAAATTAACACGAAACTGATGATAACAAAATTGACTATGCTGTAATTTTTATGTTAACAGTAAAAAGTAATATCAAACTAGATGTCGATGTCGATGGGTGGAATTTGTCGCAGCGCATCTGGGAATTCAAAATTTCCAATACCAGGACGTTCTGGTTCAGCATTAACAGATTTTCTACAATTACTTCTAAGAGTGTCGAATGTTTATTATTTTCAATTCATGTCTAGAACCAATGTACTTATTATTTCACTTCGTATATTAGATATACTTGACATGTTTTTTTTATGGAAAATTATATTTTTCTTTTTTTAAATACCCAGGAGCTGGGATGAGCAAATAATTTCAAACGCAGACCGGAAAGAAATTTTCAAAATGTCTTTCGCGCCGGAGGTCTTATATCGGATATTTTTTAACAAAATCATTATAAGTGTCATTTCAAAGGATTATAATAATTAAGTTTCATACTTGGGTGTACATTCGAACAATTTGTACCCAGTTTTTTTAATAAAAGTATTTCCAGAACATGGCACTATTTCCTTTAGACGAACAAATCTTCATTGATGATTTATTGTCCACTATATCTTTATTTGCATGAACAAATTTCCACTTTTCTTCAATATCCATATCCGATATGCGCCCTAATACCAGCAAATATTGAGATATCTTGAATCAGCTTACATCCCCAAATATGAAGGCTTTTAACATGGTTTGGCATGACAACCTTCTAAATAAATTGAGATCGTACGGTTTGTTGTCCACACTTATCGACTGACTTAGTAGTTTTCTCAAAGACTGATCCATTCAGGCCGCTGGACACATCTTAGAAAGGTTTGAGATCAACGCTGGTGTCACTCTTGTCTTCTTCCTCTTCTTATGCCGTCTTCTAATTGAAGGTTGGCGAGCACGGTTTTAAACGCATCTCTGTCCCTCGCAACATAAAACAATTCTCCAACCCTGAGATTTGTCCATTCTCTTATATTACGAAACCGGGATTTCTATCTATAGTTTTATCGACGCTACCAGACTGTTGTCGTCGTTCAAAATAACCGCCCCAATAAACTCGGCTACTACTGAATTCGGTAGGGAGCAACAGATCATTATCATCAATACCGATCTTGAAAACATTCTGCAATGGAGTTCAAGCAATCTGATTGAATTTAAAACAGCAAAGACCCAAGCAACAGCTCAGGATTTGGTCCTGCCTGAAAGCAATACGTCCTGGCATGGTCACATGGACGATTCAGCCAAGCCAGCCTCACAAAAACTTGGAGCTCTCTTCAACAACAAAAAGCTATATATTCCGCAATAGCTTTTAATTCTCTACAAGACCCAGATTCGTCTATCTTTAGAATATTGTTCGCACATTTGAAGTTCGGCCATCAAGCATACTCTGAAGATGCTCAACTCAATGCAGAAAAGAGTAATTCGACTTGTAGGCGATCCAAAGTTGACCAGACATTTGGGCAGCTTATATCGTCGACCTGACTCTGTTTTACCGATACAACCACGGTAATTGCTCTTTCGAGCTGACTAACATTATTCCGCAGTTTTTGCAAACCTACTTGACAAGCAGACGTGGTTCATGAACATCGCCTGCAGACACTCAGACCGTCAATTTATCAGTATTCATTCTTTTGGAGGAGTACATCAACTGCCAAAGCACTACTTTTCCGAACACTACAACCTAGAGAAGTTCAAGATCAATATCCACACGCAAGTCCCGTTCGAGCTGTTCGAGTGTAATAGAGTTTACCCTCTTGTGCTTGTTTTTTTTGTGATTTTACGTTCTTCTTTGGATTCGATAAGCTTGGGCGTTATTATCCAAAACCTGCTGCCTAATCTGTAAGTGCATTCATCCAGGGTCTAATGAAGTGCCAGGAAGAACAGAACTGAGGAAAACTACTTGACAATCGACAATCGGAAAACTGAACATTGAAAGATTGTATAGTTTTTTAGAAATATGTGTTGCAACCTCTCGAATATGTTTTCGCAAAAGTTTTTCTATAGAAAAAATAGAAACAACAATGTATAGCAAACAATATAATTCCAGTTCTGCCGCATCGTATTTTTTGTTAGATGATTTTCAAGTCCTGGTTCATATGTCTTTCTTCGGTTTAAGTTATTTTTCAAATGGATAAATTTTCAATTTAGTTAAGGGACGCCTTTATGCACCTGTGGAGTCATAACTTCTACAAAATGTTCTTTTTAGCAAGGAAAAGGAGACGTTTTATGCGGGCTAATAAATTGAAACGCATTTTACTAATATTCGATATAATTTTATTTTCATATCAAATTTGATGGGAAATACATAAAGAACCATATTTATGCTACCTTTTATTCACATTCGCGTCTCATTTGTTTACATTACAATTTGAAAATAAAGGCTAAAAGTATAAAAAAATGTGAATTTTTTTCATGTCAAAAGCAATACACTCGAGCAGCTCAAACGGTGCCTGTCGTGTGGAGATGTCTGTGGATATTGATCTTGGAACTTCTGTAGATTGTAGTGTTCGGGAACAACGTTATTTGGAAGCTGATTCAACAGTCTTGCACTTGTCCAAAGAAAGAAATCCCGATAAATCGAAGCTCCGCCACGTCTGCTTGTCGAGTAGGCAAAAACTGCTCTAAACGGGATTATTTTAGACAGCTCGGAAGAATATTTGCCGTGAAAATATTGATAAAAAAGAGTCAGGTCGACCTTCCTTCTATGCTCTAAGCTGTCCAAGTTTCTGGTGAACTGTGGATCGCCTATAAGTCGAACTGCTCTCTTCTGTATTGAGTCGAGTATCTTCGGGGCATGCTTGGGAGTCTAGCTCCAAATATGCGAGCAAAAATCTAAAGATGGACGAATTTGGGCCTTGTAGAGACCTTGGCTAAATCTACTACGTGACTATGTCAGGACATATTGTTCCCAACTGACTTGCAGCGCCGGTATTCTTGCTGTTCTATCGTCGGCAAATCTATAGATCGTGTTTGTAGTTTTATCGAATATATCGTTGATGTACGGGAGAATTAGAGTGACATCCCTGGGAAAGTGTTCCAAATGGCCTCTGTTTTGACAAATATAAAAGGCTATCCTGTTTCCTGATGAATTCATTCATCTTCTCAAATATACAAATCACACACACCACAACTAATTTTGGTGATAACATTTTAACCTGTGGAGCTCTTGGAGTTGTCACTAATTATAAGGATGTGACTGCTACTCTTCACGTATCCTCCGAGAACTTAAAGCCATATTTTTTACTCTAACTCTTGGGTCAACTAAATTTAAAATAATATTCCTCTTTTTAAGGTTTTTCTTTGATCTTGAAAACGTCGTCCAATAAATTTTCACTTTATAAGGTTCTTTTAATAAATTCCGTATAAAATTTCCTTACAGTGTTGCCAGTGGTTTCAGCAAAATTTGTATAAATACCTGTATGTTTTTTCATTTTAATCACAATTTTTTAGCAGAAATGAGTGAATTTAAGCTCCCTTCAAAAAATTCCGAGTTACTACAAGAGTAAACGTCTAATTTAATTGGGTCTTTACTTTCCACAATTGTGGAATAAATAATTTTGTTAGTTTATTCGTGTTCAATCCAATATCTTGTACCCTCATCAATGAACGAAAACCTCCTGAAACTGTACAATAGGGAAAGCTAAGCTTATCAATGGGTACTCATCATTATTTTGTCCCAAACTAAATCATATGATGATATTGAATAGATTCAAACTTATCCATCCACTTTGACCTCGCAATTGGGTGCCAAACAAGGACTGTACGGTCTATCAATTTGACAGTTTAAACACGTTTTCATTTGAACTGATGTTTTCGAGCTCACGTTGATGTGGTGTAGAATGATTCGCCTTCTGCGTTTGGTTAGGTTAGTTTGGTTTCCCTGACTTCTGGCTAGCAATTGATGAACCATTCAGAATTGTGAAAAAAGTGAAGAAAGTTCGAGCACGAACAACTATTTTTGGATAACCACGATCTTATGTCTTTTGAAGCAGGGCTATTGAATTTTTTCAGCACTACATGAGTTTTTTTTGAACAATAGTCAAATTAAACGTTATCTAAATATTTTTGAGAGCTCATGCAATATTGAATGTATGGGAGTGGAACTAATGCACAAGTATGTTTCAATCTCAAGGTATGTCACATCTTGCAATAATCAGTTTACGCACAACATCTGATTTTAGACGATTTTCACGATATTTATCTTGTAGTGGGATCCGACCAACGTAGGAAAATGTTTGTGATTTAATATCCACTTTTTGTTCAAGAAGAATGTTTCAAGTAGATTTGATACATTCACATCAGTGTTGCCATATCTCAAAACTCAAGTAGCAACCCTCGTAGTTATATAATATTATTCAGTTATACCATATATACATATACCAAAACAAACAGTATACCGGTACCATCATCGAATAAGATACCCACACACAAAGTCATACAACAATCTAGTCTTCAATGGAAATTGTAACATAAAACTAACTAGAGAGGACAATTATATTGGGTTACTGAAAGTTTCGCTCCTCCATTATGATATCCAATGTCAAGTGTGGTTAAAACGATGGTTTACACACAAATGTCACACACTTCTGGCGAAAGCTTCTAAATTCGACCGTGATGACATAATCAATATTCCCGAAATATTAACTGTCTTTGTCAGATGTTCGAAGACTTCTGACGGAATTCCGGCAATACAATACAAACGGTATAAATTTCGGGACATATTAGCAAAGATTTTAAATTTGCGCGAACCAAACATTTGAAAATGAATCATTTTTTTCAATGTTTTAAATTAGTTTTTATTATTACAGTGAAATTAGTCATATAATCTTCTCTTCAACTGAAAACTCTTAGTCATACTCACTAATTTAATATATAATTGAGATTTGTTTTGGTCTAATTATATAATTTATCGCGGGGTTGACCATGATCTTTAAATAAAATTTCGAGCTTCCAATCAAAAACTAGCGACTTTCCTCGTTCTAAAACGTCCTTTGAATCGAACGTCGAAATCAAGAAAACTGAAAAAGGTGTCGTGTTTGTAATTTTGGCCAGTAAAAGTCTTCCTATCCATCCACATCTACCTTAATCACCAGATTTAGTCCCATGGATCTTCTCATACTGAAAAATAATAAATTGGCACAATTTTTGACATCAAGAAACAATGACAGACCAGATGAAAGCCGTTCACGAAGAAGCTCATCAAAAATGATTCCATCAATGGAAGGAATGGAACGTTGTGACTAGCAATCGGAATACTATGAAGAAAAGTAAAATGGATAACTGTTGAGAAGTCCATTTTGAAACTATAAGGATATAAATTGAAAAAGGAAGAAGTAGAATTACCGAGGCAGTTGACAAGCCGTACACAAAGAAATCAGGACAACACACGAAAACTACTACCTATATACATGGTAGCAATAGAACCGAAAGAAGAACCAACTTATAAGAAGTTGAGATACCTCTGCCACACAAAAATAAGTGTGATAGAACAAAAAAGGCACGACGGACCTGTACAATGTTACAGGTGTCAGGGATTCCATCACGGACAAAGCACGTGCAACATGGACGTGCACTGCGTGAGATGCGCGGGAGCGCACAGAGCGGTGGAATGCACGCTCAGCAAGACGGAAAAACCGAATTGCAAGAACTGCGGAGGAGAACACCCCGCAAACTACAAGGGGTGCCCGAAACACCCGAAAAAGACGGAGAACAACCAAGCAAGGAACACCACGCAAACAGGACGCACTTACGCACAAGTTGCGAAGAAAACAACAAAGACAGAAGAAAAAACACCGGAGCTACTGAGTATGTTGCAAAATATGCAGATACTCATAGCAACACTCATTGCCCAACAAAAATAAACCACAAGAGGACACCCCCCGACACGGTTATTCTGCATTTCACAAGGAAATGTAGAGTTATACATCGGGGACAGCTATAGAGAAGGCGAAGGACCACTCGAATTAGATCTTTTCCTATCGGCAGGAGGTAGGAAGAGGTTTACCCGAGGCCGCGAAACACACACACACACACGAAGACGTCCAGAACAAGAAGCCAAGAGTGTATAGCCAACAGGCTAATCTCTTTAATAAAAAGATAAGACATCCCAGAATCTCCCATAGACCTAAGGGGAGAGGAGGGATTCTACACGCGAAACTGCGACGTGAAAGAGGATGAGGACCTGTCGGAATTGACAGGGGGTGGTAGGAATGTTCTTCTTCGCACCCACTCGTGGATTTATCCGGGGGTGGATGCCTAGAGGGACGGGCTCGTCTCAAGGGAAATGTGTGTGTGTGTGTGAGAATTACCGAAAATATACGAATTAAACAACTGAAAAATTTTTCGGGAGACTTTGAAGAAACGTGGAATGTTTGCGAAGTAGCGATAAGCGAAGCAGTAAAACAAGTATTTTGAACATGCAAAACAACAACCAACAAAAAATTTACACCATGGGGGACAAACGAAATAAAGAGAAATAAGGCACATGGAAGCGATAACTAATAAGCAGAATGATGATACGAATAACAAAGAAACAAGTGAAATAAGTAACAAGCTGGAAAGAGACAGCAAAGGAAATCAAAAACTGTTTCACGAAACATTTAAATCTTTCAGAAAGGATAAGGAATAAGATGAAATATACATGAAGGATAAAAATGGTAGAATTTTAAAAGAAGAAGCGAAAGATAGGAGTGATATAAGATAAGAACAGAAGATAATAATGAACGAAATGAAGAAACTAATAAAGTTAGTAAATGAAGAAAAGATAACGAAGGAATTCTTATGAATACTGAGAATTGTCGCAGTGACTGTTTATTTCGCGGCCCATTCAACATGGTATGCAACATTTTATTTGTTTATGAAATATATAAGTAAACTAACTATATTTGAATATAGTTTTTGATGTTTATTATTGCTTTTAAACATAATGTAATTTTGGTCTACAAAAATAACAATGTTTATAATAAAACAACCGAGAAATTTATAAAGAAAATAATTCATGGAACTCCCTAGTTATTATCTTGGAATACTAAAATAGAATTTAAATTTATTATTCCTCATTGAGAATCAGCAACGTTCCAAAAGCCATAAGCACAATCATAAATTCTCTTTGAACCATATTGAGCGATATAATATTTAGACGCAACCTTTTCAAACTGGCATATACTTTTATAAATATTCATGAATACATAAAAAAAAAGTAAATTCTGTTCTGTTCTATTTAGCTTTGTTAGAAGTTAGACCGTGATTTTTAATTTGATTACAACGAAAACTTTTCGGGTCGGTGGCAACCCACGTGATTTGGGTAGAAATTTTCCAAATATACACGAAAGTATTGTCGATAAAACTTTTGTATATTAAACAAAAAAGAGAATACAAAATTTTATTTTAATTGGGCCACTAAAAATGAACAATATTCAATGATTATATACGTGTCTTTGTTTTTGAAAAATAATTTGTTTTCTTTTGCGTATTTCATCGAATAATAATTTTATGATTGTGACTTCATACTTCAATTGAAGCAGTTTTGAACTATGTTAGAATATAAGACGAATCATTTTCATTGTTTTAGACCATCAACCGATAATGTCTCTTGCTTCAAATGATACAAATTTTCTACAATTTTAAAGTCTAATAGATCGACGATTTAGAGCATTGTTTCCCAATCTAAGCAATAAAAATATAAATCAAAGATTCACTGTAGATGTTTAACATTGTATCTAACTTCAGACTACTGTATTATACGTTGGATGCGTTTTGGCGTAAATTTTGTATAATTTGAAAAACATCTATTGAAATATTCACATCAAATTGAAAAGTGGGATATGGAGGAAAAATGGAATCAAAAGTTATTCAAAGTAACACAAAGGAAGCTACTTCAAATGACAACCAAGTTTTCTCCAAAGCGGTAGAGATAAGTTGGATAAAAATGTTTTCATTTTGTTGTATTTATCTATTCGGGAAATGACATTTCTTCGGAAGTTTGCGAAAGCTTTCCAGTTATTTCAAATATCCTGTTAATAATTACACTATTATACTTATTGCATGCATGACGAATAAAGAAATATATAAATAAACGGTATCGTATATTGCAAAAAAAAGATGAAAAATGTGATTGACCAAAAAATAATGCCCAGCAATTTAAGCGTCATCTTTCATTCATAATTATCTTTTTATCAGCTAATTTCAAGTGTATTCAATTTCCTGAGAATTCAATTAAGTTAAATTGTATCCGAAAGCAATCCAAGTGTGGTGGTAGATTTGCCCCCCTCTGAATAACCACAAACATTCAAAGCATCGAAGCATTGTTTTAAATAGAATAAATAACAAGTAGAAATTAAAGAAGTACCCAGCATAATTGCAATCCTATCTGTGAATCGAACCTATTACGTAGGCAACCATTCAAATGTTTTCCTGTACACTTTCGAGCCCCTCGAAACTATCTACAATAACGCTCAGACCCCCAAAACACGATGACTAACTTTCTCTCTACGCTTAATTGAATTGAATCATTAAAAATAGAAACAACTAAGTATATTTAGATATTAATTAACCTCACCTTTTATTTTGACAGAAAACTTGGAAATTCAGGAATAGTAATTCGAAATACAAGGTGCAAGGTATTTATTTAATGGAGCCTAGACGACTCCGTAGTCGCCATTTCTTTTAATTGTGCCAAGGAAGTCTATTCGTTAGCGTAAACTTTAGATTGGAAATAAAAAAGTCCATAGGTGTTGAATCGAGATTGCGTGGAGTCCAACTTATGTCACCTCTCCTGGTGATAAATTTGCAAGAAAAAATATGACGCACCATTGGTAGAGATCTTTGGATGTGTGTGAAGTTGCCCTTTCCTACTGGAAACACGATCATTGGTTGTAAGCATTGAAGTTGAAGTAATTCCTTTCGCTGACATCGCAGCCTATACGGTCACTTCAGGCAAACGTAGCGGTTGGTTTTGAAGATTGGTTGCACTCCAGTTGATAAATTTTTGGCTACATTCACAAAGTAATCATTGAAGTTATAAGGTGAAGTAGAGATTATTCTCGATGAAGAAGCCTTAGATCATTCACAATGGACCATGTTTCTTTAGAAATATTACGAGAATTGGGGAGTCCCTTAATATAATAAATATCTTTGTAAACTTTTATTGTCTTATGATAAATATTTCTGTATAGTTTCAAGTAATTTTTGAAGAAGAAACTATCCTGCTTATTTTCAATACGCCTCAATGATAAATAATTGGATGCCAGACTAGTTGGTGTTTTTAGAAAATTTAAAGACCACATCACCAGAGAGCATGATCCAGTCAGTTGTTTGATAACGGTGTTTGAAATTTTGAAAACTTTTTCTGAAGCATTTCTAGTACCGAATTTTACCGAGAATTTTGTTAATACTTCTTCATATTCAGAGAGACAATTTTTAGACATACATTTAACGTTATCTTTTTATATTTACTTTGCATAAATCTTGTTTTGGTAGAAATAAATCAAAATTATTTGATGCAACACGGGAATTTGTTGAAATATGAATCCATCTTATATCCGGATCAGTAGATTTATTATAGAATATGTCTGTAAGGGTTCAACAATGATTTATTTCATTTTAGAATCGAACGATTTCACTGTGAAGTTTCCTATATATGAAATACGTCAATAAGGTCTTTAACTTGTCAAAATATCAAATCTAGTTGGAAGCTCACGCAAACTTTCATTATAACGCCAAGGGAATTCAAGGTAAACGAACGATATTACTTATAGTGGAGAAATTTCTAATTTTCATAGCAATATGTTCAATTATTAACGATATTAAAATGATTAATGGTGGTTTGGATACAATCTTGAATAATTTTTTATATAAACTTTCTGATAGGGCCTTGAACTTTACCTTAATCGTAATAAAACGCTAGGTTTTGTGTGGTGAATACAAATTATTATGTTTAACCTAATCCTTACAGACTATGTTTGAAGCATGTTTGTATTCCATCAGGATAACGGCATTAATTAATTAATTAAATGATTTCGTTGGAAAATTTGAATGAACCCACCGTTTCGTCCGAATATTGAATCTCGGTATGTTCTAATCTTTTAGTTCGAGGGCCGACAATCTCAAAAGACCCGTGATCGCGGAATTGCAAAATTTTTATAAAAATCGTCAGCTATTAATTAGAGGAACACAATGCACTCGGTAAGCCTCGATTTATTTAGACGAAAGTATGAAAAAAAAATTATTATTTAAGAAAAGCAAAAATGTTTTACCGTCATCGTAGATTTCGATAAAAAATTGTCTACTCGATAGGAAATTTTGAGAATTGATGGAAAAAATCAACCATACCAATTTTTTCCAGCCGGAGAGGCCCGACTTACCTATTTAAAGGGTTTGATTGGGGAATAAAATTTCCCCATCATTCCGGAAAACCTTTTTTTTCTTTAATTTGCTTATTTTTATGTAAATTTTAAAAATATCGTGGTATGCGTGCCTAAACGGCTGGAAATCTCGCGCGTACCAGTTTTATTGTATACGGACTCTATTCTTCAATTAAAAGTCTTCAATCTTTCATTCATTCATCATTTAACAATAGAAAATCTTATTTATATCTTGAAACTAAAGTTGTAAAAGGATAAATCCATCCACATTCAGTGGGATCATATGAAATGCATTTTGGTGCCGTAACATTTTGCCAAATTTTATATGCGAAAAATTTTTTATGACAATCCTTTCCAACAGGGCGGAATTTTACTAGAATCAAAATACATCATGTCTTTATAAAATTATTCTTTGTCACTTGTACTTGCAAAGAACTTCAAAAGAATTCAAATCTTGCAGCATTCACATCACTATTTTGTACATTGTACATTTCATTCGTAAATCTTTGTATTCTTTGTTTTTTCCGTATTATTAATGTCTTTTGAGTCCGTTAAATGCTCAAAAATATTTTGATTCTATTCATTTTGTATCAATAAATTGTATGGTTCAAATGATCTAACCGAATGTGGATGGTAATTCACGGAAAATCATAAACTCGAACCTTTGTGGTATAACGGCCCAGCGGCACCAATAAAAGTTGAAGAAATTCTGACTCAACATGAAAATAATGAAGAATGTGACAAATAAGAGGATGAAAAACATTATAATTGTAATGATGATAGCTTAGATGAATGATAATAACTATGTTCTGCTTTAGTATAAAGAATTGTTTATTGTATTATCTGAAATTAATAAATTTATGACGATATTTTAATCAACTGAGATAAAAATGAAAATTTCCTTCAATTCTATTTATCTTTTTACAAAATTTCCTATCGAATAGACATAACAGGAAAACAGTTTTGCTTTTTTTAAATAATAATTTTTTTTTCATACTTACGGCCAAATACGCTTGAGGTGCATTTTGTACCTCTAATTAATAGCTGACGATTTATATAAAAATGTTGCAATTCCGCGATCATGGGTCTTACCGGCTGCCGGAGTCTTTCTTAATGGAAAAAACTGTACAAGAGGACGTCAAAAATTATGTCGCCAAGTTTTTTACTTTTAAATCCCAGCAGCTCAACACCAACTGGCGGCTAGTGATGCAGAACAGTCAAAAAATTTGAGAACTTAAAAAATGTTAATCATGTCAATCATTGTGTGTTTATTTCATGAGAATAAGATCGTCCAAATGTAAAACGTTGCGCTTATGGCATTTAGTTAATCGACATTAAACTTGCCTATGACGGCTCGTAAACTCTTTAGTTTTGACATAACCACACAGAAAAAAGACTTGTATGAAGTTGCTCCGTCCTACTGGAACAATATTCTTTAGTTATAAGTTTTGCAGCTCAGAAAAGAAATGAAGAAGAAGTTTAAATAGCTCCAATTTTGCTAGTTAACGTGTCCATTTGAATAAAAATGAGCTGCATCCAAAAACAAAACATTGGTAAGCGGTGGAAATCATCATCTGTAGTCATCAAGCCTCTGATCACCATCCTGAAGCTTCAATTATTATATAGACTGAATTTTGTAATCGTTGTGTAAAATACCAAGTAATAATGATCTATGTACGTTTAAAACAATAGCAAGCTTCCGAATAGACAAATCAGGCTCGTCACGAACAGACGAAGTACCAGATTTTGATTCGTCCAGTGTTGACTCATTATAGTCGCCGAATTACCATTACGGAATGATTGACATACTTTCCGCCCCCCTCTGATCAGCTGCATTTTTGTAATATTCCGCAGTCGCCTTCTAATACCTTAATAAAGAACTATTAGCAAAGTTAATTAATTGAATAATTCAACTACCTTTTGATTCACGCTGTTTAATATTATTATTCATCTAGTATACACGACGTATTCTGCGCGCTGTTTCCATGACTCACGTTATAGTCCCAGCAGTTTAAAATAATGGCGTGGCTTCAACTAGAGAAGTATGTTAGTTAGTAAAGTAGATTATATCGTTTCTTCAGCTCACTTTTTGGTGATGATTAAGCTTGGAAGGAGGAGGCATGAACAAATATGTGGAAGGATAAATATATTGTCATAAATTCTCAACTTCATGTAATTTAATTGCGTGGCATAGACCTTGTATATTTCACGGCTGACATAAATTTAACAACGTATTTATAGGAATACCCAAAGAAATATAATCCGGTCAATTTAGACATTCGAAATTACATAAATTCCCATCAAGCTGAAAATCAGTAAGTGTATGGAAAAAATTTTATTCAAGGTCAAATATCAAAAAAATGAGTTTATCGCCATTTTCAGCAAAACGGTGAGTTTTGCCATAAAAATACCTTAGACGAAAATTGTAGATCATAAAATTACCTACAAAAAACGTATGAATACTTTTTTCCTACAAGCCACTGTTTCTGAGATATAATGACTCAAAAAATTGTGAAAGTTGTCGTATTCAATGGTTTCACCAACATATTTCCACCAATAAACTTTTCTTACATCTTTTCATTGAAATGAACCAAGAGTTATTGTGAGTAAGAAATTTCTGTTGACTGGTTGGAACTGTCATAATTCATCAAATAAATTATCAAATGACGAAGATGTTGCTAAAGTTTGACGATGTTGTTCTGCAGGTATTTCTCAAGAAATCATTATAGCCATTAAATACGACAGTAAATCTGAAACATTATAACTTTTTGAATCGTTATATCTCAGAAATGGTGGCTCGTAGGGAAAAAAGTATTGATACGTTTTTTATAGATAATTTTATGATCTATAATTTTTGTCCTGAGTATTTTTATGATAAAACTCACCGTTTTGCTAAAAATCGCGGAAAACTCATTTTCTTTACCTTTGACCTTGAATAAAATTTTTTCCATAAACAGGAATGATTGGGAACTTTCAAATTTTATTTTTAATTATAATTTCAACAATTTCACTGATTTCCAGCTTGATGGGAATTTATTTAGCTTCAATCTTATATTTTGCTCTAATGTGACCGGACTAATACAGTACAATCTGTTAACAATTTTAATTGTTATAGATCCTTTCATGCAAAAATCTACAGATTGTCCCTGTAAAAGTTACGGATTGTTAACCATTGGACATGAGTCATCGCGGACCTTCAGATAGTAGAGTAGAAGCACTCAACTTTTTGGTATAATAAATACCGCGAATAAAAACCATTCCAGTAGCAAACAAACTCCGGAAAACACTGTTCTCTTCTTTCCTTTTGAACGTAAACTATTTCTCTATTACCCGACTATATGTTTCAACGTCGTTTTCCACTTTAAGCGTTTTGAGTTTTAATTGAATGGAAAAATTTCATCAAAGCAAACAAAATTCTACATCTCTTTTATCAATACTGTTTAATAACCGTTTAAGTAACCGAGTTACTATTTTCAAAATTGATTTGTAATAAATTGATAGTTGGGTGTTTCGTCGAAAAATATATTGTAAGGCAAACTTGTCAATTTCTTCTCCTTGCGCTTCATCTAATATTTTTTAACAAGTTCTGCATCATGTCCAGTATTTGATAATACAATACGTGATTATTATTCATAGCCGGGGCTAACTGAATTTTTTAGGGATCGTATTGGAGACGATTGAAACCTACCAACACCGCGAAAAACTTGTCAACATATTCGTTGGCATTAAATATTTAACATATTTTGGTGTTTGGTCAACTTAATCGTAACTTAATGGTTATTCAGGATAAGATAGTTGGCTTCCTAATTCTAGTCTGGTAAAGAGTGTTATCTAATGTTCTATGTTGCCTACTTGAATAGTACTACCAAACCTAGTTCTTCGTGTTACCTCCGTTCACGTTTTCGCGTACTTTCACTTGTAATTTGCATCAATCTCACTCAAAACGTTGTCATCTATGGTTGATTGGGAAAATTACGTCTACTATTAATTATATTTCGAAAATACAATGAGGATAATGATGAAATTTTTGCTCTATCCAACTTATAATGTACTAAATTTGAAATAGAATTAGAACTGAAATTTCTGATCCATTTTTTGTGAAATAAAATTGAATTTCTGAATTAGAACAGTTTTTTATACAGGCAGATAGGAAGAAGTCGTAAGCAAGTGACAAGGAAATAATGATCCTCATTAAAATGATGAATTCGATCCCGAGCAAAGTGTATAACAAAAAAAGTCGGTGTAGGCTCAAGCTAAAACTTCCTGACAACAAAAAGATTTCAAACAGGAAAGACATCCTCAAACATTTTTCATAAATATTTCCTTTTGAATATTTTTTTCTTTAAGAGGACGATGATATTTCGTGTCTATTTATGGGATTAAATTATTAAACTTAAATTGAGAGAAGCTATTTTACAGGTATTCTTCATTAATAGCCTAGTCAACAAGGTCAAAAACGTGAAAAGTAAAGATAAAGGTCCTGAAAATATGAGCCATACCTCCTTAAAGTTGGAATTCCCCAAGCAAAATGTTTTTGAAGGATTTTGGTACAGATCAAAAATTGCAATTGTTATTAATAAAATGAGATGAAAAAAAAATATATTTCGTTTTTCTTGTTAAAGAGGAAGAAACTTCCGATAAAAAATGTCACGACTCCCGGAACTAATTTGTTTATATTGTATATTGCATTGGGTCATACCATTTTCCCAGCCTAGCTGAGAAAATCTTGAGCAGCGAGGAAACTGAAATGTACGTACCGTCTTTTAGGAAAAACTTATCCAATTCATAACATTCGGAACCATAATAAATTCCGCACGTCTAAGAAACTAAAAAGAGGCATTTCGGCCTTTACGCGATATCGCGCCACCTCAAATTGCTGCAAGAACAGAAAAGTTTCAAGGATTTGTTTAAAAGGAATAACTTGGACGAATATTTTTCTACCGATAAGGAATTTGAACACACCATATGCAGAAAAAATTGGTAAATTTGCAAGGAAAGAGGATGTGTTGAAAGGAGACATCATTTGTGTAATCTAAACAGGTGGAAACCATTTTTATTATGAGCCTGAGCTTACCACATTTTGTTGACAACTTCATATTATGGACATACAAAACATTTACCAGATTCGTCAGAGAACACGTCAATTGGACTTATAAAAAGTAAGGCTCCGTCCTGGAGAAAGATTCATGCATAAAAGAAAACGTGGGTTTTGGTTGAGGCTCCTGCATGTTTCGACGGTAATTTCAAGTAAAAACCGCGCTAGAACTGGTGATGGAGCGCGAGGATTAACGGTGAACCGAAGAAGGTCATAATTTCATGCTAATGCAGGACAATACCCGTCCACGTACGACTGTTTCTGTGAGGCAGGACATTTTCAGGATATCGAAAATGCCGTTATGATTTGTCCAGCAAGAAAAAGTTCGACTTAGACATCTTGAACCAGCCACGAAATCCGACCTCAAACGGGTGCTGAAGAATGTAAGATCGAGCGAAGAAACTCATGCTACTGGAATTGATTTTTTTGCTGTGCGAATGTGTTTGAATATATGAATTCAATTCAATTAAAATCTAGTTTTTATTTGTTGTGTTTCTAGATACAGTTCTCCATGCTTTTTCTACAATTCTCCACAACTAATATATCAATGTTTCTTCTCATTCTAGTCTAGTCTAGTATCGCTTTTTTTCATGTTTGATTATATTTTTTGCATCAGTTCCAAGATCATCCATAAAATTTATTCGTCCATGACATTGACTCCCAAGTTGATATTATTCATAAAATAAAATGTTATCGACTGAAAACAAAGTCGATTTTGTCGCTCTAATGATGATTTACGAGAGATTTGAAAGATTACATGTTTCAATTTCACTCGAGCTTCAAAACTATAACCGAAGAAAATGGATCCTTAAAAGCGAATTCTGGGTAAGTGCCTGAATTTTCAATATAAGTTACTTTGTAGTACCCGAAATAGATTTCTCGAGAATTTTTTCGTAAGGGCACAAAAAATTAATAAGAAGATGTATATCGTTCATTTTTACAGAAAAAAGTTTTTTACCACTACAGATATTTACAGAGGCTGGAGCTTAACGTATGATAATTCAAAAATTTATTTATTTCCAACGAAATTATAACAAATTAATTTCATTGTAAATATTTAGAAAATATATAAAAAACTTCTATTAACTGTAGTAGGTTAGGTTAGGATTCTACACTACTATCTTGAGGTCAGGGGCGTACTTGTATGTACAATAGCAAAAATTATTTTTTCAATCGATTTTCTAACAAAAAGGTACTCTTTGTTTAACTCGATAAAATTGATGGTTTAGGAGATATGTAGATTTTTAAAACGTTGTACGTTCGTCATAAAGAAAATCACGATAAATTGTAATTATTTTTTGAAAATACTCAGAACAAAACAGTCATAACATTCTAATTGAACTACATACTGTCGAAAATCGAGTTACTTACATAAGGAAAAAATTGAATCCATTGTATTTAATTCACGGGAACTTGGTGGCCATGCCAATGGACCTCCCCGACTAGTCGACTTATTAGGAAAAATCTTATTAAGACAATTTTTTACATCATTTAAGAAGTGGGGAAGGGTTCCATCGAACACGAACCACAAGTCGCTGCGAATGTTTAGAGGAATATCACATAATATAGAGGGTAGACCATTCGGGTTATTCTCAACAAATAAGGGCCTACTATCGAGTACCTTTTTGTTAAAAGTTGTTAGAAACATTCATTTTTGTTATCTTTATATTGTACAGGTTATTTGTGTAAAAGTTACGAATGGTTAACTATTGGACATAAGCCGTCCCTGGCCCTTAGATAGTAATTTAGAATGATTCATTTCGTCGATATCAACTACATGGACATACCTAATCATCCATTAAAAATTCATAATGTTCGGATATATAATTTAGAAAATATACTTAAATATAAGTTCTGACTTCGCAACTTTGAAGGCGTATAACTCAGAAACGTCATCTATTCACTATCGAATTTTTTGCTTCAAGTTTCGGAACACCATGTACATAAGCCTTTATTAAAAAAAAAGTATGCTAGTCCGTGTTATAAATCGACTAATAAATCATAAAAATATAGCGTACATTTTAACAGTATAAATGCACAAATCATTCTTTTAACTTTCTTATTACCTCAAAGTTAGCGTGACACCGAGAAGAGGGCATTGCTGTGATAAATTATAAATGTAATCTTGTATCAGAAAAGACTAGTGAGAAATAAAAATACAAAATGATAGCGCCTTTCGAGTACGTGTCCTTGCAGCTATATCCTCGAAACTTGTCGCTTGCATATCATGACTGCAACCGTCCATGTAATAAGCAGTTTTCCGACATTATAACCTCAAATATTACCCGGTTCTGGAAGTGAATAACAGATGCCGTTCGTGAAATAGTTTACCATTTATGAAAATGGCAAAGAGGCGCTCTACTTTCATGTTATATAATGATAGCATTTTATTAATAAATATTAGTTGAAATTTAGAAAAAGATATCTACTGTATTAAAACAAAAAATCTATACTTGCCAATACAATTAGTCCCAAGAATAACCCGTCAATCACGTTATTTTGAAAAATGTTTCTTCTTTTTGACCAAGAAAGAATTAATAACAACACAAATCAAAAACAGAATGGAGGCTATTTACGCTTACGACTTGAGTCCATCGTTTTAAACAATTGTTGATGTTGCGATAAAATTTATGGCTTAGGAGATATGTAGATTTTTCAATCGTTGTACATGCCAAGAAAACCGTTCGTCTTAAAGAAAATCATGATAAATTGTAATTATTTTTTGAAAATACTCACAACACAGCACAACAACACAATCAAAAATTTCTAATTGAACTATATACTGTCGAAAATCGTATTACTTACATAAGGAAAAAATGGAATCCGTTGTATTTAATTCAGGGGAACTTGGTGGCCATGCCAATGGACCTCTTCGACTAGTCGACTTATTAGGAAAAATCTTATTAAGATCATTTTTTACATCATTTAGGAAGTGGGGAAGGGTTCCATTAGAGGAATATCACATAATATAGAGAGTAGACCATTCAGGTAATTATAAAGACCTACTATCGAGTTTCTTTTTGTTAAAAAATCTATTGAAACATTCATTTTAGCTATCTTTATATTGTACAGGTTGTCCCTGTAAAAGTTACGGATTGTTAACTATTGGACATAAGCCTCCTCGCCACTGACTTGTGTCTATCATTTTAAACAATTAAAATTTGATCCAAGCTGCTCCACTGGAGACGTTGCGATAAGATTACATGTGATCAAAATATATAATATCATTATTTTCATTAAATAACGTCATCAATATGTCATTGAAGTCGTTAGAGCTTAATTTAGAAACAAATTCTATTTTGAAGAAGGCAATAATACAACTCAGATGTTTCATGTATACAGGTTGAATCATCTATTTTTAACAGTGTCTGATTGTATCAAATATTGTTACGAAAAATGAACTAAATTAAATTCAATAGATCAATCAGCATCATTAGCGGAATCTCCATCTTTTGGTAAAATTATTCCCAATTACATTGAATTTTGAATATACGAACTTGAATTTTGAAAGTCCAGTTTTCCTACAATAATCAATAAAATGTTTATTCAAGTGTGTATATAGATTCAGAAGAAGGTATATACTATAAAATCGTAACCTCAATCTCCCCGCTCATTTTATTCATCCCAACTCTTCAATTTATTTCCAGAAGGTTTCAAGTTATCTCTGAGTGTAATCGTTAAAAACACTTGAGTACCGTTAGGGCATTAATGAGGTATATTATCCGAACGTTTTGTTCCAAGCACCAATGACAGAGAGGCTTAATAACCGCATTCACTTTTCAAACATTTCATCTATATCTGTACATAGCAATCACTCCACGAAGTAGTTCCGTTGACACAAAATCATATCCTGTCTCATATTGAGATTTGCGTCATAATCTTTGATTATACGAGGGTAGTTCAAATATAAACCGGAATTCTCTAGTGATATGAAATCGTATGCACTGAATGTAAGACTGGTTCGCTACGAAGCGAGCCGGGACCACATAATCTCGATTTTTAGTGTACTTATAGCCACCATAAGCGAGTAGGATGTACTAGTGTCAGTTGCGCATCGCATAATTATTCGTTTTTTGGTTAAAAATAATGTAAATTTTTCAAAAAATACTAGAGTCCAAGATTCGAGTATATGAATGGCGTTTCAATTTTCGAAAAGGCCGAGAAGCGATGGCATATTTGCCACCTACGGGGCCCCAGAGCAAGTATTACCGATGAGAACGTCAGTGCTGTAGAAAAATTTATTTGGAGAGATCGACGCAATACTGTACTCGATATGACTCAAGCATTTGGCGTAGGTATTGAGCAAAGAATTTATGAACGGCTAGATTACCGCACAACTTCAGCCAGATGAGTGCAAAACTTACCATACGTACAAGAACTATCCAATTATTTCAATAAATTTAAGTCATAAAGGACATAATACATCATCCCTATATTTAACGAAACTAAGATCTAAAACACCAAAAAACAACAGAAGTAATATCATATATCAATTGCTTTGTGATGCTACCTATATAGGGCAGACATCTCTGCATTTAGAAAGTAGAATAAAAGTTCATTAGTACGATAAAGAAAATAAAATTTAAGATCCAACATTCTTGGAAAAGATTGCTAGATACACTAGAGAATGAAGTAAAAGGACAAGCAAACAAAGCCAGCCAGGCGCACTCCGAGACATTATCTGGAATAATACTAGTATGAACCAGCGCTAGATCCATATTGACATATGCTATAGATACAAGAGCGGACAACAAAAGACCTAAAACCATCATTCGAACAATAGAAATGAAACTACTCAGAAACATATGCGAATACACCCTAAGATAATGAAGTGAAACACAGACATAAGACACGAATGTGAGGTGGAAGACATAGTACGTAAACGTAGAAGACACGTGGACACGATGACCAGAGAAAGATTAGCAAAGATCGCACGACGACCTTCAGGAAGACCTTCAAAAAGATGGATGGATTCATGGGCATCAACATCTCAAGGATGACAAGCTGGAAACTACAGGCCTAAGGCCTACAATACGTTGAAGAAGAAGAAGAAGAAGGAACGTAAAGTTTTCTCCAATAAATCGATATTTCTTGCTTCGAAAAAGGCTTACGACTCATCCACTTGGAGAATCCATTGTTTATACAAAAATCCCCCATATATTTTCATTGGATTATGCCCGAGGAACGCGGAAGCCTCTCGAATAAATCGATATTTCTTGCTTCGAAGAAGGCATACTACTCAACCGGATGTTTATACCAAAAAAAAATTAAATAGAAAATAGCTCAACTCGAAAATCTTTATATTAAAAAATCATAAGCTTTCAAGAAATTCTATTACGAAAGGTGATATAACCAGTATGTAAAACGATGTAACAATAAAAGAAATATTTATTCCCGTGTAGTAATTCAAATGTAAACAAAGTTTATTTTGTTTATAACCCGGAAATATACTATAGCGGTCCGACATCATCGCTAATGCGGCGTATTAAACAAGATGATAAATATTCTATTCCATTTAAATGTCACTGTATTTTCTTGCACTCCGAATAAAATTTCCAGCACACCGAAACTATATTTGTTTCCAGACTTCTTATCTATTCGTATGTTAATTTACGCTCAAAGTCGCTTAAATTTGTGTTATCGACTATCCGAATAGAATATAAATTACACATTGACTGAAATAACACTGTTGGAATATTATAAGAAAATTGGTTGATTTCGCAAAAGCTTGTTAATATTTGGATCAATTCGATGATGTTAGTAGTGACACAATTCCGGAAGCAGTGTACTACTGTCTGGCTGTAGGCCAAATGTTAGAAGTCACGTACACGGTCATCTGTAAAGTCACGCCGCGCCCGGCGTCCTCTTTATTGGCCATAACAAGCCATTTCAGAAACCGAATGCATTCCAGATGCGGACTTGACTACCTCCATTTTAGGTTTCTATCGGGTTTCCATCGACGAGAAAGGAAATTATGGAAAATTTATAAACGATCGATGTAATGTACAATTTCCTTTCTCTAACTGTTCTCAATGTTCATTTTTGCCACCGAATTGGTGTAGAACCATGTGGTTCGAACAACATGAATATATTCAGAAGATAATTTATTTTTATACTACTAGAATACAGCAGACAAACCTATCAGTTGTTTTATTTATTAAATCGAGTGTAAAAAAACATACAGGAGAATAGGACGAAAAGAAAAATTCAATTAATAGTTCGAACGCGAGATGTTTCGAATAACCTCAATCACTTTTCTTTTTCCCGCCGTCGTGACAGATTCGATTCATTTAATTTTCCCTGCCAAATCAAAGAATGTGATATGTAGCTTCAAGTAGCTTCTTGATTTTATGTCTACTATCCCACTAGGATCACTGGATAACTTTTTTCCTAAAACTTAATCTCAAAATTTCCAATTTTATCCTAATTATTCTTGATATTATTTTCTATGTAACATCCATCAGGGAGATACCTCTGTACGAGAATGGTCCCAGAAATACCTGGCTCAACAATGGAAACATAAAAATATGTTTAATTTTCGACATAATCTCCTCTACATAATCCATCTAGACTAGATTCACGTGGACCTGAAAATGCCCACTGTACAAGAAGTTATCCAAGAAAGGATCATCAAATCAAACATCACAAAACTTCAGAAACCCATCCAATTCCGCTACTAGAGACCAAGAAAAGCAATGAGACTGACAAAATTGGCTAATGAGGTATTAGAGGTAACATAATTGGATGTAAGCCTCATCAAGACATTATATATGTTAAATTAACGAACACTCGCGAGTGAATCAACTAAAAGAATGTAAATAAATATTCCGATTGTTGATAAAAGACGCAACCAACGTGTCATCTTACCGTCCAAAAAGCCTTCTTCCTACAATGTCCAAACTCCTTGAAAAATTACTTCTACATAGAATAACTGAAGACTTACCTCAACAGGATTAGATCCTCTGCCATCAATTCGGATTCCGACAAAAACATTCGACAGTTTAGCGACTCACGCAGAAAATAAATAGAGCCCTAGAAAACAAAGAATACTGCTCTGCTGTTTTCCTTAATATCGGACAAATAGGGTGCATGAGGTAGAAATTCAAACTTTAATTCAATAATTTTGGTTATCGTAATAACGAATGTGTGAGCTGGTTCATTGTCTTGATGAAACAACATTTTATTCTAAGCCAAATGCGGACGTTTTTGCTTGATTATTTCGCTAAAACGTTGCAATAAGTTCGCATAATATTTGCCGTTGATAGTATAATCTTTTTCAAAATAATAAAAGAAAATAGTCCCACTCGCATTTCCAAAAGACATCTTGCTTGAGCTGGTTCATTGTCTTGATGAAACAACATTTTATTCTAAGCCAAATGCGGACGTTTTTGCTTGATTATTTCGCTAAAACGTTGCAATAAGTTCGCATAATATTTGCCGTTGATAGTATTATCTTTTTCAAGATAATAAAAGAAAATAGTCCCACTCGCATTTCCAAAAGACATCTTGCTTGAGCTGGTTCATTGTCTTGATGAAACAACATTTTATTCTAAGCCAAATGCGGACGTTTTTGCTTGATTATTTCGCTAAAACGTTGCAATAAGTTCGCATAATATTTGCCGTTGATAGTATTATCTCCTTCAAGATAATAAAAGAAAATAGTCCCACGCGCATTTCAAAAACACATCTTGCTTGAGCTGGTTCATTGTCTTGATGAAACAACATTTTATTCTAAGCCAAATGCGGACGTTTTTGCTTGATTATTTCGCTAAAACGTTGCAATAAGTTCGCATAATATTTGCCGTTGATAGTATTATCTCCTTCAAGATAATAAAAGAAAATAGTCCCACGCGCATTTCAAAAACACATCTTGCTTGAGCTGGTTCATTGTCTTGATGAAACAACATTTTATTCTAAGCCAAATGCGGACGTTTTTGCTTGATTATTTCGCTAAAACGTTGCAATAAGTTCGCATAATATTTGCCGTTGATAGTATTATCTTTTTCAAGATAATAAAAGAAAATAGTCCCACTCGCATTTCCAAAAGACATCTTGCTTGAGCTGGTTCATTGTCTTGATGAAACAACATTTTATTCTAAGCCAAATGCGGACGTTTTTGCTTGATTATTTCGCTAAAACGTTGCAATAAGTTCGCATAATATTTGCCGTTGATAGTATTATCTTCTTCAAGATAATAAAAGAAAATAGTCCCACGCGCATTTCAAAAACACATCTTGCTTGAGCTGGTTCATTGTCTTGATGAAACAACATTTTATTCTAAGCCAAATGCGGACGTTTTTGCTTGATTATTTCGCTAAAACGTTGCAATAAGTTCGCATAATATTTGCCGTTGATAGTATAATCTTTTTCAAAATAATAAAAGAAAATAGTCCCACTCGCATTTCCAAAAGACATCTTGCTTGAGCTGGTTCATTGTCTTGATGAAACAACATTTTATTCTAAGCCACATGCGGACGTTTTTGCTTGATTATTTCGCTAAAACGTTGCAATAAGTTCGCATAATATTTGCCGTTGATAGTATAATCTTTTTCAAAATAATAAAAGAAAATAGTCCCACTCGCATTTCCAAAAGACATCTTGCTTGAGCTGGTTCATTGTCTTGATGAAACAACATTTTATTCTAAGCCAAATGCGGACGTTTTTGCTTGATTATTTCGCTAAAACGTTGCAATAAGTTCGCATAATATTTGCCGTTGATAGTATAATCTTTTTCAAGATAATAAAAGAAAATAGTCCCACTCGCATTTCCAAAAGACATCTTGCTTGAGCTGGTTCATTGTCTTGATGAAACAACATTTTATTCTAAGCCAAATGCGGACGTTTTTGCTTGATTATTTCGCTAAAACGTTGCAATAAGTTCGCATAATATTTGCCGTTGATAGTATAATCTTTTTCAAGATAATAAAAGAAAATAGTCCCACTCGCATTTCCAAAAGACATCTTGCTTGAGCTGGTTCATTGTCTTGATGAAACAACATTTTATTCTAAGCCAAATGCGGACGTTTTTGCTTGATTATTTCGCTAAAACGTTGCAATAAGTTCGCATAATATTTGCCGTTGATAGTATTATCTTCTTCAAGATAATAAAAGAAAATAGTCCCACGCGCATTTCAAAAACACATCTTGCTTGAGCTGGTTCATTGTCTTGATGAAACAACATTTTATTCTAAGCCAAATGCGGACGTTTTTGCTTGATTATTTCGCTAAAACGTTGCAATAAGTTCGCATAATATTTGCCGTTGATAGTATAATCTTTTTCAAAATAATAAAAGAAAATAGTCCCACTCGCATTTCCAAAAGACATCTTGCTTGAGCTGGTTCATTGTCTTGATGAAACAACATTTTATTCTAAGCCAAATGCGGACGTTTTTGCTTGATTATTTCGCTAAAACGTTGCAATAAGTTCGCATAATATTTGCTGTTGATAGTATAATCTTTTTCAAGATAATAAAAGAAAATAGTCCCACTCGCATTTCCAAAAGACATCTTGCTTGAGCTGGTTCATTGTCTTGATGAAACAACATTTTATTCTAAACCAAATGCGGACGTTTTTGCTTGATTATTTCGCTAAAACGTTGCAATAAGTTCGCATAATATTTGCCGTTGATAGTATAATCTTTTTCAAAATAATAAAAGAAAATAGTCCCACTCGCATTTCCAAAAGACATCTTGCTTGAGCTGGTTCATTGTCTTGATGAAACAACATTTTATTCTAAGCCAAATGCGGACGTTTTTGCTTGATTATTTCGCTAAAACGTTGCAATAAGTTCGCATAATATTTGCCGTTGATAGTATAATCTTTTTCAAGATAATAAAAGAAAATAGTCCCACTCGCATTTCCAAAAGACATCTTGCTTGAGCTGGTTCATTGTCTTGATGAAACAACATTTTATTCTAAGCCAAATGCGGACGTTTTTGCTTGATTATTTCGCTAAAACGTTGCAATAAGTTCGCATAATATTTGCCGTTGATAGTATTATCTTTTTCAAGATAATAAAAGAAAATAGTCCCACTCGCATTTCCAAAAGACATCTTGCTTGAGCTGGTTCATTGTCTTGATGAAACAACATTTTATTCTAAGCCAAATGCGGACGTTTTTGCTTGATTATTTCGCTAAAACGTTGCAATAAGTTCGCATAATATTTGCCGTTGATAGTATAATCTTTTTCAAGATAATAAAAGAAAATAGTCCCACTCGCATTTCCAAAAGACATCTTGCTTGAGCTGGTTCATTGTCTTGATGAAACAACATTTTATTCTAAGCCAAATGCGGACGTTTTTGCTTGATTATTTCGCTAAAACGTTGCAATAAGTTCGCATAATATTTGCCGTTGATAGTATTATCTTTTTCAAGATAATAAAAGAAAATAGTCCCACTCGCATTTCCAAAAGACATCTTGCTTGAGCTGGTTCATTGTCTTGATGAAACAACATTTTATTCTAAGCCAAATGCGGACGTTTTTGCTTGATTATTTCGCTAAAACGTTGCAATAAGTTCGCATAATATTTGCCGTTGATAGTATAATCTTTTTCAAGATAATAAAAGAAAATAGTCCCACTCGCATTTCCAAAAGACATCTTGCTTGAGCTGGTTCATTGTCTTGATGAAACAACATTTTATTCTAAGCCAAATGCGGACGTTTTTGCTTGATTATTTCGCTAAAACGTTGCAATAAGTTCGCATAATATTTGCCGTTGATAGTATTATCTTTTTCAAGATAATAAAAGAAAATAGTCCCACTCGCATTTCCAAAAGACATCTTGCTTGAGCTGGTTCATTGTCTTGATGAAACAACATTTTATTCTAAGCCAAATGCGGACGTTTTTGCTTGATTATTTCGCTAAAACGTTGCAATAAGTTCGCATAATATTTGCCGTTGATAGTATAATCTTTTTCAAGATAATAAAAGAAAATAGTCCCACTCGCATTTCCAAAAGACATCTTGCTTGAGCTGGTTCATTGTCTTGATGAAACAACATTTTATTCTAAGCCAAATGCGGACGTTTTTGCTTGATTATTTCGCTAAAACGTTGCAATAAGTTCGCATAATATTTGCCGTTGATAGTATTATCTTTTTCAAGATAATAAAAGAAAATAGTCCCACTCGCATTTCCAAAAGACATCTTGCTTGAGCTGGTTCATTGTCTTGATGAAACAACATTTTATTCTAAGCCAAATGCGGACGTTTTTGCTTGATTATTTCGCTAAAACGTTGCAATAAGTTCGCATAATATTTGCCGTTGATAGTATTATCTTCTTCAAGATAATAAAAGAAAATAGTCCCACGCGCATTTCAAAAACACATCTTGCTTGAGCTGGTTCATTGTCTTGATGAAACAACATTTTATTCTAAGCCAAATGCGGACGTTTTTGCTTGATTATTTCGCTAAAACGTTGCAATAAGTTCGCATAATATTTGCTGTTGATAGTATAATCTTTTTCAAGATAATAAAAGAAAATAGTCCCACTCGCATTTCCAAAAGACATCTTGCTTGAGCTGGTTCATTGTCTTGATGAAACAACATTTTATTCTAAACCAAATGCGGACGTTTTTGCTTGATTATTTCGCTAAAACGTTGCAATAAGTTCGCATAATATTTGCCGTTGATAGTATAATCTTTTTCAAAATAATAAAAGAAAATAGTCCCACTCGCATTTCCAAAAGACATCTTGCTTGAGCTGGTTCATTGTCTTGATGAAACAACATTTTATTCTAAGCCAAATGCGGACGTTTTTGCTTGATTATTTCGCTAAAACGTTGCAATAAGTTCGCATAATATTTGCCGTTGATAGTATTATCTTTTTCAAGATAATAAAAGAAAATAGTCCCACTCGCATTTCCAAAAGACATCTTGCTTGAGCTGGTTCATTGTCTTGATGAAACAACATTTTATTCTAAGCCAAATGCGGACGTTTTTGCTTGATTATTTCGCTAAAACGTTGCAATAAGTTCGCATAATATTTGCCGTTGATAGTATAATCTTTTTCAAGATAATAAAAGAAAATAGTCCCACTCGCATTTCCAAAAGACATCTTGCTTGAGCTGGTTCATTGTCTTGATGAAACAACATTTTATTCTAAGCCAAATGCGGACGTTTTTGCTTGATTATTTCGCTAAAACGTTGCAATAAGTTCGCATAATATTTGCCGTTGATAGTATTATCTTTTTCAAGATAATAAAAGAAAATAGTCCCACTCGCATTTCCAAAAGACATCTTGCTTGAGCTGGTTCATTGTCTTGATGAAACAACATTTTATTCTAAGCCAAATGCGGACGTTTTTGCTTGATTATTTCGCTAAAACGTTGCAATAAGTTCGCATAATATTTGCCGTTGATAGTATTATCTTCTTCAAGATAATAAAAGAAAATAGTCCCACGCGCATTTCAAAAACACATCTTGCTTGAGCTGGTTCATTGTCTTGATGAAACAACATTTTATTCTAAGCCAAATGCGGACGTTTTTGCTTGATTATTTCGCTAAAACGTTGCAATAAGTTCGCATAATATTTGCCGTTGATAGTATTATCTTCTTCAAGATAATAAAAGAAAATAGTCCCACGCGCATTTCAAAAACACATCTTGCTTGAGCTGGTTCATTGTCTTGATGAAACAACATTTTATTCTAAGCCAAATGCGGACGTTTTTGCTTGATTATTTCGCTAAAACGTTGCAATAAGTTCGCATAATATTTGCCGTTGATAGTATTATCTTCTTCAAGATAATAAAAGAAAATAGTCCCACGCGCATTTCAAAAACACATCTTGCTTGAGCTGGTTCATTGTCTTGATGAAACAACATTTTATTCTAAGCCAAATGCGGACGTTTTTGCTTGATTATTTCGCTAAAACGTTGCAATAAGTTCGCATAATATTTGCCGTTGATAGTATTATCTTCTTCAAGATAATAAAAGAAAATAGTCCCACTCGCATTTCCAAAAGACATCTTGCTTGAGCTGGTTCATTGTCTTGATGAAACAACATTTTATTCTAAGCCAAATGCGGACGTTTTTGCTTGATTATTTCGCTAAAACGTTGCAATAAGTTCGCATAATATTTGCCGTTGATAGTATTATTTTTTTCGAGATAATAAAAGAAAATAATCCCACGCGTATTTCAAAAACACATCTTGCTTGCAGCTGGAACGGTCTTTGCCGTCTTTGGAATCTGTTTCTTCTTTTCAGTTCATTGTTTTGATCGTTCTTCTGTTTGGAAACATCTTCACGACGATTTTATTCCGTTGTGATCAAACGTGGCACCCATCTTACTCACAGCTTTCTCATATCCAAATTTTCAGACAATATGCGATGTATCGCACTTTTTACAATGCTTACTATGTCTGGTAGCTCACGCACTTCTAGTCGACGATCATCCAGTACCGCTTTGTGGAGTTTCTTCCTAACCTTAGATTTCTGCAGTCATCGCCTCATTTCATCGACCTCTACGATGATGGTCTTGGCAGGTCGTACGGCCTCGTTTAAACTCTGCTACCCAATATTTTAGTATTGATAACGAGGATCAGTCTCACTCATAGTAGAATCTAGTTCAGATTTTATATTAGTTGGGCTAATTCCTTTTGAATAAAAGTATTGTATCACATAACGATGACCAATTTGTTCTTTGTTTATAAATTCACTGAAAATTTTCATTATTGAAACAAATGCTGTATAGATGGTATACTTTCTAATACAGTGGTACTTCTCAAGCAGCTACCGCCATCTCTAGGTCAGTCCAGGTACTTCTAGTACCATCCCCGAAATTCACAATTCACAATTTTCTGCTCCATAGGTTCTTAGACATCTAGACTTTTTCGATCTTAGTTTCAGCAGTTTATTAAATTGGTCTGTATGTAAAAAGAAATGTTCTAATCATGACTATGAAGATATAATTTTTCTTTACTTTTCTTGAACATCTCTCGGGTTGTCACATAACTATTCTAACTATTAAAACTTTTGTATAAAATATGTTATGTTGATATTCACAATTAAAAATATTTAATTAATAATATTTCATGTGCTCCCCGGTACAAATCGACTTCGCCTGTTCCTAATAATGACGTCTATACACTTTGACGTACTAATAACACATATAATCTCTTTTTTTTTGCAAAATCTCTTTTATTATTCGCACACGCCTTTCAATGAACCTGTTAGATTGCGGATAGGTTCGAATCCTGCTGACTGTGCCATGTTAGGTTGGTTTTGAAAGCTGTGTACAGTGTATTCACTGTTTTAATAAATTAAACTCTTCGAATAAAGTAGACTGTATCAAAATTAAGGATTGAAAGTATACTAGAAATACATTTTCATTCTATCTAACTTATCTAACCTTCAATAAAACTATCAGTAACCTTAAACACAAATAATTAGAAATCTTCAACAGGCTGTTATAGTTACTAACTAAAAAATACTTAATACTTGTAAAAGTATATTCTTTTAGTTATTTAGGTCTAGAATATTCTTCACTTTTTAGTGAAGCATAAGGTGTAGGTACAAAGATACTAGGCTTTTACCACCACTACTACCATTACAAAAATTGATTCTCGAATAGTTTTGTTCAAATTTTTTGGAGATAATTTACATCAGTTCGATTGATGTCTACATTTTGTGTATCATATCTTTGAATACCAGATAAATTAACTGTAATGGTTCATACTTTGCACCAAGACAACATTCTAATCATACTTTACTTATATTGAGATGTCAGCGAGAGGTAAATTCATTCAAACGCTTAATACTTTCTATCCAAGTGTCATTTAAGTCAGTTCAAAGTGGGCCACTCTAGTCTTATCTCTCGTAGTGTTTACGTTTCATGTCTCAAACGATGTTAGTTGTGAGTTTCTGATGAGCGATGAGTAACGATCTGAGTAGTTGACACAAAACGTTGATTGCCAAATTCGTCAAAACAAGTGCTTCTGACAAGCTTCATCAGAAATATACACCAGCTCCAAAATCACATTGTTACTGACTAACTTCGATACAAATGTGTGCCGAAAATTATGACAAACGAAAGGCTTATTATTTGTCCTTTTTGGAGTGGGATTACAAGGGTGATAACCCTTCTATTAAACTCGTGTTAGTAAGAAGGGGGATGAACAACAAAAAAGTTATTTCTCTTCGGAATGCATGGTCGTTTGAGGGGTGAATTCGGGACGGGAAGGGTTTGGTCGCGTATTTGTTTGCTTGATGTGTAATGGCTAAAAAAATATATTTTAATTTCGATGCAGAAGATATTCGATTAGTCAATTAATTTGCAACTTAGTACTCTATTGCCTATTCTATATCAAAATTTTTAAGAAATATGGTTATAAAATTTGTGAAAGCAAACAAATTAATTGCTAAGAGTCGAGAGAAATAAACTGAATTTAGAAGTTAATTAGAACTCCTATTTATATTTTGTATAATAAACGTAACTTTTTCTTGTGACTTTCAAAAACATGGATGGAAAAGCCTGAAAATAAAACTTGTTGACTTGCTTCGCGCGACTTTCTGTAAATATGTTAATAATTATTTAATCTGAAATAAACTCCAAAGTTTCTAATGTTAAATAAATATAATGAATATTCAGTATATAGTCATCTTCAAGATTTCGAAAACGATGTATCATAACAGAAATTAAATAAAAAAAGTTTTGTGCCTGTTATACGAAACTTTCATTTTAGGTACAGGGTGCGGCAGCATAACTTCCTTTTTTCAAAAGTTAATAAAACTTATTGTATGAATCAGAAAATTTTTATTCGTTTTTTATAATACAGGCACATACATAAAGTTTTGTTTTACTGAGTTTTGAAGATCAAATCAGTTAGGTGATGTCCCCCATTCTCCATACACTGAGTAAACCGATTTCTGGCGTTTGTCATGACTCTTGCCAGCATAGCAGGCGTTATGTTGGCAATTTCTTCCTGGATGTTCGTCTTCAAATCTTGTAGGGTCCTTGGACGGTTCACATACACACGGGATTTCAAAAAACCCCATAGGAAATAATCACAAGGGGTCAAATCGGGAGAGCGGGCTGGCTACTCCAAATCGCCCCTAATTGAGATAAGGCGCTCTGGGAAGTGTTCCCTCAAAACAGCCATCGATGTTCTTGAAGTGTGTGCCGTTGCTCCGTCTTGTTGGAACCAAGTGTCCCCTAAGTCCAACTCATCTAGCCGTGGGAAAAAAAATTCCTGTAACATGTTTACATACCGGTGCGAATTCACTGTCACTGTGACTTCATTTTCCTCAAAGAACCAGGGACCAATAATTCCACGTGAGTAAATTGCACACCACACTGTGACTTTAGGTGAATGCAAAGGCCGTTGATGCAATTGTCGAGGATTGATATCAGCCCAGTAGCGCATGTTTTGTTTGTTTACGGATCCACACAAATGAAAATGGGCTTAATCACTAAAAAAAACAATAGCGTCCTCAGGAACGACTTCCAGAAAAACCTCACACGCGTTCCTCCGAGAATTGAAGTCACGTTCAGAAAGTTCCTGCACAATTGCCATCTTGTATGGATGAAAATGAAGATCATCATGAAGTATTCTCCTCACAGAACGATCGGAAAGTCCAAGGGCAGACGCATGTTTGCGCGCAGAACGCCGTGGTGATCGCAACACTGAAGTTCTAACTAACTCAATGTTCTCCGGTGATCTAATGGGCCGAGGGACTCCAGTTCTTCGTCTTGTCACACTTGCAGTTTGTCTGAACGTAGTGACCCACGTAACAATTGATTTCCGGTCCGGGACAGGGGCCAAGGGGGCTAAATTAAAGCGATTCCGAAAGGCGCGCTGGGTTGCGATCACAGAACATCCGCTCGAAAAGTAAACCTCAACGGCAAACGCACGCTCCTCACTGTTCCAACGCATGATGGCGACTGAACTGTGCCGGGACAAAACTTTATAGTCCCCCCTCTCGAACGAGACCACTAGCACTCCGTTACGACATCTACCGACTAAATGGCGAACTTTTTAAAAAAGGAAGTTATGCTGCCGCACCCTGTATTAATACCAAAAAACGAGGCGTTGCAATTGAATAACGAGAAAAATCATATTAACGACTTCGAAATCGCCATGATGGACTGAATCAACTCCGATGCCTTTCTTTGGCTCTTTCGTTTTAGAGAATTGCAAAAAACGGCTAAAATATCAACGCTAGCGCGTTGTTTTGATTAAATATCCACCCGTGTCGTAACTCTGGCGGCACAGGGGTAATCTAAACCAACAATTGCTTGATAAAATCTTCCTAGGAGGTTTCAATCACTCTGGAGTGGACTACAACCTTGATTTAAAAAATACCAACGAGCGTATCTTGATTTTCGATCACAATATTCTGGATTTTTGAGAACGTTCTCCACTATTCTAAATTTATTGATAATTCTATCGTTATATTGGATAATCATTGCACTCTTCATCTAGTGCCGTCCATCGGTTTGACTACAGTTCAGAAAATCATCAAAAATTGAACAATTCAACTATTTTTGTTTGGTAATTTTTATTAAAATTGTTAAACGTATCAACACTTGTAAACCCTCACTGTATGCACTATGCTCGATGCACTAGATCTTTCGCCATCTTTGTCCACACAAACACCCAAGAAGTCTTCTCCTTACTATTCTTTATTTACTGGTGGCCCTAAGTTTTTTGGAAGTTTAAACATTGTTCATTCCACACGTCAACCAATTTACTGAAAAGCAATCTACAGACACTTCACTTACGGTATGTAGACAGTAATTTAATTGGAACAGCTGTAGGATCTATGGCTGCTTATTCGATCTTTTCGAAGAATAAAACGAAAACTTATGTTTTTTCATTACTTCGAGTAGCAACTTTTCAGGAATATCCTGTATTCTTTAAGATAAATCAAAATGTTCA